>NC_040105.1:91936059-92293559 GCF_003369695.1 Bos indicus x Bos taurus | reverse complement strand
CTTTTATACTAGCTTTATACTTATTTATTCGGAGAAGGCAATGGTACCCCACTCCAGTATTCTTGCCTGGAAAATCCCATGGATGGAGGAGCCTGGTGGGCTGCAGTCCATGGGGTCGAAAAGAGTCGGACACGACTGAGGAACTTCACTTTCACCTTTCACTTTCATGCATTGGAGAAGGAAATGGCACCCCACTCCAGTGTTCCTGCCTGGAGAATCCCAGGGATGGCGGAGCCTGGTGGGCTGCCGTCTGTGGTGTCGCACAGAGTCGGACACGACTGAAGTGACTTAGCAGCATACTTATTTATTGGGTTGGCCAAAAAGTTTCTTTGGGTTTTTCTGTATGAAAAATACTCAAACAAACTTTTTGGTCAATCCAGTACATATTGCAACAATATTTATTGAATTGATTCAGTAAACACTCAAAAGTATTTGTTGAATTGACATCTTCCTGCAATCAACATATTCTTAGAAAATTCCTCATAACCATGCTTTAATTCAGGGCTTCCCTGGTAGCTCAGCTGGTAAAGAATCCAGCTGCAAGCAGCAGACCTCAGTTTGATTCCTGGGTGGGGAAGATCCGCTGAAGAAGGGATAGGCTACCCACTCCAGTGTTCTTGGACTTCCCTGGTGGCTCAGCTGGTAAAGAATCTGCCCTCAGTGAGGGAGACCTGGGTTCAATCCCGGGTTGGAAAGATCACCTGGAGAAAGATACGGCTACCAACTCCAGTATTCTTGCCTGGAGAATTCCATGGACTGTGTAGCCCTGGGGTTGCAAAGACTCGGACATGACTGAGCAACGTTCACTTTCCACTTTCATGCTTTAATTCTAACTATTTTTCAGCAAGTATCCAAATTTTAAAATGGATGCCAATAAGAACCAAGGACTTAGAGAGTATAGCCAAAGGGAATGCATTAAGTTTTGTTCATTTGAAAAGGGGGTCTATTCGAGTTTCTGCATGTTTTCATCAAACTTTGGAGAAAACACACACACACAAACATACACACTCACTCCATGCTTCAGTACAACTGATGGGAATACTAAAGGAGCACATATATCTCCATACATGCATTTGAGAACACTGCACATTGCCATGGCTGATTTATGAGACCTTTTCACTAAGAGGGATAAATGTATTATTAGGACTGCTGAGAATAAGGTTCATAACTCAAAAATATGCCATTTGTACCTTTAAAAATATGTCACTGTCAAAATTCTTCATCTTCTCCTGGGATCTGTGGCATGCTGCACAATGTCTTAAATATGAAAAATACTTGATACACATTTTGGTGACAATTCAGTAATTCAAATACTAGTGGAAGGGCCAGGAGACTTTACCTAGTCTAGAACTCTACTTATTTTTTTATCAGCTGAAGTTAAGATAAGAGGACATCATTTATTTATGTATTTATCTATGTATTTATATTTTGTTTATTGGGAGGGGACTGAAACACAAAATTTTCCTATAAAATCTCTACTTCCTAAGAATGATTCACACTAACTCTGTGAACTGCTCGAAGGAGAGGTCTTAAGTATACAATTAAATAAAACCTCAGTGGTTTCTGATTGTGCCTCTTAAGTATTCAAAGTAAGTAGCCAACATAAATTGACTAATCTTTATCATTCTAATCTTCAGACACAGTCAGTCTTTTTTAAGCCTAGTGGGCTAGTTTTACAGAACAGCATATTTCAAATAACCCAAAGTTATGCTATGACTGAGACTTCTTAGGTATCATTTATTTATTGCAGCACCCTACAACATGATTATTATTCACTCTGGAGTGTCATAAATAATTGAAGCCTAACTACATTGGCTGAAATAAATTAACAAAATACCACAAGCTAGTTTTCTCATGTGTAAAATAATGAATAATAATAGCTACCTTGCCTTGCCTACCTCAAAGAGTTCATCCCATTAGTCCAAGAATTAAATGAAGAAAATATCTGTGAAAATGTTTTGTGTGCTTTAATTTTAAAGCATTATTTTGAGGTTGGTGATAGTAATTCCAGGTCTCTAACTTATTTCGTCATATACTTTCCTTACCTACTGATTTTAAAAATTCAGTTTTTTGTTAGTAGGTCTCTTACCAGACTTACCTGAAGACAGACATCTAAAACACATATTTACAAGATTAACTGTTCACTCTGGATGTACCAGAAGCAAAAACCTGTACCATGGACAGTGTAACTATCTGTGAAGTTATTTCCCTCAAACAGAATTGCAAGTGAAAGGTGGTTAATTAAGGCCTTGGTAATTAACTTGTGATTACTAATATATTAACTTCCCTTAAGCATGTTAAAGGTCCATCAGATAGTGAGAAATACTATTTTATAAAGCAATATCTTTGCAATTTGATTAAAAAAAATATAGGAAACTCTTAAACAAGCAGATTAAGAGGATAATGGTTGCTATATACTAATTCATATTACAAATATATTAATTTAAATAGAAGTCTGCTATAGCATTTAACCGGAGAAGGCGATTTACTCCTCATTCGTTCTTTTATCCAATCAACATTTATTGGGATTGACAAGTACACGCTGCTATACTTAAAATGGATAATTGAATCACTTTGCTCCACACCTGAAACCAACACAACACTGTTAATCAGTTTTACTCCAATATAAAATAAAAAGTCAAAAAATAAATTTAAAAACTTAAGTAACGTCAAAAAACATTCATCAAACACAAGTTATACTGTAGGCACTCTGCTGGATGTTGGGATGATTTTTGATGTATACACACACTGCTTATTTATAGGATTCAGCTGTATGAATGTTTTGATATCAGTAGAATGCCAGCTTATAAATGGGGAGAAATTGTGATTGGTGAGAGGAAGGAGGTGAAGAGTGGTGTGATTTGAGACAGGGGCCAGATCACAAAAGTCTTGGTGATGGAGACTCACTTAGGTTTTAATGGAGTTGAGTGATGTGATTAGATCTACATTTTAGAAAGAGCATGGTGTAATCTTCCTTTTTCTCTGAAAGTCTGACTGTTAGAGGGGCACAATCACAGAGGAGGAAAAACTGGAAACATATGATGAAAAAAATTTAATTGACTGGAAGACAGGTGAATAGGAGATGTTTCCTTTTTTAAAGTGATTCCTAAAAGAACACAAATCAGTATGACTGAAGAGACTCTGAGCTATATGTATCTCATAGACTATTTCCATAGGTTAGGGAAAGGGGAGATGGGGAGGTTAAGGAAGGTTGGGGATAGGGTTGAGGCAAATCTCCATGTTGTCCCAAGTTCAGCAGAACATATAATGCAATTGTCTGTGATGGTCCCAAAATCTGCCAGTTGCCCCAGCGTAATGTTTAGTAATTTATCCTTTTTCAGTTTCAAAAAGTATCCAGTTGGGAAGATAATTATATAAGCACCCTACCTAAAGGCACACTCTACTAATAAAATATTCATTCATTACCTTGGAAGTCATTGGAAAAGAACTATTTTAGAGATCTGCTGGTCTAGACAGAGCAAAGTGAAACAAACTCTATAATTACTCTACCCTAGAAAGACAGTAATTCCCCAAAAGAAAAACATGAAATGACTAGTGGGATGTTTGTCAAACCCATGGCTGACAAGCCTCTAGTTCCTTTCCTGAAAACATTGAGCACAATTACCCAGAGGAAATTTCTCTAAGACATTCACAGCTCCTGAATGGTATTTGTCTAACAACTGAATAATCCAGCTCAAGTCATCACAACAGTAGAATTTGGTAATTGAGAGAATCAGTGGATCATCTTTTAGGGAAAATGGCAATTTAATGCCTATACTCAGATCCTGGCCATAGAAGACAGTAACAAGGCCAACAAATGGTGATATCTAAGATAATACTTTGATTCCAAGATAAAAAGAATCCAACTCAATCTGCTCCACTTTGTCAAAGAAACGTACAAAATGACAAAGAAAATGTTCTATAAATCGCGAATAGTAAGAAAATAACCAGAGAAGGCAATGGCATCCCACTCCAGTACTCTTGCCTGGAAAATCCCATGGATGGAGGAGCCTGGAAGGCTGCAGTCCATGGGGTCGCTGAGGGTCGACTGAGCGACTTCACTTTCACTTTTCACTTTCATGCATTGGAGAAGGAAATGGCAACCCACTCCAGTGTTCTTGCCTGAAGAATCCCAGGGACGGGGGAGCCTGGTGGGCTGCTGTCTATGGGGTCACACAGAATCGGACATGACTGAAGTGACTTAGCAGTAGCAGCACCAACAAAATAACACTACCAAGCAAGTGGTGTATCATAGAATCCATACTAGGAATTAAGTTGTTGTTGCTCAGTTGCCAAGTCATGTCCGACTCTTTGCAATCCCGTGGACTGCGGAACGTCAGGTTTCCCTATCCCTCACCATCTCCCAGAGTTTGCTTGAGTTCATGTACCCTTCATGGATCACTGCCTTGTCATGCTGAAGGGGCTTGCCTAACTCACTGCAACTATAAGCCATGCCATACAGGCCCACCCAAGACAGATGGGTTATGGTGGAGAGTTCTGACAAGAAATGATCCACTGGCGGAGTGAATGGCAAACCACTCCAGTATACTTGTCACGAGAACTCCATGAACTGTATAAAAAGGTAAAATAAAAAATGGAATAGGAAAGCACAAAATAATCTGCTACCAAAACTAAGTAGGAAGAAAATCACTCCTGTGAGGATACTTTAAAAACACATTAAAATAAAATATAATAATTTATGCTAGGAATTCTTTTGCAGTCAATTATTTTTAAGCAGAAATACAAGCTTGCAACTGAATTTGCAAATTTCAAATGACTCTAATAAGGAACTAATTCCCAAAGATTAGCACCAGTATCCCTTTTATGTAATAAGACACAAAGTAAATCAAATCAAGACAAAACGGTAATAAGATGCAATCAGGATGTATTAAATAAAACTAAATTGTGGATAAAAGAGATGTTCCACACACATAGAAAAAAAACTCTCTGACAAATCTAGACACAAGAAAATGAATATTTTGTTCTGATTAAAGGGTGATTTCAAGAACAAAACAGTCAGTGGTAACAAGATTGAGAGATAGATGTAAGCCTTCCACTATTTTCAATGATAAATTGGACCGTTACTGAATTGGCCTCTTCATAGACTGTGGTTATTGCCCTTTTTCTCCTAGTTGTCAGACTAGCTTGTCCTTATAACACGGGGATGTTAAGCTGGAAATTATAAAAATCTTTCAATTAAAATACAAAGTCCAATTTTTTTGCACAATGTTTGCAGAAAATCTGTGATCACAACAATTCATTTTATCTTCCTAATGGTATTAATTTTGAGTCGCTGTTAGTGAAAAAAAAGTTTTGTTTTGGTAAAGTATTTGTTTTGATCTAAAACTTCTTGTGGTATGTCTCAATATGAGTATGTGCATTTTAAATTCTTTGTTTAAACAGGCAAAAGTGGAGCAACGGACATGGTCAAAGTTACTAATTCATGCTTTTATAGAATAGCTTGTTTTCTTCAATTAACACATACTAAAGACTCAAAGCACAATATACCAATCACTTTCTGTTTTTTAAATTAATCTGAGTCGAAGAAGTCTTAATTTTTAAGTGTGTTGAAAATGCCAAGTCCTTTATTCCCTAATTTGAAAAGAGATCTTTATTAAATTAATTGTTATGAAGAACTAACTTCACATTATAATTAAGCTTCACATACAATGTAGTTTTATAAGTTTCATAGTAAGGAAATGGTCCTGATTACTGTGTTGGCATAAACAAAGTAAAATAGAACTATCTACTCATAAGCATCAAGTTAGACACATTTTTACAGAAAACTCACACAGGAAAGTTATGATGAAAAATAGAAGGTTGATGAATAAGTATATGATTTCTGATCACAGGTACAAAACAGCAACAAAAAGCATATTCTTTATAATGAATTTGGAGTTATGCTCTGCCTTCACAAATGAGCTGAGATCCATAGTGTTAAATAAATATTTTATATTTGTGTGTGTATACCAATACTTTTACAGTTACATATATATCATCTTCTCTGAACCTCAAAATCTACTCTGGTAGACTTGACAACCAGAAGGAACCTTAAAGATCATGTTGTTTATTTTGTCTCTTTCTCTCCAACTCCCGTTTTATAGATGAGAAAACTGAGGCTCAGAGAGATAAAGCATTTTCATTAAGGTCCTATAAAGACAGTGGCAGAGCCAGCTTGAGATTTCATGTCACATACTCTCACTTTTATTATATGATCAAATAGGTAGAATTAAATCTAATAGTGTCAGGGAAATGTCCTAATATATTAAGTCACAGCCCTCACATCAGTGTTTCACAAACTAGAGTTCTTTAGGGGGCAGAAACTTTTATGAGAATTTTCTGCTTGTGTATGTTTCAACAAAACTAAGTCAACAAAATTTATTTTAATATGCTAGGTGATCACCTCAAAACTGGGTACTACCACATGGCTTTCATGCCAAATTTCACGTATTTGTGATTATATTGGTACCAACTAGTACTGTACATAAATGCATACATATGAATGTATATAAATGATGCCTTCAGATTAAATGAGAACCAAAGTTTATCATGGTTCACTACAATCCAAATAATAAATAATGACAGGGAACTTGAAGCACCTCACAGCACATAGTAATGCAGTTATGTGCAATTCAAAAGAACCTGTGCTTGTTAGTCAGTACATATTTCAAGCAATGATTTTATTTCAGTAAATTCTGACTGCTTCACATGACTTTTTAATTTATCGGCTTTGTGCTTTGATTTATATTTCATTTGTAATTTTATCTCTGAATGAAAGTTATACATCTAAAGATTTACAATTAACTCAATATCTGTTGGGCTTTCCTGATGGCTCAGACAGTAAGGAATCCACCTGCAGTGCAGGAGACTGGTATTTGATCCCTGGATCAGGAAGATCCCTTGGAGAAGGCAATGGCAACCCACTCCAGTATTCTTGCCTGGAGAATTCCATGGACAGAGGAGCCTTGCAGGCTGTAGTCCATGGGGTTGCAAATTTTATAAAAGGTACACTGAACATAATTTAAGATCACCATAGGGGTACATAGGAAGTTTTCTTCCTTTAGAGGCTTAATTTGTTAACTGGTTCCTTTCCTGAATGGGTCTTCATTCTATTGTGATTACATATTGATGCACAGGGCTCAGAGAAAGCAAAGGAATATCCTATCTTGGAACACACATTAAATGTGAGGTCTCATCTTATTGAAACATTAACATCATGGGGAAAGAGAAGAATGAAATGTCTAAATATTATAAGACTTTGCTCCATTTAGGTTCTCATCACTTCTCTTGGTTTCCACTATCTTGTCTCCTCTTACCTCTCTTTCACCTCCAGAGCCTGGTTCTGATTTTACATTTGAGCTTCAAATCCACATTTCTTCTGCTTAATAGATCCTTCTACTTGGACATCTTACCATCAACTTAATCTCAGAATGTCAGAAACCAAATTATCTACTTTTTTCTCCAAGTCGTTGATCCCTTTAGATCAATGGTACAATCATTCTTGTCACTCAAATCTGAGACTTGGAAAATCCTATTGCTTCTTTCTCCAAAATGGCTATGGTATTCATATCCTCCTTTCTGTTCTCATTGTTACTGACCCAGTTTATACCATATCTGCTTACATCTGGATTATTTTAAACAATTATTAATCGTGCCATTATATACTATGTTGTAAGTACTATCCTGACCACAGACTCTGGAAACTGCCTCTATCTAAATCTCTCAAGTAAACTCTGCTACTTATTACCTGGGGATTCTTGACAAGTTATTTTCTCTCTCTATGCTTTACTTTCCTTCATCTAAATAACAGGAAGGATAATAACAATAAAACCTGTCTTATAGGGTTGCTGTAAGAATTAGACATATTAAAATGTATAAAAAGTGTACTGGCTGACATACAAGTGGTAAATATGTTTTGTCTGTTAATATAAACTGTTTCCCACTTGCTCTCTCTAAATCCAACAGCACCTGCCTATCACCTTCTCTGTTTAGTGTGTGAGCAAGCCTATGCACAATTGCTTCATTAATATGAATGTATTTTGAATGTATTTTACCTTTATATTTTTGGTTTGCTGATCTTCATGTTTTTAGTACCATGTTGTGCCATGCTTAGTCACTCTGTCGTGTAGGACTCTCTGCAACCTCATGGATCCTCTGTCCCTGGGTATTCTCTAGGTAAGAATACTGGAATGGGTTGCCATGCCCTCCTCCAGGGGATCTTGCCAACCCAGGGATCGAACCCAGGTCTCCCATGTTGCAGGTGGATTCTTTACCATCTGAGCCACCAGGGAAGACCAAGAATACTGGAGTGGGTAGCCTATCTTTTCTCCAGAGGATATTCCCAACCCAGGAATCGAACCGGAGTCTCTTGCATTGTAGGAGGTTTCTTTACCAGCTGAGTTACCGGAGAAGCTGGTAAAGATATGCCAGGGAAGCACCATGGCATAAAGCAAAGATCGATACACGGGAAAGTGGGAGTTGAACTAATGGCAGAAAGAAGGTTTCTGCTGAGGTAATACAGTTAGGAATAAAACTAGGAAAGAGTAGTGGAAAAACATGCATGTAAGAGACCAACTTTGGTTCAACTTCCAAAACTATTATTTCTGGCTATGTGACCTTGAGTAAGTCACTTATCAACTTTTATGTTTACTTCCTCATTTGTAAATTAGAGATAATAACTACCAATCTTACAAAGTTGTTGGGAGGTAGTCAACGTAAAAATACTTGGAAAATAAACTGTGAGCTCCACAAGTGTAGACCTTCCTCTGTCTTATTTATTGCTATATCACTTTTTAGCACAGTAGACAGTCAATAAGTAGAGAAGCATGAGTTCCTATGACATGATGAATGCTTAGTAGATTATAATGTGTATTATTCTTCATCCCCTTTCCCCTCTGTACCTGTTGCATTTGTATGAACTCTGAAGAATGAAGTGGAACCAGAGAATTCTCAGTACAGCTTTGGAGCAGCAGATGGTAGTCTGTACTGTCAAGTCAATAAAGAAGCCAACTGATACAAAGAAGACTTTTATATGTTCAGTTCAGTTCAGTCTCTCAGTCGTGTCCAACTCTTTGCGACCCCATGAATCACAGCACGCCAGGCCTCCCTGTCCATCACCAACTCCCGGAGTTCACTCACACTCACGTCCATCGAGTCCATGATGTCATCCAGCCATCTCATCCTCTGTCGTCCCCTTCTCCTCCTGCCCCCAATCCCTCCCAGCATCAGAGTCTTTTCCAATGAGTCAACTCTTTGCATGAGGTGGCCAAAGTACTGGAGTTTCAGCTTCAGCATCATTCCTTCCAAAGAACACCCAGGGCTGATCTCCTTTAGAATGGACTGGTTGGATCTCCTTGCAGTCCAAGGGACTCTCAAGAGTCTTCTCCAACATCACAGTTCAAAAGCATCAATTCTTCGGCGCTCAGCTTTCTTCACAGTCCAACTCTCACATCCGTACATGACCACTAGAAAAACCATAGCCTTGACTAGACGGACCTTTGTTGGCAAAGTAATGTCTCTGCTTTTCAATATGCTATCTAGGTTGGTCATAACTTTCCTTCCAAGGAGTAATGGTCTTTTAATTTTATGGCTGCAGTCACCATCTGCAGTGATTTTGTATGTTAGCTGTCTGTAAGTCTCTAATCGCCTTTTCATTCATCTTCTAACAACTGTTTTCTTTGCCAGGAAAGTCCTTGACTAGAATAGGTCAATATTAAAATCAGGCCTAGGGAAATTGCTTTGGGGACACTGTGATGAACATAAGACAGGATGACTATATTTCCTTGCTTTGCAGTGGAAAGAGCTATGGAACTGGGAGTTATGAGACTAGGCTGAAATATTGACTCTGCCACAAGGTGCATCTGTCACCCTTGCCAATTCCTTACTATTCTTTGGGTCTCAGTTTCCTCATCTTTTTCTCACAGTTGGAAATCAATTCATATTCTCATCTAAGAATATTTATTATTTGGAAAAAAATTTCCTTTAAGCTCTCAAACTCTGAAATTCTCTTTGGCCACAATTTCCTATTTTTCTACCCTCCTTATTCCCCAGTCTCCCTAAGCCAGAAAAGAAGCAGGGTGTGTACTGCATTGCTTCTCCAGAGTTTCAGCAAACAGGGGAATTTTCATTTTTCTTTCATGTTCTAAGGAGTTTTTTTTAAGCACCTATATTAACTGCATTTATGATATAAAATTCACTTTCCCAATTTCTATTCATCAAAGACATATATATCTGCCAATCAGTTTTCCATTAGCATGAGACAGTCAGTTTTACCAAAGTGAGCTGACATAATTTCAGGCAAAAGTAAAGAAACTTGACATTTTAGTCAGGTTGTGTAATTTACCACAAGTAAATGAATGCTTTCTGTTAGGCTCCTTTCAAATATTGAAAAAGACACATAGATTCTCATTATTACCTTCACAGATACCCCCAGGGAGAGGGTGTGGGCAGAAAACTCAGGCTAGAAATCTCTGGTATAATAGAAAAAGCACTGGATTCTAATAAATGACACAGAATCACAGAGCCTCAGTTTTGGTTTCCTATTAAAGAAGACCAATATCTCATACACTACCTTGCAGCTACGATTTTTGAGTATGTCCTCTGTGTAAGTCACATTGCTTACTGCTTTATATATGCAGTCTTATTTAAACCTAATATCTCATGATGTTATCCCCATTTTACAAATGAGAACACTGAGGTGTAAGTGGTCAAATGAATGTTCAAGATGATACCACATGTAAATGGCAGAGCTGGAGTTTTTGAGTCCAAAGCTATCTTCTTAACATCTCTGTCATACTCCCACATTCTAGGGATAAGTGATATCCAAGCACTTTGCAGATTAAACATTATACAAATGCAAGGGACAATTGCTATTGGCATTCATGGAAGAAGTCCATTCCTACAATCCTTCCCTATGCTCAGAGTCCATCATCTCTCTTTCAGTTTCACTGTCTGCCACTCCAATATTGGCAAACTACTGGTTAATTCCTTCAAAAACACAAGCCTTCAAAGGTTGATTTTCTGCCATCTTTTCTTTGTCAGTGACAAATCCTGAGTAATATCTCAGATGGAAAAAGTCTGCAAAAGAGACAGAGTCATTCTCATGACACCTTTCCTGCATTTTTGTTGTTTTTCAGTCACTAAGTCATGTCCCACTCTTTGTGGCCCCAAGAACTGCAGCATGCCAGGCTTCCCTGTCCTTTATTATCTCCTGGCATTTGCTCAAACTTAAGTCCTTTGAGTCAGTGATGCTATTTAACCATCTCGTCCTCTGCCACCCTCTTCTTCTTTTGCCTTCCATCTTTCCCAGCAAAGCCTAACCCTTTAAGGCCACTCCTGCTATGAAGCTATTAATGACATCATCCATTGATATGATAGCTCCTACTTTTGAATCCCTATACTATTTTGTCTGCAAACCTCTTTTGAAATTACTGATCTCATTCTGCTTTCTCTCAAAGTTTTTTGGTGTAACAGCTTCAACCTGAACAAAATACTCTAAACTTCTTGGGGGTACAGTCTTACTCACTGGATTGTACCATATCATGGCTGAAAGGGATCTCAGAAATCGTCAAATCCAGCCACTAGGCCACAAAATGGGAAGTGAATGTCTAAATCACATAACTAAGTAAGTGGCTTCCCAGGTGGCTCAGTGGTAAAGAATCTGCATGCCAATTCAGGAGACGTGGGTTTGATCCCTGGGTCAGGAAAATCCCCTTGAGAAGGGAATGACAACCCACTCTAGTATTCTTGCATTGAGAATTCCATGGACAGAGGAGCCTGGTGGACTAAAGGACTGACTGAGTGACTGAGTACTCAGGTAAGTGGCAGAGCTGGGTTTAGAAGGCAAATCTGACTCTAAGATCAATGGACTGCCTTTTGAATTTGCGTTCTCCACAATGCCTACTCTGATGCTTTGCACATAGTAGCTATTCAAGAAATATTGACTGACTAGAACAGAAAATTGGACTAAAAATTACATTTTTGAGAAGTTGATGTACTTTTTACTTCATTAAATGATAGAACCCATGCTCCTAGCTGGTGAACATGTTATAAGGAATAAGAAGTAAATGGCTGACTAAAATATTTATTTGGATACATTTTTTTTTCACTAAATGTTTAACAGTTCAGATACAAATTCTGTTACAGGAAAGTCATTTTTCCCATCTCCTGCTTTCATCTTAACTAAATGTACTCTATGAAAGCTGCTCATTTATTCTGTTATCACATTTTCTAAAATTTTGGATATCTGGCATAGCATGTTTTCCTCCAAATGTATCTTATTCTATTTTATCACTATATCATTTAGCTCAAACGACTGTATTAACACAAGGAAGCCTATGATCCACCAAAATATTGAATCTGTACTTCTTCCATCTTTCAAAAGTTCCCAAATTTCAAGTTTTGAGATATAAGCTGAAAGACACAGGTAAAATACAACATTCTTTCCAAAGTGAAAATTATGATTCCTATATTTTCTCAAACCTTGGCCCTTTCAATTTTCATGTACAATATTTTAAATCTCAAGAATCTTCCTTCCACTGAAAACCTCAAAGATTAGCAGTTTAACCAACATCAACTTTGTCTCTTATTATTTCTTCTCCCTTGCTTCTCTAAAATGGGGACGTGTTTTTTTTTTTTTTTTCCTCCCAAGAGTTTACAGTGGAATGAGCAGAATGAACGCCAGTTTGAAAATGAATTAAGAGCGGTTGTGTCACTGCATCTATACAGTGCAGATAAGCTCATATCTGTGGACTTTGAAAAGACTGTTATTCAGTTTCTCTTGTAGCAAAGCGGTCCTAGATATAGAGAAATATCATTTCAATTTATAGTTTGTTTTTGTCAGATTTGCTTCCTTCTTATAAAGCTGTTTGTGAGGAAAGCAACCTCATGGTCTTCAAAATTTGTTCACAGCTTCAAATTTGTGACTAGGTTAAACCTCAGATGTCACAGAAGTGCAGGCTGTGTGCCCTGTGTGGAGTTCTTCTAATGCAGAGTCACTTCAGTTGGCCACCTACCTCCATTCTGGGAGCCTCAGGGTTTACACTGAGCATATAAGTCAGTTCATATTAGGGTTCATGTGTATAAATCTGGTCTTACAACAAAACAAGTATCTGTGAGCAAGAATTTTGTTTCATAATATTTTTTAATATACAATATTGTCTAGAACAGTACTGGATACAGAGTAAGCCTTCACAAATACTTAAACAATAGAACTGATAGATTATTTCTCTACCTGGTATCACTGTCAAATAGCAAGAAAAAGATCATGTTAACAAATGGTCAGTCCAATCTGTTTGGCAAAGTCATCCATTGATAAATTTAACATTTAAGATTCTCTGTGTGTGTGTCTCTGTCTCTATCTCTCTTTCTCTCTCCCTCCCTCCCTCCATTTCCCTTTCCCTCTCCCCCCTCACCTCTCTCTCTCTCACACACACACACACATATACACATAAATATCCTAGATGGAGGTAGGGACTTGTTATATGCAGTAGTTTTAAAAGGATAATTATTTAAATATGAGCAGAAATGTTCTCCAGGACATATTTTGAAGTGAGGAAGGGGGTGAGTGTGACACAAGGTGCAGAACTTCACACCAAGTTACTCCCAGTGGTATAAACGGGAAAAAAGGATGTACACTAACTTAGACACACCCTCTAAACTTTAATAGTTATAGGAATTTGGGGGAAGTTTAGATACAAATCTGTTAAGCATATTGCCACTCAGAAGCAAGACTGATGGTGTGGGGTTGAAACAGACTTACTTTTGTTACATGTGATGTTATGGTTCTTGAACAACTTATTCACTTTATATTTGCATTCATTTTTCAATTAATAAAATATTAACATTTTGATATATTATTATATCAAATGACTGATATATACCTATAGCTGATTTGGCATTTTTCTTCACTGTTTGACAATCAACATATATTTTTGTTCAACAAGACAAATTTACTGCAATTCTTACCTAAATAATTCCCTATAGGTTGATGGTCTAAAACAAGGCATTTAGAACTAAAAAACAACTTTAATCAATAATCAGTTTCCCTCTCACTTCTATTATGCTGATAAGACTTAGAGAAGAGTGGCTGAAATACTTATTTTTTAATACCCAGACTAGGAACCTCTCAGTGACTCTATTAAAGTAGTGACAATTTAAAAAAAAAAAAAAAAAGAGTCTAAGGGTTTATCTTCAACCGTGAAGAACAACAAAATCTCAGGTAATTTGAGAAATGCTGAGTAGCTGACTTAGAAGCATCAGAGTAAGGTGAATGCCATTTTGCAGCTGATTGAAGTGAGAGCAGCAGGAAAAAGGATTTTCTTCACTAAAGATTGAAAAATAGATTAATATAAAATCTTCAGGACTGGAGGCAAATTACCTGTTTCTTACAAGAGGGAGAAGGAAGAATACTTGCCAGGAGGAAGAGTAAATCTCTAAAAGTAAACATGTAAAGCATGACTTGGGGGATCCGTTGGCCTACTTTGTGAGCAGTCTATCCATGGTCCACAAAGAGCATGTTAAGGCCACAAGGAGAGTCTTGAATTTTCTAGGACCAGCTAACCTCAATAAGTGCACTATGTGTATGGGCTGGGGCACCCTGACGTCTGAGCAGCAGCTTAGGAACTTTTAGTTTTTTCTTCAGCATTAAGGCTTGACTTTTCTAAGTCATCTAAACTTCCCTGCTCAGTTCCCATGTGACTAAAGTCTTCCTAGAAAGCTGGGAGGGGTTAATGGCATCAACTGGAATGTTAGAATGGAGCCAAGCTACACAGTCCACAGGCAGATCTTGTCTAGTTAAGAAATAATTATTAAGTGCTTACTGTACTAAATGGTGGGGGTGGGTGGAAGGAAGGGAAACCGCAAAACAAGACATGAGCCTTGGTTTCAAAAAGCTTATGAAATAGTTGGCAAGACTTGTGCACATAAACCAGAGGATAATAAAAATCTATTATATAACCAAGTGCTAGGCTATAAAGAACAGATAATAAATGTTATAGTTCAAATCATTAGCGATTTATTTCAACAAAGTGAGCTAGCTTCTAACATCTCATAAACGAGGTCAGATGTCAGTTATCTTAAAAGCAAGCACATGGCAATAAACAGTTAATATATTTCCTTTGAACAAGTTGACTACTTCCTAGAATGCTAAGTTTAGTTTTGAATAATTGGGATCAAGATACGCTACCCCCAAATATGTTACCTTGGCATATTGACTAATTTGAGTTGAAGGCAACTGAAAATAGAAGACCCAGGGTGAGTTTTCTGCCCTCCTTCTTTCCGCCTAAAAACAGGGCATAAATTTCTCTTTGTAAAGGTCTCCCCTTGCCAAGTCCCTCAGCTCCATACCAGAAAGAGGTAAAATATTCTTATCACAACATACAACTTGAGTTTGCCTAACAAACCTTATGCAATAATCCATATTCACCATACATTTCCTAGCCCCCTTTCCTTTCCCACTAAGCCCAAGCCATCTTTTTCCTTTGTCTGGTCACTTCTCCACAGTTTATTCCCCCTTGTTAAAGTGGTATAGAAATCTCTCAGTTTGCTTCTTTAGGTTTTCATTTTTTTTGAGAAGCCCCAAATGCATGCAAAAATATTAATAAGATCTGTATGCCTTTTATTCTATTCATCTGTCTTTTGCCAGTTTAATTTACAGGCTCCAGTAATTAAATCTGAGGGTAGAAGAAAAGTTTTTCTTCCCCTATATAATAAATGATGACTTTTGCTTTTCTTTTTAGTACTCTGAGAAATACAGCAAGTTTAGATCGTTCTTCAGGCCGTTTGGCAGAAACCTGATTGCTTGAGACTCTGACCCTCTCAGGATATAGAAGTTTGGGGGACAGTATGCCCTGAATGACTTACCAGGTCTCTTCTCTTTAAATACTTTGATACTGACTTATCTAGGAAGAGGAATTATTAAGAATATCACCTCTACAGATTAATTTTAAAAGAGGTAACTAGCTAATTTGACATTGAGTTGATGACATCATTAAAAGTTGATGAAATATGTAAAGGTAAAGATTGTACTGAAACTGTGTTTGGCGGTACTTCCCTGGTGGTCCAGTGGTAAAGAATCTGCCTGCCAATGTAGGAGACACAGGTTTGATCCCTGATTTGGGAAGATCCCACATACCACAGAGTAACTAAGCCTGTGTGCCACAACTATTGAGCCTGGAAGTCGCAATTACTGAGCCTATGTGCTCCAACTACTAAAGCCCATGCTCCCTAGAGCCCATGCTCTGCAACAAGAGAAGCCACCACAATGAGAAGCCCATGTACCACAACTAGAGAGTAGCCTCAGCTCTCCACAACTAGAGAAAAGCCAGTGCAGCAACAAAGATCTAGCATGGGGTAAAAATAAATAAATATAATAATTAAAAAAAAAAAGAATCCACCTTCCAATGCAGGGAATACCACGTCAATTCCTGCTTGGGGAACTGAGGTCCCATATGCAACTTAGTCACTGTAGCACAAGTACTTAGCCAATGTGCCACAACCAGAGAGCCCACCAGCTGCAACTACAGAGCTCACATGCTCTGGAGCCCCTGCACAACAAGTAGAGGAAGAGCCTATGTGCTGCAACTAAGACCCAATGTAGCCAAAAGTAACAAACAAACAAACCAAAAAACCAACTGTGTTTGCAATAGGCAGAATGAAGTAACACGCTGATGATATTGTTTGTATGCTTCAGTACTATGAGCCCTAACAAGAGCAATGAAAATTGGTTCCAATTAAATATCAAGGAATATGGGCTTCCCAGGTGGCTCAGTGGTAAAGAATCCACCTGCCAATGGAGGAGACGTGGGTTAGGTCCCTGAGTCAGGAAGATCCCCTGGAGGAGGGAATGGCAACCCACTCCAGTATTCTTGCCTGGAGAATTCCATGGACAGAGGAACCTGGTGGGCTACAGTCCATGGGGTCACAAAGAGTGGGATAAAACTGAGCAGGCACAGCTCCTTTTATGTATATATATGTATGTATTTTTTCTCTTATGGGTGCTAATATCTGGGATATTTGTATATAACAGCATCTTCAAAGGGTCCCCCCAAATAATGAAACGGTCTGAAAACCATGCCATCAATATAAATATTCATTGAAGTAGCAAAGGCTTGAGTACAGGATCAATGTGTAGAAAGGGATGTAACTTTATTCTCTGTGGACCCAAATAGAAGAACTAAATCTAATGGGTAGGAGTTGTAAGGACACAGATTTAAGTTTATTTTTTAAAAAGGCCTTTTTAATAGCTGAGCATAAAGGTCAGGTTGTGACTTAAGTGGTAATGAGGTTTCTGTTGTTGGAGATATTAAAATATAGATTTAGAAACCCCTGACAATGATGCTATAGAGAAAATTCCAGCATAGAAGACATGAAAAGGAAATAATTTATGTGAAGCCTGAACATTTAGGGAATATGCTAAATTTAGTTCCAAACTAATACATCCTCATTTACATCCATTTCCTGAACAACCATCTCAGATATTACCAAATGCAGATCATAAAGATCTTTAAATATCCTGGTCTATATTAGAAAATTTCAATCCTAATCATTAGTTTATTAAACAAAAACCCCGAATGGCATATTTGGGTGTATTTTGCATGCCAAACACTGAAACAAAAGGTGTTTATGTCCATCTCTCTATTTATAAGAAAACTAACTTGAACCTTCATTCCCTGAGCAGCCTACATTTATTGCATTGACATAAAGAAAAATAATAATATTGATATATCAACATTAGTATAAAAATCATATTTGAAACATATCTATCTACCTAACAACCTACCTATTTGAGAGAATTATCTGGGAAAATATACAGCAAATATTATTTGTGGCTGACTCTGGCTGGTGAGTATACAAATGATTATTTTTATGTTCTAATTTTCCTAAAATAAAAATTTATTTCCTACACAAAATGAGGGTTTCCAAATTTACATGTTACTGGAGGTAGACTGGCAAAATAAATGAATGAATGGGCCAAGGCTGTAAGACAATAGGGAAGAGTAGTGACTTGTATAACATGGCCAATATATTCTTTTGAAAGGGGGTGGCTGCTACTCGGCTGTAGCTGTGATTGACATAAAGAAGTTTAAGAGAATCTGGAAATACAAATTTTATGTGATTTTTAAATGTTTAAATGTTGGCAACTAACATAAAATTTGAAAACACTGGAGATCAAATAAAACAGATATGTGGCCCACACTTGGTCAGTTTACCACTTTTGAAAAGAATAGAACAAATGTAAAAAAAAAATTATCTGTTCATAGTTCTGTAGCCAGTTTCACAGAGAACACCCTTCTTTTATTGTTGTTTAGTCACTCAGTCGTGTCTGACTCTGAGACCCCATGGACCCACCAGGCTCCTCTGTCCATGGGATTAACCAAGCAGGAATACTGGAGTAGGTTGCCATTCCTTTCTCCAGGAGATCTTCCAGACCCAGGGATCATACCCACATCTGCTACACTGCAGGCAGATTCTTTACCTTCTGAGCTACTGGGGGAAAGACCCTTCATAGGAGATTTAAATGTACATTGATAAAATACAGTGACATAGTGTGATCAACAAACACTCTGGACAATTTAAAATGGGTTACTGAGGGTGTCATGAGATTTACATATTTGATGGCGAGGAAACAATGGGAAGTTATTTAGTATTTTGGTTTCATAAGGAGATTTGGTATGTTTTGGGGAAATGGATTGAGCAAGAGAGAAGTCAGGAAGGCTGGAATTCAAGATCACAGAGACCAGTTCAAGCTCTAGGTATGTGCTGATTGGATGAAAAGGAGTTGATTGCCCAAGGCTAGCTTCTTCTCTATAAATAAGAGAGAAGACAAAAAGTGAGGAATAATGAATGAGTACCATCCAGATTTTGGAAAGCATTTCTGGTGAAGGAAATTATTATTTCAACTGTAGAATCATATATCTGAGACTCACTTATACTCAAATTCAGATTATTCAAATCATCTAAGTAAGATAATTATGGTTACCAATTCAATGCTATTACTCTTTTCCTATATAAACCCCTCTGTTATTAAAGCCTCAAGGTTTAAAATTGGGGAAAAACGTCATTTCCTAATAAAATCTTACTCCATAGGCATTCATTTTTTTGTGATTCTCCAGAAGAAAGATATAAATTGTGTTTCTTTTCATTGATAAGTCAAACTGATAGCCATGAGCCAGATATTGTCACTTTCCAATAGCCAGATGTGGCAGACCCCTAGAAAAAGTCTTGATTCATTTTCTATAAAGGGTTAATATTGATTGCAGCAGAGGTCAGTCTTGGGTCCCTCTGGCTGCTGAGTTCCTTCACTGAGGAGACTGTGTGGCAAAAGCAACTGTCCTTAAAAGCAGACAATGGAGTCAGCCAAATTGGGGCTTGAATCCTAGTTGGCAATAGTGACCTTCTGTGGGCAAGTCGATTAATCTCTTTGTCTCTCAGTTTGCTTATCAGTAAAATGAGGATAATAACAGTGCCTACTGCAAAAGTTAGCCGTGGGAATCAGAAGTGTGGAACTTAGAATAGTGCCTAATACACATATAATGACAATGATTTATTTATCTTATTCTCACCCCATTTAAACTGACTAGCCTAACTTTTATTTTCCCAAGGACATTCCTTTCCACTAGGAATGGGTTAATATCATGCCAAGGTGTGTGCATGCATATTCAGAAAGCCTTTAAAAGCTAATGTTAATGATGGAATTGTATGCCAGGCCTGTTAAAAGACATTTAAGTCTGAGGAGGTCTGTCAATGTCCCTCAAGGCATTTCTAACCAGGACTGCCTATCTGGCCTAGAAATTGGGTTGGACCTATGGAAATAATTAACAATCATGCTGAAACAATTATGATGATAACTATGCTAATAAACTGCTAAAGCTAATAATGTTACTATTATTTATAATAATAGTGGATAATTGACATTTAGCACTGATTATAGATAAGACATTGTACTAAAGACTTTAAATGGATTGTCTCATTTAATGCTCACAATGAGTAACCTTAAAATAAGGATGATATAGCTAAGAACTCAAAATAAGGAAACTGAACTTTAGCATGCTTAACTAACATTCCCCCAAACTATATATCTAGTACCACAGGGTTGGATTTTATATGAAATTATTCTGTCTTCAAAGTTTATGATCCTATTAGTCTCACTTTATGGATAAGAAAATTTAATGGAAAACAAAATAGACTAGGAGCCAGGAAAACTGGCCTTTGGTCCTAATTCTGCCTTACTTACTGCCCATATGAACTTGAGCAAATTCTTTAACTTCTCTGATTTTAGTATCTCTGAAATCAGTTTTGATGTCTCATGATTTAGTGATGAAAAAGTTCTGATTAATGGAGATTCATAATGCTTTGGGTATTAATCAGTAAAGAATTTAAAAAGATCAGAATATGCCACCCTGAAATATGTCATTTTGGCACTAAGGATTACTTTGAGCTAAAGAAACAAGCAATTAAGAAACAGCAGACACAGGAAGAACTCTCTGTCCTTTTCCTTTTGACTTGAAAGCAAAGTATAAATTTCCCTTTATAAAAGTATCCTCCCTCTCCTCTCCCATACCCGGAGGATGGGAACAACATTAACACAGGAGATGAAAACTCAGTACCAAGATAACTCTGCATTAAGAAAAATTTACAAAATTACCTTTATCTTCTATTAGCATCCATGTATGTTTACCTTTTCATAATTTACTGCTCCTAGAAACCCAAAGATCTTCTCCTTTGTCTTGTCACTTCTCCACAAAATGTCACCCTTTGTTAAAGTGGTATATAAGTTCTCAAGTCTAACCATTTCTTAGGGTTTTTACTTTTGTTCTATGCAAAATAAACTTCTTCTCCTGTTAATCTGTCTTTTCTCAGTTTAATTCACAGGTCTCAGGCACAGAACATGAAAGTAGATGAAAAACTTTTCTTTCCTACACTAATTTGATGGCATTTAAATGCAAATCTGATTTAGACAAACTTAGCATATTAAAAAGCAGAAACATCACTTTGCTGACAAAGGTCCCTATAGTCAAAGCTACAGCTTTTCCAGTGTCTTGTGAGATTTGGACCATAAAGAAGGCTGAGTGTCAAATAACTGATACTTTCACACTGCGGTGCTGAAGAAGACTCTTGAGAGGCCCTTGGCGAGCAAGGAGATCAAACCAGTCAGTCCTTAAGGAAGTCAACTCTGACCATTCATTGGAAGGACTGATTCTAAAGCTGAAACTCTAATACTTTGGCCATCTGATGCAAAAGAGCTGACTTACTGGAAAAGACCCTGATGCTGGGAAAGATGGAAAGTGGGAGGAGGAGGGGACAACAGAGGATGAGATGGTTGGATGGCATCACTGACTCAATGGACATGAGTTTGAGCAAACTCCAGGAGATAGTGAAGGACAGGGAAGCCTGGCATTCTGTAGCCCATGGGGTCACAAAAAGTTGGACATGAGTTAGCAACTGAATAACAAGTGCAAATCCATTAGTTTCCTGAGAAATAAACCCACAAATCCCCCATGTTGGATTAGTCCTGACTTAAGCTATAATTCATCCTGAAGAAAATAAAGAACCAGTTCAGTGCCATATATCAAACTGATTATAATTTTAATAATATATTTGGTTTTATTTTTGGTTTTGTTTATGACTGATAGCCTTCCTGATTTCACAAGATGTTTGCTGGAGAGTTGGGGTTTTTGTAAGATAACAGACTTATTTATTCAAAATATTTTCCTTTACTGATGACACAGTAGGGTTGTTTATTGTCAAAGATAAAATCTGTTGTTTCTTGAGAGGTGGAGTTTGCAAAAGTTCCTACCCCTTCATTCTGTGAATAAAAACAGTTAGCCTCCCATGTGGTCTATAATTTTTAAAAAGTTATAAAATAGGTCTTAAAACTTTATTATTTACTTTAATTGAAAGAATTATATTATTCCATCAGTCTTCTGCATGAGAAAACATATGAGTTTGGAATAAAAACAGTCACTTTTCCTTTTAAATTAAATGGTATTCTTGAACAGGAGCTGTGGGGTTTATCGCATTGAATTATAACGCAAAAAGCACCCATCCACCTTCACATTTTCAAGGATTCCAGCAGAGACTGGAGAATGATGAAAATGATACATCAGGGAAAAGATTCTGTTTCACATTTGCTAATGCAAAGAAGTGTACGTGTTAATTATAAGTTAAAAAGCTTTAAAGACATTTTGAAGATCAATGAGAATCTGACAATTGTTTTTGGACAGATAATTACATCTCTGGTGATAAAGTAATTCAGCAAATGACATTATTGTTTAGCAGTCAGTAGAGTAATTATATACTCAGTAAAAGTGAGTATATAATTCTGAAGTGTTCAAAATGCAAAAGAGTAGATGGATAACCTATAAAAGAGAGGCTTTTGTGGAGGGTGACAGACCTTATTCCAGAAGACTTGCTACATTCAGGTATCTCAAAAACCACAGTATGGTTCTTCTATACATGAAGAAAGATTTTCCAGGGATCTTAAAGAGTCATGTAGCCTATTTATCCTGCCTCTATATAAAACTGCAGTTAAGCCCTCTGAAGTGAAAAGTTTCATGGAAATTATTTCCCCAACTTCTTCCCTTGGAGACCTATCAAAGAGTAAGACCTAAGGGATGGTTTAAGGCACAGCTTAGTATTAATAGTTTAAAACAGTACAAGTTGATTATATCATACTTTCTATGGATGCAGAGTCCAGGCACAACGTAGCTAGATCCACTGCTCCCAGGTCTCAGCAGTATACAATCCAGGTGTTGGCTGGTGCTGCAGTTTCTTTCAGAGTTTGACCAGGGAGATATCTCGTTCCAAGGTGATTTGTATTCTAGCAACAGTTTATTCCCTTGTGGTTGTAGGACTGATGTCCCATTTTCTTGATTGCTCTCATTCAATGGCCACTCTCTACTTCTAAAAGCTGGAAGTTGTTCCTTGTCATGTGGCCCCTTTCTATAGGCCCTCTCAAAACACAGCAGTTTACTTCTTCAGAGCAATGGACGGTGTCTCCTAGTGTAGTCTGCTAAGACAGAATCTTATATAACAACATGTGTTAATCCACAGTGTCTGAGAGGAACAGAGGAAATGGACAAAGTAGGTAATTAAACAGTTAATCCTAAGGCAGGAGATAGATGGGCTCCCCTGTGGACAGAAACTCCATAAAAGCAGGATGATGGAGGAGGCTGGGCCCTGCCCAGATAAGAGATAGAGACCACATATTTCTCATTCTCAAAGTTAAGAAGACTTCCCTGACTACAAATGTTCAGAGAGCCTCCTTGTAACCTCTTAGTAAGTGATGTCAACTTACTAGAATCCATCTCGGTTAAGAGATGAGCATGCACACATGGGAGGTTCCTGAAATATACCAAATACAGACTCAGAACTAGGCAAAGCAAAGTGATTGGCCAAAGGAAATCCAGAAGAAATGCCCCATAAAAGTAATTCAAACTGCCACAAGTGTGTGGCTCAGCAGCTCTCTTTCAAGTCTGTTCATGTGTCTATCCACATGTAGTGTACTCTTTTTTCTCCTAATAAACACTACATGTTTCACTACTTTCTGTCTTTATGGTGATTATTTTCTGCAAAACTGAAGGGCCAGGGCCTTGTCACTGACCACTGGCCAAATGGCTAGGACTCAGTGACCTCACTGCCTACACCTGATCTCAATCTCTGGCCAAGAACTGAAGCAACACATCAAGCCACTTCAGGCTGAGGCTACCTGAGATTAATCCCATTAGGAGACTGTAAGTTGCAAAAATATTGGAGACCCCTATAAATTAATTACTCAAGAAAGCAGGTTTGCTTAATCACTAAACCAAGCAGGATTGCTTAGCAACAAAATCATGCACAGAAGCAAGAGACATGCCCACAAACAGTAAAACAATGGTGCCACTGAGACCCACATCCTGTTCAGTGAGCTCAATAAGGTAATGATCTCTAGGACATGCTCTCTGCATGCACACATACATGCAAACACATACACACACACATATATATTTATATACACACAATAATTTGTGGACCTAGCTTTACCATAGGAAAAGGCAATGGCAACCCACTCCAGTACGCTTGCCTGGAAAATCCCATGGACGGAGGAGCCTGGTAGGCTTCAGTCCATGGGGCCGCGAAGAGTCAGACATGACTGAGCGACTTCCCTTTCACTTTTCACTTTCGTGCATTGGAGAAGGAAATGGCAACCCACTCCAGTGTTCTTGCCTGGAGAATCCCAGGGACGGCAGAGCCTGGTGGGCTGCCATCTATGGGGTCGCACAGAGTTGGACACGACTGAAGTGACTTAGCAGTAGCAGCTTTACAATGTGAGGACAAGAAAACTCCCCTGCAAGGAGCTGAGGATGGAAGCATGATGTCTACTCAAGAAACACAAAGAAAGTCTTCTCCCCCTGCCCACTTTTCCTTTGATTATGAAACTGTAGCCCAGCAAATTCTCAGGGCACATCTTTCCTGCCCACCTGTAAAACACACAAATGTTCTATTCTAATAAATCATTTCTTATCTATCACTTTCTTTTTCGGTGAATTATTTCTGCACTGGGACCTAAAGGACCAGAGCTCCTTGGAGTCCCTCGATATGCCACCCAAAGGTTTTATGTCTATCTATCACTTTGCTGTATTCTATTGGTTAGAAGCAAGTAACAGTGTGTGAACACTTAAGGAAATGGGATTACACTCAAGTTTTATCATTTAGATATAGAGAATCATTAGGGAGTCACCTCAGAATCTTTTCTGCCTCAGAGAGGACAAAATATCTCTCCTGCATCTCTGGAAGGTCTAGTTAGATTTTATCTTATGGAAAGTATATATCAAAGAACTGATCATTTCCTGGGATCCTTCAAATCTTTTTCTAAAAATATCACAGCTAAATGTATGTAGCTTCCCCTTAGCTAACTCTGTATGATCTTACGGGTGGAAATTTATACAATTTTACCCTAATTTTATCATATCTTATTTCTTCTACTATTATTATTTCCTTCTAATTTCTTCTCTTCTTATCTTGTGTATTATATACATAGATGTGTAGACTATTTCAATTTTTTGGAATAAACAAAGACAAAACTATGTATATAAACACATAATTGAATGAATACGCCAATCAATCCTCCCTAGGAAGCCACATTTAGGCTTTCTCACCTTAATATCAAGTTCATACTTGTCTCTCTCTCTTTTTTTTTAAGTCGCTCAGTCATGCCTGACTCTTCGCAACCCCATGGTCTATACAGCCCATGGAATTCTCCAGGTCAGAATACTGGAGTGGGTAGCCTTTCCCTTCTCCAGGGGATCTTCCCAACCCAGGGATCAAACCCAGGTCTCCCACATTGCAGGCGGATTCTTTACCATATTACTCATGCAAATGACTCAGACGTATCAGTAAAGCTGGGTTTGTAGAGTTCTTTCCCCCTTATATCAGAACACTTTTTTTAGCTTGAAAATAAAATGGAGATTAATGCCATACCAAAAGTTCTCAATTCAACCTCGTTATTTTTCTAAATTTCTCACCTGTTGACTAAACATAACCACCCTCCTGCCTCCTACTGCTACTGCTGCTACTAAGTCGCTTCAGTCATGTGCAACCCCATAGACGGCCTCCCACCAGGCTCGCACATCCCTGGGATTCTCCAGGCAAGAACACTCAATTGGGTTGCCATTTCCTTCTCCAATAGATGAAACTGGAAAGTGAAAGTGAAGTCGTGTCCGACTCTTAGCAACCTCATGGACTGCAGCCTACCAGGCTCCTCCATCCATGGGATTTTCCAGGCAAGAGTACTGGAGTGGGGTACCACTGCCTTCTCTGCCACCTCCCCTAAGCAATTCTCATGTCACTGGAGGCCAACATTCTCTCTTGACTGGTTTTCTAATTTGTACCTACCTCCCAAAAGAAAGAGCAGAACTTAGTCCTCAGAAGGCTATTCCACAGCTCCTTATAAAAACCCTGCATGGGGCTGCTAAAGATAGCCATTAAAGAGCCCATCTTATTTCTTCTTGATGAGTTGGCTTCAAATACTTTAATCTTTTCCCATTGGTCCTTTTCATCTTATGCCAAATCTGCTCTAGTGGGAAATACATATCCAACTTTGGGGAAGGGCTTTTAAATCTTTTATATAACTGTTGAGTCATTTGGCAAATATTATAATAACATCTCATTAATTGTATTTTCATGTTCCTCTAACACACCAGGAAAGCTCCTGCTTCTAGGCCTTCACATTTGTGGTTTGCTCTGCCTATAACACTCTTCCTCAGCATATCTGCACAGATCACTTCCTTCAGATCTCTATTCATGCATCATATTTTCAAAAGAAAAAAAAACCCTCCTGGCCACCCCATCTAAAATACTACCCTCTCCTTAACCTAACCCCAATTCTCCTTGCTAGACTTTAATATTTCTCCAGAGCACTGATCACCATCTTGAGATATTATTTAAATAATTGTGACTCATCTGCCTCCCTCCTCTATAATATAAATTCTCTAAGTAAAGGTACTTTGTCCTATTTTTTTTGACATCTAAAAAAGTGCCCAGCACATAGTAAGACTTCACATATACTTGTTATAATAAAGGACAGATGAATGGTGACATGAAATGATGAATAAGGTCAATCTACAGAGCCTGAAATTTAAATGAAAGCAAATCAAGACTGACTGAACTGGGCTCACCAGTTCACTTTCTAGTCTCATATAACATTTATCTGGCCTCATAACATTTCACCTTTGTGAAAGTTGGGGACACTAAAGTAGAGAAACAAAGCCATGTATCTCAGGTTTCTTATGTGATAAATAATCGCTAAGTATCAAGAATGTATCCAGTGATGTACCAAGCACATAGAAGATACAAAACCCAATATAATATTGTAATTAGCCTCTAATTAAAATAAATAAATTTTAAAAAATAAAAAAAAGAAAAATGCTTAAAGCATTAAAGTATACTGTTTAAAATCATGGATTTCTCCAGTCAAAGAGACCTAGATTCTAATCTCAGCTGTCACAGTTGAGCTATGTGATCTTAGAAACATTTATTATATTGTCTGAGTTTTAGATATTTCATCCATAAAATAAGAACAATATTACCTTGCTCTGGTTTGTTGTGAGGATAAATGCTGTAATCCACAGAGAGACAGAGTGAGAAAGTTTAACATAGTCTTGGCAAACAATAACCAGTATCAATAATATTACTGCTAATTATGAATGTATTATTATTATAAAATTATAATGCTGAGACATCTAGAGATCAACACAATAAAGTACAGGACCTAGAACCAGAACATCTGTTATAGACTCTCCATAATGTACGAACGTCATTTGCAGGCACAGTATTCAGTTTTCAGTCATATAAACATGGGGTAGTAGAGAAGTCCCTTTTATTTTTCTTTTAAACTTTGTATTTTTTAACTGGAGTAGAGGGTATTAACAATGTTGTGATAGTTTCACGTGAGCAGCAAAGGGACTCAGCCATACATATACATGTAGCCATTCTGCCCTCCCATCCAGGCTGCCACATGACATGGAGCAGATTTCCATGTGCTATACAGTAGGACCTTGCTGGTTATCCATTTAACACTGGATAAACATTTGACTAGTGACTAATCTTTAGCTTATTTTAATCAGCTATACCCCGATACACATAGCTGATTAACAGTGTTGTGAGAGTTTCAGGTGCACAACGAAGGGACTCAGCCATACGTATACAGGTATCCATCCTTCTCAAACTCCCCTCCCATCCAGGCCGCCACATAAAATTGAGCAGAGTTCCCTGTGCCACACAATAAGTTCTTATTGGTTATCCATTTTAAATATAAGTGTGTACATGCCGATCCCAAACTCCCTAACTATACTGTCCCCCTATCCTTTCCCCTGGCAACCATAAGCTCATTCTCTAAGCCTGTGAGCCTGTTTCTGTTTTGTAAGTTCATTTGTATCATTTCTTGTTAGATTCCACATATAAGGGATGTCATACAATACTGGATGTAGAAGTCTTTGCAGACAGAAGTCTAGAGTTTGAGTGCCAGCTCCACCACTTACTTTATGGATGATTTTGGGCAATTCATAATGATACTGAGATTCATTTTCTCTCACATGTGAAATGGAATAATCTCAAAGGGGCATAAAAATGACTAGATGAGATACTACATTATAAAAATTCCTGGCACCTTTAAAAACTAGGAGTCAACAAAAGTCAGTTGAATTAAAGCCTGATTTATTTGTTGTATGAATATAACTTGCCCCTTCTTATACTATTCCTAACCCAAGACTGCATATCTGTCAATTCTGTTCTACAATTTATTTAAATCCTATTCAATCTTCTGGAGAAGGCAATGGCACCCCACTCCAGTACTCTGGCCTGGAAAATCCCATGGACAGAGGAGTCTGGTAGGCTGCAGTCCATGGGGTCGCTCAGAGTTGGACAGGACTGAGCGACTTCACTTTCACTTTTCACTTTCATGCATTGGAGAAGGAAATGGCAACCCACTCCAGTGTTCTTGCCTGGAGAATCCCGGGGACAGCAGAGCCTGGTGGGCTGCCATCTATGGGGTCGCAAAGAGTCAGACACGACTGAAGCGGCTTAGCAGTAGCAGTAGCATTCAATCTTCAAAGGCCTGTTCAAATTATAATGCCTTGTAGCAGATGCTTTGCTACTCTCCTCAGGGCAGACTCTTAAGGCCAATGCACCCAACTGCTGGGAATATCATATTGCTGTCCCTCAAAGCTAGACCCATACTGGAAGTTGCCTTTGATACAAGGAGTTGTCTATTTGCTAAGGCCAACACCCTTGTACGGAGTGGTCTATGGCCAAAGACTGGCTGGTGCAGAGATTGAGAAGCCCAGGCTCCTTGCCTTCATTTGGGACAGCTTTGAAGACCTATCTCGGCTCCAGATCTCCCTGTAAGATCTCCATGTAGCAACCACATTAAGGGTCAACTTCCTTCTCTGCCCCATCTTGGCTTTTGTCTTTCTTGCTTCCTTATAGGTGTACTTTTTCCAAGAACATTCTGGAATAAACCTTAAACATGCAACTTCTTGTTTGGCAATCTGTTTCTAGGGAACCCAAACTAAGATACCCCATGAAGCCTTTTAAGATCATTAGACCTTATAAAAGGCTTTATTCCACAAGGCCTCATACTCATTTGTCATTGTAGTACATTCTGCCTGTGTGGTGAGCAGTATTTCCAGGTGTGCATATCTCATTGCCCCAGCTAGATTTGAGGTTCTTTGAAGGCAGAGACAGAGCTTTATAGTTGCATGTGCTTATTGTGCTGTACTTAGTCTCTCAGTCATGTCCAGTGCCTTGCTACCCCATGGACTGTAGCCCACCAGGTTCCTTTGTCCATGGGGATTCTCCAGGCAAGATTACTGGAGTGGGTTGTCATGCCCTCTTCCAGGGGATCTTCACAACCCAGAGACTGAACCCAGGTCTCCTACATTGCAGGCAGATTCTTTACCATCTGAGCCACCAGGGAAGTCCTTCATAGTTGCATATTCCCCCCCCCCCTTTGACACATAGTAGGGACACATAACAGAGAAGGCAATGGCACCCCACTCCAGTACTCTTGCCTGGAAAATCCCATGGACAGAGGACCCTGGTGGGCCGCAGTCCATGGGGTTGCTAAGAGTCGGACATGACTGAGCAACTTCACTTTCACTTTTCACTTTTATGCACTGGAGAAGGAAATGGCAACCCACTCCAGTGTTCTTGCCTGGAGAATCCCAGGGATGGGGGAACCTGGTGGGCTGCTGTCCATGGGGTCGAACAGAGTCGGACACGACCGAAGCGACTTAGCAGCAGCAGCAGTAGCAGCAGGGACACATAAATGGAACACACAGTGGGTATTCAGTGAAGAGTCTAGGTTTCTTATTGGCTTGTTAATCATAATATTTGAAAAGCAATTTGTTTTTATGATTAAAAAATATAAGACTGGGTTTGTTAATAAGGTCAGTTTGTTTTCTCCTGGATAACCACTCACAGTATACCAACATGAAATATATGAAATAGTGAAATGAGATAGTGAAAGAAACATCACTGTATAGAAATAAAACAAATGAAGTTATATGGTAACTCTAGCTTAAAATTTTTGAGTCACCTCCATACTTCTTTTTTCCATAATTGTTGTAGGGATTTAAATCCCTACCAACAGTACACAAGGATTTCCTTTTCTCTAGTCCCTCACCAGCACTTGTTATCTCTTGTCTTTTGGATAATGGCCATACTAAGAGGTGTGAAGTGATATCTTTTTTTGACAAATGTGCTAACTATGTAAGGTGATGGATGTGTTCATTTGCTTGTGGTAATCATTTTACAATGTATATGTATATTAAATCATAAATTGTACAGCTTTTAAAGAATTATGATGGACAACCTAAATAAACACTTTTGTCGATTGTATCTCAATAAAGATGGAAAAATGTTTTAAAAAATCCAAACATGCAAGGTCAAATTAGAATATAAACCTGAAGAACAGCAGAGGTATCTTTCTAAAGCCTGCAAATATACATTGGATCAAACTGTGCTAACAAATAGTAATTACCATTTGCTTAAGCATCTGAACATTTTAACTATTCAACTATCATGGTCCTAGGTAACATTTTAATATACATAATAAATATATAAACATGTATGTATACTATGCATGCATATATATACACATATATACTTTTAGAAACTGGATAAGTTATGACAGGTTCATGAAAATGAGGAGATCCTTGAATGAATTTTAAACATGGTTCAAAAAAGAAAGCATACTGTATTGGTGTTTTTTTTTCTGGCTTACTTCACTCTGTATAATAGGCTCCAGTTTCGCCAGTCCAGGTTTGATGCACGATACTGGATGCTTGGGGCTGGTGCACTGGGACGACCCAGAGGGATGGTACGGGGAGGGAGAAGGGAGGAGGGTTCAGGATGGGGAACACATGTATGTCTGTGGCGGATTTATGTTGATATATGGCAAAACCAATACAATATTGTAAAGGTACAAAATAAAATTAGATTTAAAAAAAAAAGAAAGCCAAAACCATGTAGCCATTATAGCCAAATCCTGTTTTACCCTGTCCTGATGTTTCTTGCAAGCTTCCAGGGTTAGAACAAATCTTCAGTTTGCTCCTTTCTGGACAATTTATGTGAATGATAAGAGCATTAACCATTTCCCCTTATTGCTTTAAATGCAAAGATACCCCACGTTTAGTCCAAACAATTTAAAAGATGACAATTATTGCAATTAAGACCAATAATCTGTGCCTAACATTAAAAAGAGCAATTTTGTCCCCAAAAGCATTCCATTGAAAATAATTCAACTTAACATAAAACTATTATTATAATGATGATAATTATAATACTTATATCTAACTATTACTGAATGTTTACTATTCCCCAGATATCTAAGGACATAACATGCTAACACACAAAACAACAATAATAACAATAGCTACCTCAATGAAATTACTCTCTGTTGTGCATCATTCTAAGCACATTAAATGCATTGTCGCATCTAATCCTCATCATTATGAGGTTGGTATGATCTGATTTCCACTTTATTGGCAGAGAAAGCAAGGCTCATAGAGGTTAAGTAACTCTTGCAAAGTCATGTAACTTGAATGGTAAAGTTAGGATTTGAATCCAGGTCTTCCTGAACTTTAAAACTATGGTCTTATTAACCATGCATATGGTCAGCTCGACTGTAAAAATAATGGGTTTTTTTTTATTACTATGTGTTATAGCTGAGAATGCCAAAAAGGATTTTATACTCCATTATTCATTCTTTCAAAACATATTTATTTAGAGCCTACCATGAATCAAGTAATAATGCTGGGGTTATAGTGAAGATATTCTTAATTCCTCCTTCCTTTCTCTCACCCACAGCATCCAATCCAGTAATATGGCCTGAATTTGATACAGGATCATAAATGAGAGATAGGGGAGCACTGACTTACACTGTGAGGGCAGAGAAGACTTCTTTAAGGATGGGCACTGAAGCTTGTTACAATTCCCACTCCTGACCCTAACGTGTCTTTTGGCACTGTCCTCTGCCATGTTACATGAACTGTCATTCAGAGAGCTTACTTGAAAGTTAAACAGTATTCTCATCATTCTGTTTCAGTTTTCTCTGGACTCAACAAATCCAAATGGTCTAAGCAATGAAAGTCGCTTAGTCGTGTCCAACTCTTTGCGATCCGATAGACTATAGCCCGCCAGGCTCCTCTATCTATGGGGATTCTCCAGGCCAGAATACTGGAGTGGGTAGCCATTCCCTTCTCCAGGGCATCTTCCCAACCCAGGAATAGAACTCAGGTCTCCCGCATTGCAGGTGGATTCTTTATCAACTGAGCCACCAGGGAAGCCCAGAGAATGCTTACACACAAGAAGGGTGAGTCAGGCTTGAGGCATAAACTATAAAAAAAATACCATCAGTGCTAATAGTTTGTTCATCTTTTACAAATAAAATTAGCCATTTAGGTTGTTTGTTGTAAACAAAAATCAGAAGAGAATCTTCCTGCCTAATAGGTTAGTTCATCAACAATTCAAGTACTCTCAAGTAATTTATTGTATGCATCATAATGCACACAAAGAAGTTGAGATTCACACCCATTATTTGCAATATAAAGCATCTGTGGCTGATGATATCTTTATATGTTCTTGATGATGAAAATAGAATCAATAAACATTTAGAACATATTCTCAATAGATAATATACTCCACAAAAACTTAAAATGACTTTTTTTTCAGTTTTATAAATTAGATTTTATTTTAAGCAACATTTCAACTCCTCGTCTTAAAATTTAGCAACTATAACAAAAAATATCCTTTTTTTCACTTATCCAATTGACAAAGATTTTATTTTTATTTTTTTACTTTTATTTTATTTTTTTAATTTAAATTTATTTATTTTAATTGGAGGCTAATCACTTTACAATATTGTATTGGTTTTGCCGTACATCAACATGTTTTGAATGATTAAAGTAAAATATTTGCTTTCAATGTGAAGTTATCACCTTAACCATAGCTTCCCGTAAAGTCCACTCTGAGTTCAGTCACCAAGACACACACATACACAAATGAAAGCCTATACATCCTAGGTCACCTTAAGATGTTTTAAAATTTTTATTATCTAAAATGCAATAGAATCCTTCTATTCCCCGATTTAAACCAGGTAACATAGGGATATTTTATGGAGGGTATGGAAAGACCATCTGAAACGCAAGGATATAAATAATCAGTGCTATTATCAGCTGAAAATCCTTGGATTACTTGAGTTGTGTTGCAATCTAGGTTTAGTATAATTATTATAACACAGTATAGTATAGTATAATTATTATAATTAGTATAAATTATAATTTATATTTATATAAATTATAATTTATTTATAATTTATAGTATAAATTATAATTAAACTATATTATACTATAGTATAGTGTAGTATAATTATTAAAATTAGTATACATATTCAGTCTAATTATTATCCCTGCCTGTACTACATTTCCTGGTCCACCAAGAAAAAATAGCTGAAGTATGTACTGCTGCTGCTGCTAAGTCGCTTCAGTTGTGTCCGACTCTATGCTTCCCCATAGACGGCAGCCCACCAGGCCCCGCCGTCCCTGGGATTCTCCAGGCAAGAACACTGGAGTGGGCTGCCATTTCCTCCTCCAATGTATGAAAGTGAAAAGAGATAGTGAAGTCGCTCAGTCGTTTCCGACTCCTAGCGATCCCATGGACTGCAGCCTACCAGGCTCCTCCGTCCATGGGATTTTCCAGGCAAGATATTTTACCAACTATTTACCAGTTGGTAAAATATAATATCAGTGGGACCTCCAGGGTTTCCCTGGTGGTTCAGATGGTAAAGAATCCACCTTTAATGTGGGAGGCCTGGGTTCGATCCCTGGGTTGGGAAGATCCCCTGAAGGAGGGCATGGCAACCCAATCCAGTATTCTTGCCTGGAGAATACCCATGGACAGAGGAGCCTGGCGGACTATAGTCCATGGGGTCACAAAGAGTCAGACATGACTGAGCAATTAAGTATAGCACAGCATAATACATATGGTACTATGAAAGAGCATTACATCACAAAAGGCTTCTTTGAGTTTAAGGCTGCTGCTGCTGCTAAGTCACTTCAGTCGTGTCTGACTCTGTGCGACCCCATAGATGGCAGCCCACCAGGCTCTGCCGTCCCTGGGATTCTCCAGGCAAGAACACTGGAGTGGGTTGCCATTTCCTTCTCCAATGCAGGAAAGTGAAAAGTAAAAGTGAAGTCACTCAGTCATGTCTGACTCTTCACAACCCCATGGACTGAAGCCTACCAGGCTCCTCCGTCCATGGGATTTTCCAGGCAAGAGTACTGGAGTGAGTTTAAGGCAGTTATAATCAAATCAAGGAAATAAAACAGGTATGCAAGTTTCAACAGTATAAGAAGAAATGTAATTTGAGAACTTTCATTCATACAGCATGCATTAATTATGCACTTACTATATGCCAGAGATAAGAGCTAGAATAGAATAGTAAGCATAATAGATATGATACCTGACCTCATGATTCATATAGTGTAGCCAGAAAGGAAATCAGTTAAGCACTTACAACACAATGTGGTGTGACAGGTGTGGCACAAGGTCCTGTGCCAGGGAGCATCCAATAAATAATTAGGGGCTCAAGGAAGGTTTCCTATAGGAAGTGTTCCAGGCAATGTGAACAGAATATATGAAGGTCCAGAGAAGCAAGAAGCAATTAGAGTCAGCGGGCAAAAATATGCAAGAGTGAGAAAAATGTTTTCAAAGAGTTAAATGTTTGGTAAGGTTGAAGGAAAGCACACACACTAAAGAGTAGAAAGAGATAAAGGCTAGAGAAATATATAAGGATCCTATAGCTTGTATAACACGTTCAACATTGTAGACTTTATCATGAAGGCTATGGAAAATCAATGAAGGCCTTTACAAGGAGAGGTACCAGATCTAAAACTGGCTGCTAGGTAACAAATAGATTGCAGGGTGGAGCAAGGAAACACAAAGTGATCTGTGCAGTGGTCTAGTTAAAGGATTCAAGCAGACATACACAAGATGAATTCTAGAGGTAAAGATGGTAGGGCTTCATGATTAATTAGATATTGGTGTAGGCAGTAGTAAAGGATGACTTCAAGGTTTCCAGCTTGAGCAGTTGGGTAGATGCCATTTACTGAGATGAAGAAGAAAGAAGGGGATACAGGTCATGTATGATGACAGCCTGGTCAAGATACAATATGCTGATAAATGATAGATTTAGAGGGGAGCACAGAAAAGAGAAAGATCCCTTCTGACATTGAGTTATAAGAGAGACAGCACTTGAACTAGGTGTGACTTTAGGAGAACAGTTAGTGCAGAGAAAGAATGCAAGGCATATTCAAGGAACAGCAAATGACTGTTCAGAACATAAGGTTTCTTTCAGGGCACTCTAACAATAAAGATACAGAGGCATACTGGGACTTCAATACACAGAGCTTTGAATATTATGATAAAGAGTTGAAGCTCACCTGAGGATTTATGGTCCAAGATTGCTACTATCTGTATGGCCTTAGGCAAGTCATTTAATCCTTCTCTCTTCATTTTTCTCATTTATGAAATGAGTGGCTCCCAGATTTTTGGGTTTCACAGATCAGTACAATTTTTAAAAGGGGTGGCCATGAAATGACAAAGGGTTGCCAACATCATTTTACCAAGTATGGACATTCAGAAAGCAAATGAATAAAAAACTATCATCTAGTACCATCACTTCATAAAACAAAGGATATTTCAAAAAAAGAAAGATAATTTCAAATACTTTTTTAAATGGATATGTTTGGTTTTTATGGAATGTTCACTTTATTGTCTTTATTTTTCTCTTTCCATTGAGGATTGGTGCACACTTCTGGCACTGGTCCAGGGACCAGACTTGGCAACCACTGAATCATACTCCAGGATTCATTCCAATGCTGACATTCTAGGATTTCTATGATTCCTAAGGGCTTATTCATCAAACAGTAGGGAATCACTGAAGGATTTTGGGGTAGTGAATTCATATCATCAAAGCTATGTTTTAGGAAGTTAATATGGGAGGTCTTGGAAGAGAAAAAGCAAGTGGTCCAATCGTGTGGCTAACACCAAAGTTGAGGCATAAATTAATAAAGGTACAGGCTAAAGCACCGACAATACCTATGGAAAACTGGAATCAGTGTGTCTAGGGCACAGATTCTGACAGAGCTGACAGTGAGCTTTGTAAGTCAGACCTTGATTGGAAAGGTCGGAGTTATCTCGGTAGGTCCATTTGTGCCATTATTTAGGAGACTTTTCAGGAAGTTGAGTCAAAAGCACCATTTTTTTTTCTGGCTTAACATATTTAAACCACAATTTACAATGTCTCTGGGAGGAAGATAGTATATTATTCAAATTGTGCTGAAGAAATCAAGGAATCAATTGGTTGAATGGGGTGAATCATGCAGAGGAAGCATATGCAAATGAGGTGCTTAAAAATCAGCGCTTGGAGAGGTCACAAATGGAAAACAGTCCTATCACGCCATACAATCAAAGCCACAGGACTCAAACAGAAAATCATAGAAAATAGCCCCTTTTATATCCTGAACTATTTTTTGCCCCAACCCTTTCCAAAGAAAATTACAAAATGGAAAGAGTGGGTCATCATGTGAAATTTGATTGAAGAGCTCCTGTTTGCTAACATTACTGAGTTAAATTCTCATACCTCTATGTTTGTGGGATATGCTAGATTTTCAGGCTTTAGAGAAAAAAAAAGTATACACATTTAAAACTTCATGATATTCAAGGGAATTTGCCTTTGTTTTATTTTATCTACATTTGTTCAAATAAACCAAGGAACATCTATAGACCTTGTAAGGCCTGAGGATCTAGAAGGCACTGCCGTCTAAGTTTCAAAAACTATGAATCAGAATTTCTAACTGGGTCACCATTTGGAATCCTTCTCCTTTAATTTTGATGAGCCTGGTGCAAAGCTTTCAGTGCTGTGGTCCACTGAATGTCACAAGTGGGTTACACATGGCTGGGATATTGATCTCCTTAGCCCTCAGGTTGTCAGAGCCTCCTCCCTCTATTCCAGTTTGCTGGACAAATACTTATTTTCAATATGCACTGTGACATGAAAAATTTGGCAGCCTTTTTGGAACACTGTGTTGGGGCCTGGAGGTTAGTTAACTCTTGCATTATGCTAATTGTTCTCTTACGGGAGTCTTTATGGGAGCAGTGACAATAACAGCTTACACTTACATGGTGTTTGCCATTGTGCCAGGCAGTGTTCTAAGTATGTTTTAACCCACCTAATCCTACAACTTTTTTTTTAAAAAAAAGCTGAAACTCCAATACTTTGGCCATCTGATGCGAAGAGCTGACTGATTTGAAAAGATCCTGATGCTGGGAAAGATTGAGGGCAGGAGGAGAAGGGGACAACAGAGGATGAGACGATTGGATGGCATCACCGACTTGATTAACATGGGTTTGGGTGAACTCTGGGAGTTGGTAATGGACAGGGGGGCCTGGCATGCTGCAGTTCATGGGGTCGCAAAGAGTCGGACGCGACTGAGCAAATGAACTGAACTGAACTGAATCCTACAACAACCCTATGAAGTGCTGAGAATTACTATCCTTGTTTTACAAGTGGAAGAAAATATAGAAATTAAGGTTAAGGTCACTAAGACCTTAACCTTAATGTGACAGAGCTGGGATTCCAACCCAGGATATATGGCTCTAGATTCCTCATTTCAACTACCTTTTATACAAAAATGTAAAGGAAAGGCTCTGGTAGGAGGCTGTTGGTCTAGTACTAGGGACTGCTATAAAAGGGGTAGAAGCCCAAAGTAGGGAAAAATAAGTTGTTAGTCCAGAGATATATTAAGGGCTAAAACAGGCTATCACAATTTCAAGTTTAGAAAAAGGCAAAAAGAATATATGATTTAGGTTTCAAAATGAAGGCCAAAGCCAGGGAACCTCAAGAAACCAAAAAGAGAGACAGAATAAAAATCAAAGTTTCCAGAGTCAAGCTAATAAAAAAGTAATAGGAATATGAATGATCGAATGGCAGATAGCTTTCAGGGAAATTATTAAACCAAAAAATGCCTGGAGAAGTTGTTCTCAACTGGGAGCAACATTGCCCCCTAGAGGCCATAAGGCAACATCTGTGCAACATTTCTGGTTGCACAGCTTGGAGTCTGAGGATAGGAATGTGTGCTACTGATATCTAGTGGGTAGAAGCCTGGGATGCTGCTGAACATCCTACAACACACGGGACAGTTTCTTCCCATCCAAACCAAGAATTATCCATCCCCAAATGTCAAAGGTGCCATTATTGAGAAACTCTGGCTTAGAGGCATGTGCTTGATTCTATGACCAACCGTGACCAGGTAGCCCCTGTAGGCAATGTTTGCCAAGGATTATGATGATGGTGATGACAAAGAAATATGAGTTAAAACACCCCACCAAGACTAAAAGCAGAATCTACCATGTAGAGAGTTTACTAGATATTGTACAAAGCTCTTTATTACATTATGTTGCTTAATCCTCAAAGCCTGTAAGAGAGGCGTTATTATGAGTCCAACTTTCCACATGTGAAAAATAACACACAGAGAAGTGAGCACCTTGTCCAGGATCGCATAACTAGTGAGTGACCCAATCAGGAGTCACATCCAAATTTGTCTGACCCCAGATACCATGGCTGCTCACACTTACAGTGTGTGTACAGTTGGGTATGGGTTAACACTTGGTCCAAAAGTCAGGATCCAGAACTGGACACAAGATAAACCCTTCCCAGGTTCTGGGTTGAGGGGTTGAGGTGGGGGCAGGTGCTATGAAGAAGTGTTTGAGGGAAAAAAAAATCACTGATATCATTCAGTGAATTTTCAAAAAGACTCATCACTTGAAAAACAGGTGTGCATGCCATTTTATGAAAGGAATAATCAGGAATCAGTTTATTTCAAACTTGATTCTACATTCACTTTCTTCTGGACTTGGCAGCCAGCATTCTTTCTCACCAAGGACAACCTGTGTCTAATCTCTGCTAAAAGTGGAGAAGGCTGTCTAAAATTGCCCCTCTCAATAATTCTACCTGAATAAAATAACTACATTTACTATTCTTTTCAATGCTAAGTTATTACAAAATAAAGTCCTTAAAAAAACCTTCTTTTAAACTACAGTAACCCCCTCCCCCCTTACACTTGAGCTGCATATGATATCCAGGGGCCAGGCTGCATTTTAGAAATATAACAGCCCCATTCAGTCAAAGCCAGCTCTATCCCAGCAAGCTTGTGACACTACTATTAGTCCTGCCCCCACAAACTAGCATTACAAAAGCCTGACATTCTTCTTCAGGGCCTTTCAAGTCAGATTCTATTTTCCTGCTGTCACAATTAAAGCCTCAGTCAGTTCAACATCTACTTCCGCATTTGGCAGAAGGCTCTCTAGTGACAATAAAAATGAAGGTACTTCCTTTTCTGATAGATTTTAGAGCTCATTCATAGGCAAAGCTTGTGTTTCCTTGTGGGTTATCCCAGTACAGGGAAACAAGTATCTGAGCACTCCAGTAGTTCTCCATTTTCTTATTTTTATAACAAAAAACAATCACTGCTCATAGAAATCAAAAGTGAAATGCCTGGAATTCATATAGTGCATTGTGTGCTCAAAACTCTCAATATTACCTAAGTCTTTTCATTTCATTTTATTCTTCTGGGACATGGAATCATTGGCTCCTGATTTCTGGGAGTTATTAAATTGCATTTCCTAATACAATCAGAGTTTACTAGGCCTAAGTGAGAGGCAGGTTGTACAAATGCCTTGTAGGCTATATACTCAGTGGCTTCTGCTTAAGATAAATCTGGGGGGGGGGGTGTGTGTGTGTGTGTGTGTGTGTATTTTAACTTTACAGTGCTTCATACTTAAGTGAGGGTGAGTTTAAGAAAAGTTGGGTGGAGGCTTGAGTGACGTCACAATTACTGCCTCAGTGGTCCAGATAATAACTTCATGTCTGGAGCCATACTGGAGACAGCTGTTATGTCCTGAGAATCAAGTGCCTTATTACATTGCTGGTGTGATTTTCATATTGCTCACTAGAATAGAAATACAGAAATGTGGGGTTAAAACTATTCCTGTGCTTATGCCATGAATAGCATATATACTACCTGGTATCTTTTCATTTCAGAATTAGGGGAGGAGGCAAATTAAATTCCTAACTGCCTACTGAGGATACATTTTGTGGTATATCCCAGGTCATGAAAAGAAGATGATAACACCTGGGGGAACAAGAAAAAACAACACAATGTTTATTGAATGGCCTAAAAGGCCATTATCATGATCAGAACCAGGAAAGTCTAATTGGAAAATATTAATCTGGAGTCCATTTCACATATGCTATAAAGCTTTTGAGTGAACTCCGGGAGTTGGTGATGGACAGGGAGGCCTGGCGTGCTGCAATTCACGGGGTCGCAAAGAGTCAGACATGACTGAGCAACTGAACTGACCTGAACTGATAAAGCTTTTGGAAAAAAAAAAAAAAACCTTCTAGATAACTAGAAGGATATTTATTTTACATTCTTCAAAACATCAATGTATGAGACAGAAAAAGACTATCATGGATCTCAAAAGTGCCTTCTGTTAAAAAGACCTCACCTGTGTGATATAGTAGAAATACATTATATGCTACATATATGAAAATCCTGCACTTAAGAGATACAACAACAATTATTCATTGCATGAACTGATAATCTCTTGGTGATCCTTCCAGTGAGCTTATCTACTATATTGGTTTATTTATTGTTTTGGGGAATAAATAAATTTAAAAAAAATGTCAGGAAACAGGTAATTGAGCGGGCCTCTGGCAAATGATTTTTAAATGGAGGTAATTGAATACACAAAGAACTGTACAAAAAAGATCTTCATGACCCAGATAATCACGATGGTGTGATCACTAACCTAGAGCCAGACATCCTGGAATATGAACGCAAGTGGGCCTTAGGAAGCATCACTACGAACAAAGCTAGTGGAGGTGATGGAATTCCAGTTGAGCTATTTCAAATCCTGAAAGATGATGCTGTGAAAGTGTTCCACTCAATATGCCAGCAAATTTGGAAAACTCAGCAGTGGCCACAGGACTGGAAAAGGTCAGTTTTCATTCCAATCCCAAAGAAAGGCAGTACCAAAGAATGTTCAAACTACCACACAATTGCACTCATCTCACATGCTAGTAAAGTAATACTCAAAATTCTCCAAGCCAGGCTTCAACAGTATGTGAACTGTGAACTTCCAGATGTTCAAGCTGGTTTTAGAAAAGGCAGAGGAACCAGAGATAAAATTGACAACATCCGTTGGATCATCAAAAGAGCAAGAGGGTTACAGGAAAACATCTACTTCTGCTTAATTGACTATGCAAATCCTTTGACTGTGTGGATCACAACAAATTGTGGAAAATTCTTCAAGAGATGGAAATACCAGACCATCTGACATGCCTCTTGAGAAATCTGTATGCAGGTAAGGAAGCAACAGTTAGAACTAGACATGGAACAACAGACTGGTTCCAAATAGGAAAAGGAGTACGTCAAGGCTGTATATTGTCACCATACTTCTTTACCTTATATGAAGAGTACATCATGAGAAATGCTGGGCTGGAGGAAGCACAAGCTGGAATCAAGATTGCTGGGAGAAATATCAATAACCTCAGATGCAGATGACACCACCCTTATGGCTGAAAACAAGAACTAAAGAGCCTCTTGATGAAAGTGAAAGAGGAGACTGATAAAGTTGGTTTAAAGCTCAACATTCAGAAAACTAAGATCAAGGCATACGGTCCCATCACTTCATGGGAAATAGATGGGAAACAGTGGACACAGTGGCTGATTTTATTTTTCTGGACTCCAAAATCACTGCAGATGGTGAGTGCAGCCATGAAATTAAAAGACGCTTACTCCTTGGAAGGAAAGTTATGACCAACCTAGACAGCATATTAAAAAGCAGAGACATTACTTTGTCAACAAAGGTCCGTCTAGTCAAGGCTATGGTTTTTCCAGTGGTCATGTATGGATGTGAGAGTTGGACTATAAAGAAAGCTGAGCACTGAAGAACTGATGCTTTTGAACTCTGGTGTTGAAGAAGACTCTTGAGAGTCCCTTGTACTGCAAGGAGATCCAACCAGTCCATCCTAAAGGAGATCAGTCCTGGGTGTTCATTGGAAGGACTGATGTTGATGCTGAAACCCCAATATTTTGGCCACCTGATGTGAAGAGCTGACTCACTGGAAAAGACCCTGATGCTGGGAATGATTGAGGGCAGGAGGAGAAGGGGACGACAGAGGATGAGATGGTTGGATGGCATCACCGACTCAATGGACATGGGTTTGGGTGGACTCTGGGAGTTGCTGATGGACAGGGAGCTCTGGCCTGCTGCACTTCATGGGGTCATAGAGAGTCAGACACGACTAAGCAACTGAACTGAACTGAACTGAAACTGTGATAAAAGATCCTTACTTCTTATATCCATTCAAGAATTTATAAATTATTCCCCACAATTAAGTGTGAGTCTCTAGATAATTTACCCTGAAATTATGAAATAAATTAAATCTAGTTCTCATTTTTATATTTACTGATAGGTTGTATCTTGTATGTCTTTGATATATGGGCCAGTAAACAGGATATTCAGTTTGCATATTTGATGAAGTTAAAAGAAATCAAATCAATTATTCTTCTAGGAGAAAGCCACCTTTGAAATTTATAGAGATTTGTACCAAGACATATCCACTTCTACAAAGTTTTAGATTTATATTTCGCTGCACTCTACTTAAGTTCAGTGCCAATCATAGATAAAATTGTAAGATATGTAAAGATTGTCTTTGAAAGCTTGCTTCCCTTTTCTCTCTTGTCCAAGTACTCAGGGCTCTCAGGATATTCTGTTTTCTCCTTCAATAAAACTATTCTGGAGATCAGAGAGGACTATGTATACAAATGGCCTGGTAGAAGGATCTAGGCTTTGGATTCTGCCTCCCCTAATCACTGCAACTCCTTAGTAAAGGGTGTTTGTCCCATGAATGGACTATCCTGGGCTCAACTGTTGATGTTAGAATTTGAGAGTGAATGATCAGTGTGAGGAGTGAGAGGTTTGAGTTGCTGGTCCAGTGCCAAATAATAAGGATAGCTGAGATTGAAGGAGTGTTTATTATACTGGACATTGTTCTCTTTACATGGAATAACTCATTTATCTTCAAAACATGGATATGAAGTCATCAGCTGTATGAGCTATGCACCATCATTATCCCAATTTACAGACAAGAAAGCTGAGGTACAGAAAGGTTAAGTTACTTGTCTAAGATCACAGAGCTAATAAGTAGCTCAGCAAAAAATCCAACCCAGAAAATCTGCCTCTAGGACCTGTGTTTAAGTCATTACATTTTACTCTGATTTTGCTCTATTATAATTTTTTAATCTTAAAAGTAATGTATATTATAGAATTTTTTGAAAATAACTAAAAGTAAAAAATAAGTGAACGTATTTATTTGCAAACCTACCAGCAGAAATAATCACTGTTGAATTTTAAGTATATATGTATCTTTCCAGACATATACACATCTTTTACAAAAGCAAAATCAAACTGTAATATCATTTTATAAAAGAAGTATACCCTTTGACCTAATGGCTTGACTTGCAGATATCTATACTAGAGAAAAAAAACAGTTATGGAGAAATAATGACATGGACATATTCCCACCAAATAGTTGTTTACAATGGCCCAAACTGGAAAGAATTCAAATGTCCATCATCATGGCACGTTTATCCAATGGATCATAATGTAGCCATTAAAATCATAATTTGAGAATTTCATAACATTTAGAAAATGCTTATGATAAAACATTAAGTTTTAAAAAGCAGGATACAAAATTGTAAAGACAATTTGGTTACAACTATGTAACCATCATGGAGAGGAAAAAAGCCTGATGAAGTACAACAAAATGCTGACATAAGTTGTATAAGCATAGTGGGTAAATCTTTTAAAATTCATTCTATATTTTATAAGTATTTGCAATACAATTTTTCTAATTAACTATTTTCAATTTCAAAGACATAAAATAAAAAAAAAACTTCAAAGAACATATTAAACTACACATAATGCTAGCCTTGCTTTGCTTGATAGAAAGTCAAAAATTCACTGCTATGTCTAACGATTTTCTGAGGATAAATAAACCTTCCAAGGACCATGACTCTTCAACTTAGCAACCTGACCAACCTTTCTATTTTAGAGGATTCGTCATTTTTTTTCAACAGAGTAGCTATGTTAGATCTATTGCCTAGGTTTCAGTATGCAGCCAATTGCTATGCTTTTCTGGTTTTAAGATAAAATATGATATATGAGACCTTGAAAAGATAGAGATGAGGTCTTCCTTATTGCAGAGTAGGAATTTTCAAAATTTATCCCCCAAAGTGATATAGCGTCAGACAAAATTGCCAGGTCCTGCTGACTTAAAAGATCAATTTAACTACAACATGCTTCTTCTTGTTTCTTTTTAAATAAATCAATAAATGGTCTACTGTGCCTTAATTGAGATTAAATAAATGAGAACCAGGCTTAACCTTATTGCAGAATTGATATTTTCAACATTTTGTCCCAGAAGGTTATATCCTGTCTATTTTGACCATTGGCTCAGTTCCATATATATAGCTGACTTGTCTGGTCCATTGATGGTTAAAACAGAATGGACTGAATCTGCTCTGATGTTATATTTCTCATCCCATTCTACTCAGCCCTATGAATCTAGCCAGTAATCTTTCCCTCTTCTCAACAAAAACCTTTGGGGATAATTGCAGTAGATGTGGCCAAAAGTATCAGCAGGATTTCCTTGAGAAGGTGAAGAAAATTTGGAGAGAAAAGTCACGGGTAATGATGGAAAGGAAAAAGATCATATAATTAAAATGTTGATAATGAAATATTTTAGTAAGGAATTCTCTAAGAAGTTACTGAATTGCATTCTTTGTCAGTGAGGTGGAAATTAACAATTGTTAATATCTGCCATGTGGTTGGTGGGAGATCTCATAAGGTTACATGATAAAGGTTGTTAGTTTATACATAAATCAAGCAATACCATAATTCATTTACAGGTCAGCCAGAGATTAAAAGTCAGTTTAAAATGCCAGGTAAGAGTTAATTCAGGTAACTTTTTTAGTTTCTCTAAATTTATTTTCTCTCATTTATTTTCCTTTGTTCTTACTAGAAATGTCTGTATGAATGAAAGGATAGGTAAACAATCAGGCTGATGGAAAAAAAAAAAGTCTTGTGTAACTACTTTAAAAGCAATCTTCAGTAAAAGATTGCTTGGTAAAAAACAAAACAAACCAATACAAACCATACAGACTGAATGTGCCAGTGTGTAGGAGGGAATTAGAGTAACTGACTAATTTGCTGAAGCAAGGGAATTCTTCCTACAATATATTCTTCATCTAGGTTGAGAGAAAGTAAGGGATTGCAAATGTGTATGAAAAAGTATTTACAATTTCTGTTAAGAATGAGGTTATAATCTAAACAAGACAATACACAAACTTCCACAAATTCTTCCGAGTGCAAGCAAGTCTACATTAAACAACTGATTATGATATGTAGAGCTGTCACAAGACTGGATTTCTCCATCTCCAGTTAAGTTACTTTTATAACCAGTGGTATAGATGTAGTTAAATAAAAGTCATTTATTCATTCAATATTATTCATTCAATAATTTCCTGAACACATACATTCTCTCACAAAGGAACTATTCTAGCCACTAGGACTATGTGAGTAAACAGGAGACAAAAATTCATGCTTATATTCTAGTGAGAAAAGACAGACAAGAAGCAAGCAAAACTAGTAAGTAAATTGCAGAGACTGTTAAAAAATAATAAACCATATGGAAAAAGAAAAGCTTAGATCAAGGTAAGATGGATAGAGAGTGTGGTGCAGTGTTCTTTCTTTCCCCTTTTCTCTGTGTATGTGTGTGTGTGTGTTAGGGAGCAGTTCACTATGGCAGCAGGCGAGTTTTTGCTACTATCATTGTTTAGAATGCTGACCCATGGTGATAATAAAAAACAGACCAACATTTAGTTAGACTTATTTATATTTCTGTGTCCATGGTTTCAGCCTTAGTATATTATTAGTATATTAGAATATTAGTATATTCAGCCACTAAGTGTATTTTTGCACACACTCTAGCTTAAAACCTGAAATAATCAAAGACACTGGCTTTTGTTGTACTGGGTTTGCATCTGATTGCTATCTACCTTTGTTTCTCCTGGTTCTAGTTAAAAGCTTCCCTAACCAGAATACCTTTGAACTTTTGATCAGGCAAGTGATTTCTAAGATAACATAACAGCCTCGTGCTCAGTCTGGCAAAAGCATAAGGATATCACTGGATTTTGATTAGAAAAAAATAGGAGTTTTGATGTTTTTTAAGAAATGAGTTTTTGTTTTGATGCTTTCATTTAAAATGATACTTGCCTTATCCACACGCACAACATCCCTACCATCTCCTCACCTTTGGTTCCTTTCCAAAGGTTCCACATCCTACTCATTATGCGATTTGTGAGAGAGTTCCAACTCAGGTAAAATCTGAGACGAGCTGTTAATTTGGATGCTTTGTTAATAAACAAGTCTCTATATGTTTCGAGGAACTCCTAGACTTTCCAATAACGAAGATGGATGATGACAGAGTAGACCATCCAAGATAAACTATCAAAAACAGTGCTACTTCCTGCATCAAACAAGTGGGATCTGTGCTGGCACTGGCGGGCCAGACAGTACTACAACCTCCTAGTGGGGGCGGGGGGCATCATGCCTAATAGTTTGACATGCTACTCTTTTAAATGAAAAGGGAGTTAAACTGCTTCATATAATCAGTTATAAAGGGAGATAGGAGCAGAGAAAGATGCAGATGGAAGAAAACAACAACAACAATGGAAAAGGTTATCTTTCAGAAGTTTAACTCTTTAGAGGCACTATTGCTGGGCCCACCTGGAGGAGGGCCATTGCAGTTTGACTCCCCTTGGCTTCACCATAGCACCAGTCCACTGCAATGCTCCGATGATGCAACTGTGAGCACCTCCAAAATCAGCCGGGCAACAGGGGCCCTGGGGAGAAGGGTATGATGGAAAATTGACAGGCAGAAGGTTGTATAATCTGTATGTGAGCCTAGACAAAGGTCCAGGCTCCAATGAACGACACTGACCTTATCAATTCAGCTAGAGGAAATCCATCACAGAGTTTAGGAATAGCCTCTGTGTCTGTTGCACCATTCTAGGTGTTGCGGCTGATAAAGGCATAAACAGTTTCTCTCTAAACTGTTTGCAGGCTTACCTCTCTTCATCAGCAAAGAATATCTGAGTATCTATGCCTACAATCTTGGTACTAATATAAACTAAGGCCAAGTGCTTCACTGAATCCCTTCCTATGCAAGTAGAGAGTAAAAGTGATGAGAACATCAAAACTGCGTGTTTTGACCTGGTGAAGAAGCTGCCTGCCAATGTAGGAGACCTGGGTTTGATCCCTGGTCTGGGAAGATCCCACATGCCATGGAGAAACTGAGCCTGTGTGCCACAACTACTGAGCCTCTGCACCACTACTGAGCCTGTGCTCTAGAGCCTAGGAGCCACAGCTACTGAGCACATGTGCTGCAACTACGGAAGCCTGCATGCCCCAGAGCCCACGTCCCAGAAGAGAAGTCACTGCAATGAGAAGCCCACACACCACAAGTAGAGAGTAGCCCTGCTCGCTGCAACTAGAGAAAATCCCACACAGCAACGAAGACCCAGTACAGCCAAAAACAAATATATAAAGCTATTAAAAAAACTGAGTGGGCCACTGCATGCACCACCCAGATCAACATGTCAAACTTTTAACAGGGGATAAAGAAGTACAAAATGGGAAGGTATGATTAATTTCCAAGCATTTTTCCTAAAACACTTCAGATTCTCTTAAAGTCCATGTTTTGTCATTTATAAATGTACTGAACAGGTTTGTTTATTCAAAGTATTAAATTTACCTGAAGCAATTGATACTTTCAGAACTGTACTTCTCACCATTTAGAGTAACATCTCCATTTATCAGTTTCATATTTACTGCTTTCAATCATCAAGGGACTCTCTCTTTCATTTGTCCTGGTGTTAGGAGTTTGAGTAAAATAAGTACCCATTCTCCCTCTTACACTTCTCTATACCCAAAGTGTTGGCAATATAAGATGTAAAACATCAAAATAAAGCAATTCCACTTCATATTTTATATACTTTCTCCATCATTCAAGTTTCAGATTAAATCCTTTCTCCTCTGTTAATCCTCTGAGTATTCCCAACCAAAGTGGTCTCTCTTTTCTTCCACTACATGGAAAATGTATTGCCTACTCCACTTTTCTATAATACTTTTCTGTTTCCTGCTTTGGGTTGTTACTAAATAATTTTACCACATATATGTTTCCTAGTCATGTTATCAGCTTTTTAAGGACAATGCACTCAGTCTAACGTATTGCTTGATTACCTATTAGATGCAAGGTCCTGGGTCAGTGCCATGGGGGATAGAACATAATTATAGTGAACTAGAGAGTATGTGTCGGAGAAGGCAATGGCGACCCACTCCAGTGTTCTTGCCTGGAGAATCCCAGGGATGGGGGAGCCTGGTGGGCTGCCGTCTATGGGGTCACACAGAGTCGGACACAACTGAAGCGACTTAGCAGCAGCAGCAGCTGAGAGTATGTGTATATCTTAGAAGCAGTCACATTAAAACAAAACATTTTGCTATTTAAACAAACACATCTGGCCTGCAGGCTGCCAGTTTGTAAATACTGGCTTAAACTAGGGTGTTAGAAGTGGGAATGGAAAAGAGAGTACACGAGAAACAGAATTAACAAGCTGTGAAAGCTCATTTGATTTTTGATGGGACAGAAAAATGGCATGAAATATAAGGATTAGATAGAAGATTATATGTGTGGTTCATCCCATTAAGAAGGTATCAACAGAGTAACCATGATGATGTTGCCAGTAGGGCAGCAGGAAATCTGTATCTAGAATCCAGAAGAAAAGCCAGAGATTGACATGTAGAATTTAGGAGTCATGCTAAATATGGGACGTTACTCAGAAAGAGTGTAGAACTGGAAAAGAAACAAGGATAAGGTCATGGGGAATACATGGGTCTGGTACAGTCAAGATGGCTGTTCTCTTGCTCTTTGTACATCTCTGCTTAAGCAGCACCTGCTTCACTTACTTGTCCTGGCCCTAGCTAGCAAGTGTTCTAACTTTAGATCAGAGCATCTCCACTATGATAGCTTATCAAAGGGGTGATGAGGTGTGAGCCCCTCTACCAGTTTGCCTAGTAACCAATAAGCCAACCTGACATCAATTCCCACTTTAACTGGCAATTTTTCTTTCCCCTCAGGAGCAAAGATTGTCTCCTTGCCCTGCCCTGCTATCTGTCACAGTGTGGTATTACTCCAAGATGTTGTATCAGATGTGTAAGCTACCCCCATCCATTAACCCAAAGATGTCTCTGTCAATGATTCTAGGTTCTTTCTTCAGTCTTGAAACTGGTAAGTACAGGACTACTAGGCCTGTGGAATGCAGCTTAATCATATGTTATAGATAAAAAGGAAAGGGAAGGCTGCATCTATGACTAAAGAGTAGAGGCAAGAGAATGTAGTGTCTCAGAACCCAAAGAAGAAATAAAAGTTGTAGGGAATAGTATAGACTTGAAAGACTACCAAAGTATTTGGCACATAGTAGGCATGCAATACAGATTTGTTGAATGAATGAATGATGCCTGAGAGGATCCACTGCAGAGAAGGCAAGAAAATCAGGCCCCCTGACAGCCCTTTTCAGGACAAGAGCATCTCAGCTACCACCAGCAACTGGGCTTCTCAATTCTAGCTCTGCAGTGTGTGAGTGATAACTATCATTTTACAACTTTATCTGATCTATTCTATAAGGCTTAACACATCTCGTGTTTGGAGGACAATCATTTTCTTTTGAGGTGAATGGCTCTTCGATCACTTGTATTTTCAGAGTGGAAAATGTGTGGCTATTCCCCAGCACCATAACTCAGTTTTAGTTGATTTCAATCAGTTTCAAGGTCTGTAAAGGACTACAGAAATTTTCTTCATAACAGCCATGAAAGCTCTAAATGAGAAACTTTTAATCTCAACCAATAACTATACTCATTTGGGTATGCATTTTTATTGGCAAACATTCTTCTGTGTTACTAGCAAAAGATGTCTCTGGAGAAAAACTAAGGACATTAACTTCTCCCACCCATGGTTTCTGCTATTGTTGAGTGAGACCAGAATTCTCAATATGAAAGGTTTGCTAGAGCAAGGCAACATTAAAGCTCAGTTTGCACTTTCCAGGGAAATCTTCCATTTTCAGCCCTTTCATCACAACCTTCTGATCACAACTCAAGGGTGGTTTTCCCCAAAGAGCACAACATTTATTAAAAATGGATTCATCTATTTGAGGTAGTCGACTGGAAAGATTTTCATCTAAGTTTTTATATCCAGTATAAGTGGGTTTTATATGTATGTATTTGTACTCTCACATGCTTGGGTACCTCAGACATTCATTTAAAATCTCTGCCCTGGGCCTAAACTATGTCCTGGTTCAATAAGGCTTTTTGTTAAGTTTGCAATAATTAGGCCAGGACCTAGGAGCTAAAGCAAGACTGTGGCTGACAGATGAAAGACATTGGGAATAAGTTCTCACCCTTTTTCTTCATTTGTTTTAGAGAAAGCCACTGAGAAGAGCTTTTTTGTGACCCAGCTCTGTGCCATATTGTGGTACCAATTACCTCTTAGTTAGCTTAATCATCATTTTGCAGAATGCACCTTCATATATACATGGGTTTCCCAGGTGGCTTAGCAGGAAAGAATCCACCTGCCAATACAGGAGATGCAGCTTTGATCCCTGGGTGGGGAAGATCCCCTGGAGGAGGAAATAGTTATCCTCTCCAGTATTCTTGCCTGGGAAATCCCATATACAGAAGAGCCTGGTGGGCTAGAGGCTATGGGGTCACAAAGACTTGGACATGACTGAGCAAGTATGTGTGTGTGTGTGTGTGTGTGTGTGTGTGTGTACACATACATACAAACATATATACGTATACCTATTAAGAGAAGGGATCCGGTCCTGCCCACTGACTAGCTATAGTGCAGCTAGTCTGGATAAGAATGAATATCCAGGATCAGAAAGAGGACCCCAAAGGCCAAATTCTTGATAGAGATGTGCATGTAAGTCACCAAATGGAGAGAAGCAACATAGAATCTTTGGAATACATGGGGACAGATGAATAGAGGGTCTCAGCAGAAGAGCAGGCTGGGCACACACAAGTCTAGAAGATTGTATCATTAGGTTTTACTACACCAAGACCCAGCAAGTCATGCCTTTACTTCAAGGATTCCCCCTACCATCCAGTTACCCTGCTCGATTATGCCAATACTTCACTTTAAGAAAACTTCTATATGAAAATGGATTCACTTTTTCTTCTAATAAACGACTTCCCAGGTGGCTCAGTGGGTAAAGAATCTGCCTGCACTGCAGGAGATGTGGGGTCATTTCTCATGGGTAGGAGAGGTCCCTGGAGAAGGAAAAGGCAACCCACTTCAGTATTCTTGCCTGGAGAATCCCATGGACAGAGGAGCCTGGCAGGCTACAGTCCACCAGGCTGCAAAGAGTCAGACAGGATTGAAGCAAATGAGCACAGTGCGCACACATACACAAAGTGTTTAGCAGGAGAGAGAGATTGCTCCCAACAGCAGACTCCAGAGAAAGTGTCTCCAAGGAGAAAACATTTGAAAAACAAAATAGTGAAAGAGTTTAGAAAGAGAGAGAGAGACAGCAGCAAGTTAAAGAATGGATCAAAGGCAGAAGAACTAGCAAAAGCAAAGACGGGCAGGCAGAAAGGAGCAATGCACGTTCAAAGAATCACCATAGCAATCCAAATGAATTACAGCAGAAGGTTCCTGTCAGGGGCCAGCAACAAATGCAGATGAATCAAATCGAAGCCATAGCTCAGTGGTTCTCAAACATTTATGTGTATCTGTATTACTTGGGGGATGGCTTGTTAAAAATGAAGACCTTTGGATCCATTCCCAGGCATTTACTTCATAGGTCTGGGGTACCACTGGGGAATTTGGAATTTAATAGGCACCTGCAAGGGAGGCTGATGCAGGTTGTCAGAGTCCACACTTCAGGAAACATTAAGTTAGAAGGTGATATTCTGGTAGGATTCATTATCAGGTTCCTTTAAATTCCAAATGTGCTTAATGATATTATGCCAATATTTCATTTGAAGTAATTTGATTGAACTATATGTCTTCTAGAATAGGTACATTTTGTAAAGCAGGCTTTGCCTGTAATTATAATTGGAATTTAATTTTTTTCAAATGAAACAGGAGAAGAAAACTAAGCAATAGTGCTTCAAAATTTTATACATAAACAGGCCAACCACAATCATTTTTTTCAATTAGTCAGTGTCTGTTTGAAGGTCACAAAACAACTCTTTTTCCTCTGAGTTTGGATAAATTAAGAGACAACCTGCTGTTGTGTTTAGAAAAATTAGCTGTTCAATTCACCGTCTGGGAAAGCTTTGGTTATTTGGTTTGAAAGTTCATGGGAATAGAATCTGAAATGTTGCCACACATTCCATTTGAACAACATAGTACATTTATCAAATGGAATATATAAGCTTCTAGCATTCAATAATTACAGTTCACAAATGTATTTCAATATAAAAACATGGGATATAGGTACATTTTTGCCATAAAAAAAAGAAGGCTTGAATGCCAGGAACCAACTCAAGTGGGAAAAAAAAAAAGTGAAGTAGGATTTGTTCATATACAAAAATAAAGTAAGTGTATTTCAGGGAAAGCAAACGGTATGAAGAAACATGCAGAAACTATAAAATATTTTGTGTATTGTAAGAAATAGAACATTGGTTTCACTAAAAAGGGAGATTGAAGTTGTATATTATGAAGAGTCTTGAACAGTAAACATAATACAGGCTAATACCTGCATAGTGCTTACTCTAGACCAGCCACTGTTCTGAACGCTTTACAACCATTAACTTATTTATCACAGTGAACCTCTGAGCTAGGTACTATTATACTATTAGGCCCACAGTACAAAGAGATTGAGGGCCTCCCAGGTGGTGCCCAGGTTAAAGAATCCACCTGCCAATGCAGGAGACCTAAGAGACGTGATTTTGATCCCTGGAAATCCCCTGGAAGTGGGTTGCAAACTCCAGTATTCTTGCCTGGAAAATCCCATGGACAGAGAAGCCTGACGGGCTACAGTCCATGGTGTCGCAAAGAATCGGACACAACTGAAGCGACTTAGCACGCATGTACAAGGAGATTGAGCTACTACTGAGAGGTCAGGAAAAGGTTTTAGGCATGATCAAATTTCTATGTGAGAAAGGTATTTATGGCTTCAATGTTGATGTTTAGAAAGGAGAGATTAAAAAAAAAAAAGAAAAGAAAGGAGAGACTAGAGGCAGAAGATTAGAAATGATGCTAGGATGATAATACAGGCAAGATTTAATGAAAACTCTGAATTAAGGACAGTAGAAATGGCAATCAAGAACATATTCAAGAGAGAGATCTGAGGCAAATTGACCATATTCAGTAGCCAACTGGATCTCAGGTTTATGGAGAAGAGTGAGAGGAATTATTAATTATGATTTCCAAGTCTCACTTGGGTGTGTAGGTAGATGATGGTAACATTCATCAGGACAGGAAGTGCAAAAGAAAACACAACTTATAGGCAAGGTAGTAAATTTCATTTTTGACAACTTGTATGGAGATTCCAGTAGTACATCAGGGCTAAATATAAAACAGACATTTTGCTGTCCAAATGTAAAACCAGGAGCGATATCTGAGCAGAAGATAGATTTGTGTATCAACAGCATTTGCACTTTTCATCTTTGGCCTTCTGGAGTTTCATCATTGCTGTATGATTTATTAGAAGGAAACATGTTGGTGTGAAAGGTGGGTAGGATTCTTTGAAAGTAGGAGACTTGGCACATAAAGGCAGCTTAAAAATACACCAAAGCTTAGAGCCAGCATGTCTTGGGTTGACCTGGCCCTAAATGCCACATGCCAAGGCTGAAGAAGTCTAACATGTTCTATGTGGGGGGACTAGGAAGTATCTGAATACAGAACGCAGGTGCTTCCTGGTGGTCCAGTGGTTAAGAATCCACCTTGCAATGCAAGGGAGGCTGGCCCAGTTCCTGGTCAGGGAAGATCCCACATGCTACAGAGCAACTAAGCCCCCGCACCACAACTACTGAGCCAGTGCCCTAGAGCCCACGCACCACAACTACTGAGCCAGTGCTCTAGAGCCCACAAGCCACAACTACTGAGCCAGTGCTCTAGAGCCCACAAGCCACAACTACTGAGCCCACTCCCTGCAGCCACTGAAGCCTGTGAGCCTAGAGCCCATGCTCTGCAACAAGAGAAGCCACCACGATGGGAAGCCCACACACTGCAACAAAGAGTAGTCCTCACTTGCTGCAAGTAGACAGAGCTTGTATATAGCAGCAAAGACCCACCGCAACCAACCAACCAAATAAATAAATCTTAAAAAAAGAATTCAAGTTGTAGATCTATATTTATCAAGCTTTAGTGTGCACAGAAATCACTTTGAGAATCATGTTAAAATGCAGATTTTGGATTTAGTAGGTTTGCTGTGGGACATAAAACTCTACATTTATATCATGCTCTTGGGAAATGCCAGTGTTGGTGGTACATACTTTGAGTAGCAACAATCCAGATAAATGCTGTCCACAGAAATATAATATTAGCAACACATTTAATGTAAAATTTTCTAGTAGCCACATTAAAAAGTAAAAAGAAACATATTAATTTTAATAATACATTTAATTAACCCAATATATACAATAATATAATTATAATATGTGTATAACATTTAAAATATAAACAAGATATTTTATATCCTTTTTTATATTGATATTTAGAAACCCAATATATAGTTTACTCTTAGAACTCATCTATCTCAATATGAACTAGCCACATTTCAAGTGCTTAAAAGTCACATTCAAAGGACAGCACAAGGCCCAGAAACTCAGTTCTAAATCATGTGTTGAACCCCTGATCGATAACCTAAAATCACTCCCATGAAAATCTACTTCACTTTTCCATAGTGCATATGAGAAATTTCATCCCACTCTGTGCATAACTATCTTCTCTTTTAGTTTTCAATCTGAAGTTCAACAATTACACAGCTCAGACAATGTTCACTTTCAATTTCCATGTACCTATTAAATATGTGATAAACTCATTTCAGACCAGGTCAATTAAGAAATTGAACAGGTAGTAGAATAACACCAAAGTAGAGTCTGGAGACATAAAATTGGGCCCAAGTGTTTAGACCCATTTACTTGCTTATAAATCGGGCCACAGAGTTTCCTACATGGTAATATGTGTATCTGTGTGTGTTGGAGGGAGTGGATTGGATGAGATGATCGTTAAGGTTCCTCCCAGTTCTCATTTTCTACTAATCTGTATCTAATGCCATGCATTATGAGTATATTTCAATTACAAATTCAAATTACATATTCTAATTACAAGTCAACACTTGGAGCAACAAATGGTCATAAGCCAACATTTCCAGGCCCTGAATCATTTTAACAATATATCAGTTCTGTTGATAAATAAGCATTGAATGAGAATTCACAGCCAAATATTTTCCAATGACTGAACATACAGTCAATCAACAAAGAAAAATAGCCTTTGCTATGGCAGCAGTGATCTGCCAGGAATAGAGTTTTGATAAACACCATCCAATAACTCAATCATAATTAGCTGTCTAAAACTCTCAGCTGAATTCTGTAGGGTTTTGCCTCTTGAAACAGGTCATTCCAAGGCCAAAATGAAGCAAGCAGACGGAAAGCAAGAGGAAACAGAAGAAATTAGTATACTTGTTACACCCACTCTCATGGAAAAAATCATAAAAAATTTAAAATATCTTCCTCACTTCAAGTTGGTAAAATTTTACTTAATACAATCTATTTCCTCCTTAAGTATATTAGGATGAGTTAGAGCCATGAGAATCAAGCTACTAAACTAAAATGGCATCAGAACAGTTGAAATCATACAAAGCACAGCACAATTTTACTTTTAAGTGGCGAGGTTCCCCATGGTTTCCTAAAAAAGATTAATTATATTTGTGAAATGTTAATATCCTTTTTTGAGAGTATGGGACAATCTGAGGACTGTTACAACTTCCTTCTAGGCTCAGAAAAGAATCTGACAAAGGGACCAGATATACTATTTAGACTAAACTAAATTCTTTGCCCCAGACAGGACTTTTGCTTTGTTCATAGTTGTAGTATTGAGATTGTATATCAACTGTCTTAATTTAAGAACTTTCCACTTCACAACTGATCTTTTTCCTTTGCAGGAAGATAAAAAGACATTATAATGAAATGGAGCTTAAAGTCATATGGCAGCATGCAGATCATAGATAAGTCACCCCCAATAGAAGACTAATTTTTAGAGATATAAAGAGATTAAAACATAGCTAAGAAATTATGTTTTCCCAATTTTTAAATTTAATTGCATAATTTCCACATATATAAAGAAATGAGATGATATGTAAGTATCCACTACAGGAAAAAACATCTTTTCAGTACTCTCCCTACTCTATCTCCAGGCTGTTTCAAGGGCATGATTCTCATCTACTTCCTCAAACTAACTCTTTCCATGACATTAATATCAGTAGGTACCAAGTTCACATCCTGTAAAAGAAATCCTCCACAAGCACTGTGGACTTCCTACTCAGTCTACTCCCATGGTGTAAAAGCAAGACATACAGGTTCATGGAGGGAAATCTCATACATAATTTACAGTTCCTTAGCCAGACCTATAGCTAGATCTTACATAATCAATACTGTTGAGGCCCAGTCACATTATCCTTGCTATTTCTCCAGAAACAACCATGAGCTAGTCAAGCACATGAATGCAGTGACAGCCTGAAGGTAGGAGACTCTAAATTGAATAGTATTAGGGATACAATAGGGCTCCCTAGTGGCTTAGTGCTTAAGAATCTGCCTTCAATGCAGGAGATGCAAGTTTAATCTCTGGGTCAGGAAGATCTCCTGGAGGAGGAAATTGTGACCTGACCCACTCCAGTATTCTTGCCTGGACAATCCCATGGACAGAGGAGCCTGGCAGGCTACAGCCCATGGGGTGGCAAAGAGTCAGAGATGACTGAGCAACTGAGTACACAGGGATACAATAAGACTAAATATCAGGGAAAACTTGATTTGATCCAAAACTTTGTTCATGTCTCTCATTTGGCAAAGTTCTAACCCTGCATCACATAATCTCTGGGCTGTGATTATCTAGTATACTAAGTCACTTCGATTGTGTCCAACTCTTTGTGACCCTGTGGACTGTAGCCTGCCGGGCTCCTCTTCCCATGGGATTCTCCAGGCAAGAATACTGGAGTGGATGGCCATTTCTTTCTCCAGGGGCTCTTCAGGACCCAGGGATTGAACCTGTGTCTCTTTTGTCTCCAGCATGGGCAGATGGGTTCTTTACCACTAGTGCCACCTGGGAAGCCCGTGATTATCTTATCCTCTCTAAATTGTAAACTCGAGGTACAGAATTTTGTCATATTCTTTGTTATAATTCCTACACACAGTATCTTTTCAAAGTCATTCACTGAATCAAAGAGAATTCACTGATTATTTACTAAAGGCTTATTCTTTGCCCAATACCATGCTATATGGAATATAGCATAGGACTTGACTCTTGCCCTCAAGTTGCTTACAGACTAGCCAAAAGGTCCCAAGCTTCATATTAAATAATTTAGAGAAAAATAGGAAATTAAATATAATGCATTCAGCACTGGTAATTATCTGCCCAGCTAGTATCTAAAAGGAACGGTAAAATTATATCAGACTTGCCATTAGTCAAACTGTTATAGACAGTCAGATGGAGAAGAGAGTGGAGACACAGGCAAATTTGACAGAGTAGCAGATGATCCCAGAGAAGGCAATGGCACCCCACTCCAGTACTCTTGCCCGAAAAATCCCATGGGCAGAGGAGCCTGGTAGGCTGTAGTCCATGGGGTCGCTGAGTCGGACATGACTGAGCGACTTCACTTTCACTTTTCACTTTCATGCACTGGAGAAGGAAATGGAAACCCATTCCAGTGTTCTTGCCAGGAGAATCCCAGGGACAGGGGAGCCTGGTGGGCTGCTGTCTATGGGGTCCCACAGAGTCAGACATGACTGAAGCGAGTTAGCAGCAGCAGCAGATGCTCCATCAATAGTAAATTTTAAAACACTAATAATGAATTCTGAAATGTCCATTAGTAATTGGTTTAAAACAAAAGATATGTTTTAAATGAAAGTTGAGCCTTCTCATCTCATCTTAATAAACACTCACCTGAATTATTCAGTTCTCCATGAGACACTGGTAAAAATCTTTCAGAAATAAGTATTTGGTTCTAGGTCATTTCTTCCCAATGCATATTATCTGGCTCACCAGTGGTTCTCAATGGTATTTGGGTCATGGACCTCCAGTGATGAAGCTGGTAATTGCTGTGCTTGAGAAAAAGCACAATCACAAGTTTCTACATGACATTTTAGATGATTTTTGGACATACCTTCAAAATCCATTCATGGACATTGTGGTAGGTAGAATTCTAAGATGGTCTTCAAGAATCCTGACCTCTGGTGTCCATACCTTGTATAATCCCCTCTGTGAATATGATAGGATATCACTTTCATGATTAGGTTGTATTATATTGCAAAGGTGAAAGAATTTTGCAGATGAGATTAAGGCCCCTAATTAGACTCCTACTCTTTGCAACCCCATGGACTGTAGCCCACCAGGCTCCTCTGTCCATGGAATTCTCCAGGCAAGAATACTGGAGTGGGTAGCCATTCTGGTTGGGACAATCCCCTGGAAGAGGCATGGCAATCCACTCCAGTATTCTTACCTGGAGAATCCCATGGACAGAGGAGCCTGGTAGGCTACAGTCCATAGGAGTGCAGGGTTGGACACAGCTGAATCGACTTAGCATGCACTCACACAATCAGTTGAATTTGAGTTAATAAAAAAGAGATTTTCCTCATTAAGCCTAATCTAATCAGGTGAAACTTTAAGACTAGAGAAGTCATAGAAATTCTAAGCAGTAGAGATGGTCTCCTGCTGGCCTGCTAGAAAGCAAATAACTATTTTAGTACCTGCCTATGTAGAGGGCCATGCAGGTAGAAACTGATGGCAGCATCTAGAAGCTGACAGTGACTTCTTGGTGATGTTAAAGAAGAAAATTGAGACCTCTTACTATAACTAAAGGAAAACAATTCTGCCAACATCCTAAATAAGCTTGATAAAGGAACTCCAAGCTCTAGATGAGAACACAGCTCACACATCAACTTGGATTCAGCCTTGTCACACTGATCAAAAAAAATCAACTATACTGTGCCTGAACTTCTGACCAACAGAAACTGTGGGTTAAAAATAGATGGCTTAAAAGTCATTAAGTTTGTGGTATTACCTAGCAATAAAAAGTATTACAACCATAAATTAACATGAGCTAAAGGAATAATATGGAACATTTAGGCAATATTCATAGCAGTTGTGACTTTCAGAGGTTCTGATGGCAGCATAAAGGTTCCAGTTGATTTCAGATATCTAAGAAAAGTTTTAAAATTATTCTTTCGGTCTAAGCTTTACTGAGGGAGCTAGCCACACATCAATTCTGTAGGTAAATCAGACCTAATAAATTCAGGTGATTTATTTCTGTATTCCAAATCATTCCTTATCAAATAAGTACAGTTATCCATTAGACAGCCATTTTCTTCTTTTCCTTCCAGCCCCTTGACCTGTGATGATTTCTTAGAAATGTTTATACTGGACAGTACTTGTAGCAACCTCAGCTTATGTGTGAAATTCAAGTACACACCCAAGTTACCCAGATGTTGGTAACGCCATGTCTCATGTTCTAGACTTATTTTTCTTCTCTCCAGTGCTTTCATCAAAACAAACTTGTCTAGCGTCCTGATCCTATTTATTCCTGGCAGATGGGGGGTGTTAATTCAATGCATTCATTAATCCAACAAGTATTTATATAATGACCTATCACAGGCAAGTTAACATTCCCTATGGGACAGAGGCACAGGCTAGCCCTGATGAGTCTGTGATCTGTGCAGTTGCACAGGGCTCTGTATGTAGAAAGGCCCTGTGCTTGGTTTAATGCTCTGCTTTGGTTGTCTTGAAATTCCTAATAATCCTGAACTAGAGGCCCTGAATTTTCATTTTACTCTGGACCTGACAAACTACATAGCCAGTCTTACTATGGTAATATACTATAATGGGGTACACGATGGGACTATAATATAAAGGCGTTCACAACTGCATGCTTGACTCAGTTGTCTCTTCTATAAATTGAGGGGATAAGACTGGATTAGAGTTTCCCAAACTTCCCTGATAATAAGAATCATCTGGGGTGGTTGTGGAGAAGGCAATGGCACCCCACTCCAGCACTCTTGCCTGGAAAATCCCATGGACGGAGGAGCCTGGTAGGCCACAGTCCATGGGGTCGCTAAGAGTCGGACACGACTGAGCGACTTCACTTTCACTTTTCACTTTCATGCATTGGAGAAGGAAATGGCAACCCACTCCAATGTTCTTGCCTGGAGAATCCCAGGGACGAAGGAGCCTCGTGGGCTGCCGTCTATGGGGTCACACAGAGTTGGACACGACTGAAGTGACTTAGCAGTAGCAGGGGTGGTTGTTATGCATACAAAATACAAAGTCTGAGTGCAAACCCCTAATTCTTTCAGTCAGCTTGCTCCCATCCCTAATGTCCCCCATACTCTCCTGCAGCCCAGCACTAATGACCCGCCCCCATGCCATAACTGTGGGGCAGGTCACATCCCTTGGTGGTGGGGGACATGATTTCAGGGGAGGCCTCATGGGAGAAGCTATACCTGAAGAGATGGGGCAAGATTTCCCAAGTAGAGATGAAGGGAAAGATTTTCCAGAGAGAGAGAACATTTCTATGCAAAGTGAAGAGCAGTGCAAAGGTGCAAGGTATGAGTTCACGAGTCAGGAAGATGAGTTTCAAATCAAACTCTGGCATTAACTGCTTTTCCTCGTGGTCCCCAGTCCTCCTCTCTCCTGTGTCAGGGTAAACTTCATACACACACACACACACACACACACACACACACACACACATGTACAATATGTATATGTATGTGTGTATACATACATGTGTGTATATATATTTATATATGTATGTGTGTATATATATATATACACCTTGATTTCAGTTTGGTCCTCTTCCACCTTTGAGAACATAAGCCATTCTGGTATTTTGTCAGTTGAAATGTGAGCTCTGCCTTTTTTACTTGCATTCATTTCTATGACAGCGCATTAAAACTGTCAGCTAAGGGTTCTCTGAGTTTCTTAAGATCAAACTTGTGCTCATGTGCAAACGTGTGCTCATGTGTGTACGAACGTGTGCAGGATTATTTTCACCACATGTGCATCTTATTTTTGATATCCTGGCATTATTGACACATTTTAGAAATCTGCATATATTGTACAAGCAACAGTAAAATCACCAATAGTAAACTGTACCAATTATATTTGATTTGACTGACATATAGACTAGCATTTAAATAGGGAATAAAAAGTCTGTAGCAAGAAAGCAAACATGAGAGCACCGTTTTAAAATCCCCCAATAGTTCATAATTGCATGGCACTTTAAGAATCATCTTACTTCTTCTATGAACACATTCCCATCACAATGGGTAAAAATAGCCATGTCAATGCCAATAATTCCAAAGTTATGATGTTCCCACCCTTGAGCTCAATTTCCTAAAGCCAATGCCTAATACTTCATACCAGGCACAATTTGGATGCCTGACTTTGCAAATGTGGGTACCAACATTTAATACATTGGGAGTTTCACACTAGCTTGGATCATTTCATGCAATTTGGCAAGCTACCAGCTTTGTGAGTGACCTTGCTGTAGCATTAGAAGGAGCTAAACTTACTGATTCTTAACCCTCTCACTGATAGCAGGTCAACCTGGGATCTTTGTCAGGTTGAAACCTAAACAAAAACAAATACAGAAAAAAAAAAAAAAACCAGTTCATCTCAAAACTCCTTCTTGGGCCTGTGGGAAAATTGGGGCAGTGGCACAATATCTAAGCTCTGAAAAGGCCTTATTAAGTGTGACAGTAACAGCTGGAGCTGCTAGAACTGGCATGGCAGAGCATTGAAAGAAACAGGTCTGTTCTAGAAAACTATATAATTTGAAATATTATATAATGTATCTCTGTAGGCATGAAATTCCTAGCAGTTTGAGTGGAGTTGTATATTGCATTGAAGGCAATGGTTATGAATCCCTCTGCATACCTTGACTCATTTTGTCACATTTTGTCTTACAAGTATAATCTACAGCAGCAGTTTGGAAAGCCAACGTATCTCATGCTCCGTTTGATGGATAACAATAGTGAGAGTGCTTGGCGCAAGCAAAATTTTGCTTATTCAATAAATAAGTCTATGGCAGAGAGACACCCCAGAAGTTGGCATTCAAGGCCTTCTATCTCCTTAGGTGACCTGCCCACACCATATCTCAATCCATTGCTGTCTACTATGAATATGTCATGAATCCTGTTTGCACATACTATATACTTCATTTCTCTGGGTCTTCACCTATTTGGGACTCTGCTTGAAGTCACCTTCTCTCTCCGACCTTCAACTTCAAACAACCTGGTGTACTTACATTTTCCTTTGAGAGCTACCTCAGGTCCTGTCTTCTTTAAATTCCTCCCTGACTTGACAAACCCCAGTGATATCTTCCTTCTACTTCTCTCTTTGTTATTAAAGGCTATGATATTTATTTACTGAAGTTTAGTTGATTTACAATATTGTGTTAGTTTCAAGTGTATAGCAAAGTGATGCATGTGGGTGTGTAATCATACATACATATCTATACACATATATACCCACGTATATACACACACATACACATGTATTATTTTTTTCAGATTCTTTTCCTTTATGAAAGTGAAAGTTACTCAGTTTTGTCCGACTCTTTATATCACCTTGGACTATACAGTCCATGGAATTCTCCAGGCCAGAATACTGGAGTGGGTAGCCTTTCCCTTCTCCAGGGGATCTTCCTAACCCAGGGATCAAACCCAGGTCTCCCACATGGCAGGCGGATTCTTTACCAGCTGAGCCACAAGAGAAGCCCATTTTCCCTTATAGGTCATTCAAAATATTGAGTATAGTTTCCTGTGCTCTACAGTAGGTCCTTGATTATCTGTTTGATATATAGTAGTGTGCAGATGTTAATCCTATATTTCTAATTCATCCTTCCCTTCACCTCCCCCTTTGGTAACCATATATTTGTTTCCTATTTATTTCTATAGTGCTTACTGGCTATACCACATAGCCTGGTCCTTGCATCTATATGATCTTCTATAGTTCTCTATTATAAAGCTCCTGGAGGTCAAAGACTCGTAATCCTCATAGTGCCTAAGAGTATTAATCACATTGTAATTTGTAAAAATACTTAATCTTCAATTGTGTGATCTCTGTGTTCTGTACTCAGTTGCTCAACTATGTGACCCCACTGATTGTGACCCCACTGATTGCAACCCCACAGATTGTAGCCCTCGGGGCTCCGCTGTCCATGGGATTTTCTTGGCAAGAATACTGGGGTGAGTTGCCATTTCCTCCTCCAGGGGATCTTCCAGACCTAGGGATCGAACCTACACTTCCTGCAAGTCTCCTGCAGGCAGACTCTTTACTGCTGAGCCACCAGGGAAGCCTGGTGAGAACTTTGTACTCCAACCCTAATGCCTATTTGTGTGACTCCAGACAAGTAATGTACTTTACTAAACTCCAGCTTTCTCATCTGTGTAGTGGAAATAATAACAGCTACTTCACAGAAATAGCTCTGTCCTCAAATTTCATTTCTGTAACTGAAGTTATATCAATGCTTTTATTTCTTTGGAGGAAAAAAAAAACAAAAAACAAAACCAGAAATGCCACTTCAGAAAGGTCTACCTTGCTTAGTAGTAAAGAAAGCTGTTGAAGACAGACCCAAATCACTGGGTTGAGTGACCACCAAACATGATTTTTGACCTTAAATAGGGGACTGAAGTCCCCTGGAGAAGGGATAGGCTACCCACTACAGTATTACCCACTCCAGTATTACCCACTCCAGTATTGTTGGGCTTCCCTGGTGGCTCAGATGGCAAAGAATCCGCCTGCAATGCTGGAAACCTGGGTTTGATCCCTGTGTAGGGAAGATCCCCTGGAGGAGGGCATGGCAACCTATTCCAGTATTCTCGCCTGGAGAATCCCTATGGACAGAGGAGCCCAGCGGGCTATAGTCCATGGGCTTGCAAAGAGTCGGACACGACTGAGCGACTAAACACAACACAGCCCAGGGGACTGAAAATAGGAATTTTTTATCCTTTTGTTTCCTTTTTCTTCCCAAATCTCATCCTCTAGGTGCCTATGAGGATGGAAGGAATCATTGCTATCCCTCCATAATCTAAAGCAGGCCCTGAAAATGTGCTGAAAATAAGAAACATAGCTTTAAGGAGTATTCCTGAAAGATTTCTGAAAGTAGTCTAAAACTAATAGGAGGAGGAGGAGTCTCAGTAACAACAGCATAATAATAAACTTTCGTGACATTTCCTGAGTACTTATTAAGTGCTAGGCACTGTTCTAAATACTTGGCATAGATTAACTCAGTTTACACTAATATGAACATTATGGGGTACGTATTATGGTTATTCTCATTTTATAGATGAGGAAGCTATGTAATATAAAGATTCAGCAACCTCCCAAAGGTCACACAGCAAGGAAGGAGTGGAGTCATGGTTTGAACCTAGGTCTGTCTGACTCTCTGGTAGCTCAGATGGTACAGAATCCACCTGCAATGCAGGAGACCTGGGTTCGATCCCTGGGTTGGGAAGATCCCCTGGAGAAGGGAATGGCTACCCACTCCAGTATTCTTGCCTGGAGAATTCCATGGACAGAGGAGCTTGGCAGGTTACAGTCCATGGGGTCACAAAGAGTCAGACAAGACTTAGCGACTTTCGCTCATACTCTATTTGACTCTACAATCTGTGTTCCTTAATCAGTTTATTATTCGGAGTCTCTAGCACATTTAGAAAAGAAAGGAAAGAAACATAATAACTAAATTTTTCAAAATAAAGATGGCTACAAGGTGAATTGGCTGTTTGTTGGTTGGTTTTTAATTTAAACAAATGATACCAGAAACCTTACCTAATTTTTTTTCCCTGATCCCCCATACCCAGACACTAACCCAGTCCTATTGATTCTACCTCCCAAATAGCCCTCAAATACATTTATTCTATTCTTCCCCATAGTCAGCACCCTAGTTTAGGCATCATCATCATCTCTTGCTTCTTAAATGGTCTCCTGACTCTAGCTTTTCCCTCCTCTAGTGAAGATGACAACTAGAGTGATTTTTTTTTTCAAAAATGCAAATATGATAATATCACATCTTGCATAAAACCCTTAAGTAGTTCTCAGGTACCTTAATAATAAAAATCTAAACTTCATAACCTGGCTCATATCAAAAAAGATACTTCATGACTTAGAGTATGTTTACCTCTCCAATCTCTTGTAAGGACATGCTTCCCCCAGATGTGGATTGCAATGATAAAAAAAAAAAAGTAATTATAATTTTTAAAAATGTTTGCTCCCTGTGAAATCATAAGACAAAGAGAGATAATACTGTGGCTTGGGCCGAAAAGATGTTAAATGCTGCCAACAGCTTTAAGAGAAACTAAGTCAGAAGCTCAGAGCAGAAAGAGTGGAAACCCTGTGCAAATGGATAAACATAATCAGTGCATTTTTCATATTTGCAAACTACCCCCCAAAACCAGTTTGAACTAATAGTGACTGTACTTTATAGAGCAATTCTACACTAGCAATTAAATCCTTAATAAATATTTAAGTTTCATAGGAAGGATTCTTTCTCACGTTCACAGTCCCAGCATAGAGATATCTGTAAATATTCAAACTACAGGTTGTGAGTTCTATTTCAAAGAGTACGTTTTCAGCACACAGGCTATTTTTACTTTGAAGACATCACTATGAGATAGGCATGGTAAGATGAGAAAATCAGATGAGTAAGGGTAAATTACTCACCTAAGGTCACCAAACTAATTACTAGTGAAGCCCAGATTAGAGGCTCTAGTGATTCCTAATCCAGTTATCTCAAGTTCGGCTTTATAGATAACATGCATTTTACACATAAAATACTGGAGACCTTCACCCAAAAGTCATGGGTTAAAATTGAATACTAAAATCACCTTTTACTTCCCAATGCTTCTAGTGCAGCTGGCTCCAAGAGACTCAAGAGTCACTGAACTGTAGAAGATGAATTGTGCCAGTAGTCAGTTAATGCAAAATTGGGTTCAATCTGGAATTAAATGGGCTTCCCTGGTGGCTCAGACGGTAAAGCGTCTGCCTGCAGTGTGGGAGACCCAGGTTCGATCCCTGGGTTGAGAAGATCCCCTGGAGAAGGGAATTGCAATCCACTCCAGCACTCTTGCCTGGAAAATCCCATGGACAGAGGAGCCTGATAGGCTACAGTCCATGGGGTTGCAAAGAGTTGGACACGACTGAGCAACTTCACTTTCACTTTTCAGTTTCTGGAATTAAATAGCTCTTCCAATTATAAATTGTATACCCATTGTCACTTTCATTAGCCTCTGCCTCCCAACAACATGCCCAGACATTTGAATATGGGTTAATTTGAATTTCCTTCTTATAAGTAAGTTTCATCTTTGATTTAGTCTTCATCAAGTTATCTTACAGGGGAGAACAGTATTTATATCATACAGTAACCAATTCTTCCCTATGGTGGAAAGTCTACATATTTAAATACTGTTTCTCTTTTCTCCTGCCTGATTGTATCAATAACTGTTTGGCAATGTCTTTATTTTAAGCATATTGTCTGCTTATCTTTGCGTCACTCTTCTGGTTAAAGCCAGATAACAAATGAGTACACAGTCCTGGCTGTCACTCATTTCATGCCTTTTTTATGTGATTAACAAGCTGATTTTTCTATGATGGTCTATCGCCAGCTATATTTCTATTTTAATACTCTTATTATTTCACCAGGCTAATTTTCCCAGCATAGTTCCATTTGTTTTTTCACCAGCCTCATCAAATAGCATACAGTCAAAATGGATGTGCAACAGAAAGCAAACACATGGTGGCCAGGGATTGGGGGAGGTAAGGAGATGAGGAATGGCTGCTTAGTGGGCATGGGGTTTCCTTTGAGGGTGATGAAAATGTTTTTGGAACTAAATAGAAGTGACAGTTGTACGAAGTTGTAAATATATTAAATGGCTCTGATTTGTACACTTCAAAATGACTACTTTTATGTCATGTGAATTTTACCACAATGATTTTAAAAGGTAATAAAAAATTATACACCCACATGACACATGCTAATGGGAAAAAGGCAGGCAATCAACAAATAAGAAAGTAGATTATAATTCTCTATTAGAAGGTGCTAAGTGCCCAGAGTGAAATCAAACAAGGTTGTACTAAAGAAAGTGACTGTGGTTTTAAATAGGGTGGTCAAAGAAGACTTCATTGAAAAGATGACATGTAAGTAAAGAATTGAGGATGTTAAAGGAGCTATCCACCTGGGTATAAGGTAGAAGACCACTGCATACTGAGGGAATAGCAAGTGCAAAGGTGCTAAGGTACCGAAAGTATCTGGAGAGCTGTCTATTCAAAACTGCTATGGCCAGATTTTAAAGTCGACTGCAGGGGCAAAGACAACATCACCATCTTCTGGCAGGGTGGGAGGGTTCAGCATGCTTTTTGTATTTTCTTTTGTGTATTCTTGACACCTTTTCTTAATTTCTGCTGCTTATGTTGGGTCCATGTCATTTCTGTCCTTTATTGTGCTCATCTTTGCATAAAATATTCCCTTGGTATCTCTAATTTTCTTGACGAGATCTCTAGTCTTTCCCATTCTATTGTTTTCCTCTATTTCTTTACACTGATCACTGAGGAAGGCTTTCTTAGCTCTCCTTGCTATTCTTTGAAACTCTGCATTCAGATGGATATATCTTTCCTTTTCTCCTTTGCCTTTAGCTTATCTACTTGGCTCCAAATCCCCATCTTTAAATGAATCTCTATATAAACCTTGTTGATGCCACAAGAACAAAGGTGCACTTCCAAAGGTTTGTTGTTGTTGTCGTTTGTTTTAAGCAATCTTTCTTTACTGACAAACATAGCACTGAAACTTGAATGCTTGCTGGGTTCTGGTTTTCCTGATGCCTTCACTTCCTGACTCCCTCACACTACTAATGCATTTACCTAAAATTTGATGAGTAATAAAGCATTTATGTTATTAAACTGCATACTATATCAACTGCCTTCACAAGTCTTAAATGAAATCTGTAAACAGCATGGGAAAAGGAAGACTACTGAGGGTTTTGAGGCGTCGTTCCTGAAAGTTATTAAATGCCAACTTTTTCAAAAGAATAGCTGACTACAGTGTAACGTTACTCACTGATAAATAGTTCTAGTTGTCCCTTGCACGACATGGGAGAAGAAACAAATTGTGAAAAAAAGTCTAACAGTGAGATGTACCACTCAGGAGCTTAGCAAACTGACTGCAAATATTTCTACCAAGATTAATCTGTAGACCTTATAATTACAATTTTTCTCTGCTTTCTATCAGGAGAAGACATGTAGCTGAAAGAGGAAAAGGATCAAGGCCTGATGTTTCTGTTGAAATTATTCTGAGCCCTAAAATCATTTCCAACCTCCTGGGTTTCAATTGTATTGATAGGAAATACCTATGAGATCCTGTTTAAATATTTTATCTGATAAATCCCACATCGTTAATTATTCAAATGGTTACACGTTCCAAGCAAGATCTCTAAAACCATCTTCCAGGGAAGGTTTGACACAAGGCAGTTTAATCATAAGCTAGTACAGGAGACAGCAAATAGAGAAAGAGCAAGTATTCTTTTCCCAGAATCGATTGGGTACTGGGTCAGAATGGGGAATTAACCAACTTTATGCTGAACTTTTAGAATGCCTGAAGTACGTTTCTGACAATATGAAAGCATCTGTATGAACACATATTCCAAAGTCAAGTAGTTCCATGGACATGATAGTCTCTCACAATTTTAAACTTCCATTACTCTGTAACTCTTATTCATTCAATTGAGACTTAACTGTGGTTTGGATATAGGAAAGAATTTTGAGCATATGGGAAAGGAAAGATATTTGGGGCTTATGGCAAAAGTCTAAAGTTGCCTTTTAGGTTAACTGCTTACTATCTATACATAATGGAGAAGGCAATGGCACCCCACTCCAGTACTCTTGCCTGGAAAACCCCATGGACGGAGGAGCCTGGTAGGCTGCAGTCCATGGGGTTGCTAAGAGTCAGACACGACTGAGCTACTTCACTTTCACTTTTCAGTTTCATGCACTGGAGAAGGAAATGGCAACCCACTCCAGTGTTCTTGCCTGGAGAATCCTAGGGACAGAGGAGCCTGGTGGGCTGCCGTCTATGGGGTCGCACAAAGTCGTATATGACTGAAGCGACTTAGCAACAGCAGCAGCAGCACGTATACATAAAATTCTGAAAGTATCTATACAACTTTAATATCCTGAATATGCTTCTTAAATTAAAATATTTCATATTAATTTTTGAGACTTCATGTGTAAAGCTATACAACTTCAGGAAATGTCATGTCAATTATTTCTATATCCAAACAGATTTCCCAACAAAGACTGAAGAGTAGCTTGTCCCAAGGAGCGAAGGTAGGACATAAGTTATCTGATTATATCACTTAGGGTTGGAAATGAAAGATCACTTTCCATAAAGGAATTATTTTGAGCCATTGACATTAATGCTATAATAACACATAATTCACTGTCCTCTTTAACTGACTTCTCAAAGTCTCTAGATACTGAATTAGATGATGTATACTTCCAATAAAAAGAACTGATGCATCTCATTGCTTCAGGTGAATTATGGATTTCATTTTATTTTTCCCTAGAGGGAGTATCATATTCCTTCCTGCCCATATTTGCAACTAGGGTCAAGGTGTCTTGTCCTAATCTGAAATAATGTTTTTGTTTCACACTATTCCCAGGTATTAAAGGAATAACTAAATCCCAAATGGTAATTTTTCAAAAAGCGTTTTTAAATGGTGTATAAAAGAGGTCACTTACTCCCAAGCATGCCCACCAGTAGAAGAGACACTTGCATAACTGCCCAATTTCCTCGTGAAAAATGTCACACAAATAAATTTGCACACACATAGTGTCTCTAAGTCAATGTGCCTATACACATACACACACATTGATAGTAATTAGTGAATTATGCTAAATCATCAAGGAATATGTATATTCACCTAAGTGGAATTTCAAGATAAAGTCTCAGAACTGAAAGTTTTCTAAAATATTATTATATGTTTATATGCCTTTGTAAGCTATATTTACTGATTAATCAGACCAGATCAGATTAGTCGCTCAGTCATGTTCGACTCTTTGCGACCCCACGAATCGCAGCACGCCAGGCCTCCCTGTCCATCACCAACTCCCAGAGATACTTAATAATATTTAACACTTTTTATGTGCATTGCCGTTTAGAACAGCAATTACTATGCTTATGCTACAGTAATCTTCTTAGAGTTTCACTCAACACTACATGCTGTCAGTAGATTATTAATTTTTAGTCCCTGCGTCTGTTTTTCTCAACTTTACTATCTCCCCTCTAGCTCTAAATTTAACTGTCACTTTTTGTTGCTTCTGTACACTTAATTGGAGATGCCTCTTTAGCTCTTATCTTTTAAAGTTTAAAAATTATAACATTTTATTGAGGCTACACTGTATATAAAATTGGATATAAATATAAATTATATTAATAAATAAATATATATTAATTATATATAACCCTCCACAAAGAATGAGCATAGATAAATAAAAATACACTGTTGCCAAGTTCTCATATTTTATAAGGAGCAAAAAATTAACTCTTAGTAAACTGGGATAAAATTAAGACACATATTGTAATTCATAAAGAAACACCTAAAATTAATGGGAAAATATATAGTTAAAATGGCCATAAAGAAATTAAATGTAATAAAAATATATTTGATTACTCCCCCTAAGAAAAGCATAAAAGGGGAAATAAAAGAATAAGAAACCAGATTGGACAAATAGAATATAGTAAATCAAAGGTATAGATTTAAGTGTATCAATAAGTACATTAAATGAAAAAAGAGAAAGTGAAAGTCACTCAGTTGTGTCCAACTCTTTGTGACCCTATGGTCTATACTGTCCGTGGAATGAATTCTCCAGGTCAGAATACTGGAGTGGGTAGCCTATCCCTTCTCCTGCGGATCTTCCCTAATCGATCTGGGGTCTCCTGCATTGCAGGTGGATTCTCTACTGACTGAGCTATCAGAGAAGCTGTTCCCTCCTACAGGGGATCTTCCCAACCCAGGGATCAAACCCAGGTCTCCCGCATTGGAAGCAGATTCTTTACCAGCTGAGCCACCAGGGAAACAAAAAGAGTTTACATATATATATATATATATATATATATATATATATAATTTTTTAAAGGAGTGAATAAATAATTTACATACATATATTTAAGGGGAGTAAATAGATATATGCTATAAAATATATATCAATACATTTCAAAATTTGAAATGTTACAAATATATTCTCTGAATACAGTGGGATCCAATTAGAAATGAATAACAAGATGATTTGAGAAAATATCTTTGCAACATGTATATTACCATATGTAAAATGCATGACCAGTGCAAGTTCAATGCATGAAGCAGAGCACCCAAAGTCATTGCTCTGGGACAACCCAGAGGGATAGGGTGGGGAGGGAGGTAGGAGAGGAGTTCACGACGAGGTCTGGGGACACAAGTATACCTGTGGCTGACTCATGGTGATGTATGGCAAAAGCCATCAGTGTTATAAAGCAATTATCCTCCAATTAAAATAAACAAAATACTTAAAATTATTTAAAAAGTTAAAAAAGAAATGAATAACAACATAGTAGGATAGCTCAAGAAGTCTTAATATTTGGAAAGTAAACAGAAGAAATCATCATTATAGTAAGTGGAAAATATTTTGAATTGGATAATGATGAAAATACAGCCCATGAAAATTTGTAGGATTCAACTAAAGCAGTTTTCTATATGAAGTTTTGTAAAGCAAATGCTTATGCTAATAAAGTTTATTTCAATGATATAAATTTCTACCTTAAGAAAATACAAAAAGACAAGAAAATAAACCTAAGTAAATGGAAAGAGGAAAATAATAAAGAAAAATCAGAAAAAAAATGAAGGTAGAAAACATTGGTAAAATCAATAAAGCCTAAAACTGGACTATTCAAAAAAATAATAAAAAGTGATAAACTTTGAGAAATACTGGTGGGAAAAAATAAAAAGAAAAAATACAAATTATCAACAACATAGCATTATAAATCTTACAGATATAATGAGCAAAAAACAAAATTAAGAACAACTTCATACCAACTCTAAACTTAGACGAAACAGTTAAATTTCCTTTTTAAAAAAGTTACCAAAACTGAAAAACATGAAATATAAAATGTAAATACCCTTATATCTTTGAAATAAATTAAATTAATCTCCAAAAATCTCCCTACAAAGGATATAACCAGGCCCACATGGTTTCACTGTGAATTTCATGAAACGTTTTAAGAAGAAACAATGACAATTTTATGCAAACAATTTCAGAAAAAGAGTTGGAGGGATCACTTCCAAACTTACTTTACAAGACTAGCATAATCATGATACTGAAAACAGGCAAAGATATTAGAAGAAAAGCACAGAACAATATGTGCCTCATGAACATAGATGCAAATGCCCTTATCAAAACATCATCAAATAGAATCCAGCAATATATAAATATATATAGACTTGAAAAGTAGAAAATACTTACAAGATATAGATCTAACACAGGACTTTTTCAGAATATATATATATATATATATATTTTTAAAATTTTTTTTACAATACAATAATAGGGAAAAGTCCTAATTTTCAAAAATGGAGAAAAAATTAAAAGGACATTTGGAAGAGAAAATCTATGATTAGTTGTCAGGGAAATAAAAATTAAAACTACAATAAGATACCAACACTCATGCACTAGGATGAAAACGAATGGAAGCATGAGAGAAAAAAGAATACCAAATGAGGTAAGGATATAGAGTTTCTGGATTCTCACACATTTCTGATAGGATATAAAATGATACAATCACTGCAAAATATTTGACATTTTCTTTTTATGATATTTGACATTTTCTTTTTACGAGAAACATTCATCTACTCTTTGAAGCAACAATTCCACTAATAAGTATTTACTGAAGAAGAATGAAAACTTGCCCAGAAAGATTTATCCAAGAATGTTCATAAGCAGCTTTATTCATAATTGCACCAAAATAGAAACAACCCAGATATTTATCAACAGGAGAATGGTTATTCAGTAGTGAAGGAGAATGAACTGCTGATACATGAAATAATATGGACAAATCTCCCAGATTTTAAAAAAATTGCATACTATATGTTTCTATTTATATGAAATTCTAGGAAAGAAAAAAATATGTGGTTAAAAAAAACTCACAACATTGGGTATATCTAGAAAGGAGAGAAGGATTGACTTGCAAGGGATACAAGATAACTTTCTGAAGTGATTAAAATGTTCTAAATATTGGTAGGGATGTGTATCACATGGCTGTATCCATTTGTCAAAATTCATTGAACTGTACACTTATGATTCAATCATCTCAATGGATACAAATCTTACATCAATGAAAAGGACCGCAGACAAATATTGAATCCTTTTTTGAGCTACCTTATTATAGTGGAATGAGTTAGCAGTTCTAAAGTCTGTATATTCTAAATTCTGTATAACCTAGATTTGAGCAAATGAGTAAGTCTATTGAGGACAGTGGAAGCCATTGGCCTCTTATGGAGTCATAAATTTGGAAAGAGGGAAGACCAGAGTGTTCTCTGTGATGTTGGAATGGAATTGGATGTATCAGTATGAACTCACAGTTTTTAATCAAGATATGTCTTTTCTTATTCTGCTCCCTGAGATGAATTAGAGACAAATTATCAATTTTATTAGAATGAGCACATCTAGTGCCGAGATCTTGGTTTTAAAATACTTCTTACTAAAAGGAACCAGAATCCCATGAAAAAATGGCTGGTTTTAAGTCTGAAGCAGGCAAAGGTTAATAAGAGCCTGGAACAGCTTGTTGCATCTTAAAGTAATAAAGTGCTCAACAAATAAAGATGTGATAAAAGGGCACTGGAGCCAGCTCAAAGGGAATCCTAATGACCAACTCTGGGACAATTTTCACATCAAAAAAGTAAGTATTATAAAGGATTGTAACTCACTGAATAAATAAAATTCCATGATTTCACAATGATTAAATAAGGAAACAAGAAAGGAAATCTTTAGTTGTGAAATGCCAACTAATAAATAGAAAAGAGATGCTGTAGTTAGAGAATTATTAGTAGATGCTAAAAATAGTAGGGCAAATGATAAGGCAAAGAATATACACATGACATCAAAATGTTTCTCTGCAAATGGCTAATTACTTACAAAGGGGTAAAAAAAAATTCTAGCACCATAGTGGAGAAGCCTGAAGGACACTACCTTAACCAACTCTTCAAACTTGATCTCACCAATATTGAGGCACACTCACATTATATGCCACCTAGCAACAGGCACTGAAAAAGACACCCGTTCTGTTTAGTGGTATTCCTACCAAAAATGCATAACCTGAACCTAAGAAGGAGGAAACATCAGGCAATCTCAAACTGAGGGGTACTCTAGAGCATCTGTCAATATAAGAGACAGGGTTCAATCCCCAGGTTGGGAAGATCTCTTGGAAAAGGAAATGGCAACCCACTCCAGTATTCTTACCTGGGAAATTCCAAGGACAGAGGAGCCTGGCAGGCTACTGTCTATGGGGTCGCAAAAGAGTCATATACAATTTAGTGATTAAACAACAACAACTATAAAGTAACTGAAATTTACTTTTAAAATTTTCAAAAATTTCAAAGTTAAGGAACACAAAGTCTTAAAATCTATTCCAAGTTAAAGATGATTAAAGAGATATGACAACTAAATGCAATGTGCGATCTTGAATTGGGAAAAAAAGAACACTAGCTATAAAAGACATGATTAAGCAATTATACAAATTTGAATATGGACTGTAGACTAGACAAAACTAATGTATCAGTGTTAAATCTTCTGATTTTGATAACTGTTCCTTGGTGTATGTAATAGAATATCCTTGTTACTAACAAATACACACTGAGGTAATATGGTTAAATGTGCATATCTGTAACTTATTCTCAAGTTGTTCAGAAAAAAAACATAATTATATAACTTAATATATTGTTATAAATTAGATATCTATAGATATAGATGTAGATATTATATATCGATATTAGAGATATCAGGAATTAAAAAGTAAACAAGGGGAAAAAAATAAACATTGTGCATCTGTGTAAAAAGTGATACTGTTACATGGTATATAGGAGTTCCTTGTACCATTCTTTAAACTTTTCAACTTCATACGAAGCAGTTAAAATTGAAGGGTTAAGAACTGAACCTGCATAGTCATAAGCAATCCATGGACATGAATTTGAGCAAACTCTGGGAGACAGTGAAGGACAGGGAAGCCTGGCGTGCTGCAGTCCATGGGGTTGCAGAGAGTTGGACATGACTGAAAGACTGAACAACACTTCATAAGGGATGTTATGCTCAAACATTAAAAAAATTAAAAAATGAACACTGAATTTAAACATCCACACACACACACACAAAACTACTTCCCATCAGTCTTGGTAAATAAAGTAAGGTCGGGGTAGGAAAACAAACAGTCCTCTGCCACAAGCTGAAGTCCCTTGCAGGTCTCACACTTAATTTTTTATTCTAGACTTTGATAACTGATTTCTAAATGCTATAAATTAAATTCTTTACTCCCCCAATGTAGAATATCAGCCATAATAAAGGATCAATTTTATTATCCAGCAATGGTAGGTTACAGTGTATATGTGTGTGCATTATATATTTATATACATTCCCTAGCTAAGATGACTGTTAGGTACTCTTTATATAGTGACAGCCCTTGAAATTATTTGGCAACACACTCCAGTATTCTGCCTGAAGAATCTCACGGATGGAGGAGCCTAGTAGGCTACAGTCCATGGGGTAGCAAAGACTCGGACATGACTGAGCGACTTCACTTCACTTCGCTTGAAATTATATCTCCAGTATCTAAAGTACTGACTTCTCTTCAAACTCTAAACTCATATATCCAATTACATCTTTTATTTTTGCAATGGAATATCTAAAACATATTTTAAATTTATTATATCACAAACTGAACTGTTCATTCAACTTTTAGCCTCAATCCTCTAATCGATTCTTCCCCGTTTTTCCCATTTTAAATGGTATCACCATCCCACTCAGTTGGTTAACTAAGACACCTAAGAGTCATACCTTAATTCTCTCTCTCTTTCAATCCTCCATAATCAATACATTAACAAGCCCTATCCATTCTCTTTCCAAATAATATCTTAAACTTATTCACTTCTTTCTATGTCCACTGCTACCATTCTTGTCTAATCGATTATCATCTCTTCATGGGACTATTGTAGTAGCTTTCTAATAGTCTCCCAGCCTCCACTCTTGCCATCCATTTTCTAATGGTAGCCAGAGTGATCATTTTAAAAGAGAAGGCACATCATGTCACTACTCTGCTTAAAGTCTTCACGTGGCTTCTCATTATGCTTAGATAACATTCTAACTTCATACTCTGTTGAAAAGGCTCCATATGATCTAGTCCCTGACTACCTCTCTGCTTTAGCCCATCCAGGCTGCTACAACAAAACATCTTAGACTGGATTGCTTATAAATAACATATTTTTTTAAATTTCTTACAGTTCTAGAGGCTAGCCATTTGCAGCAATATGGTTGTAACTAGAGATTACTATATGGGCTTCTAAGTGGCTCAGTGGTAAAGAATCTCCCCGCCAAGCAGGAGACATGGTATAGATCCCTTGGGTAGGGATAATCCCCTGGAGAAGGAAATGGCAACCCACTCCAGTATTCTTGCCTAGGAAATCCCATGGACAGAAGAGGCTGGTGGGCTACAGTCCATGGGGTTACAAAGAGTTGAACATGAGTTAGCAACTAAACCACCACCATCACCAGAGATTATCATACTAAGTGATACAAGTCAGAAAGACAAATAGCATATGGTATCACCTTAATGTGGAATCTAAAATATGACACAAGTGAACCTATCTATGAAACAGAAACAGACTCACAGACATAGAGAACAGACTTGTGGTGGCCAAGGGGGAGGGGGTTGGGGGGATGCAGTGGGAGGTTGGGGTGGAGTTAGCAGATACAAGCTATTATACATGGAATGGATAAACACCGAAGTCCTACTGTGTAACACAGACAGATATTTGCTAAGTCTAACTCTTTGCAACCCCACAGACTGTAGCCTGCCAGGCTCCTCTGTCCATGGGATTCTTCAGGCAAGAATACTGGAGTCAGTTGCCATTTCTGTCTCCAGGGGATCTTCCTGACACAGGGATCAAACTTGGGTCTCCCGGATTGCAGGCAGATTCTTTACCATCTAAGCCATCAGGGAAGCCCCATGTAGCACAGGGTACTATAGTCAATATACTGTGATAAACCATAATGGGAAATAATATGAAATATGAAATACATGTATAACTGAATCACTTTGCTGTACAGTGAAAATTAATACAACATTTTAAATAAACTATATTTCAATTTTAAAAAATGAGAACAGTTCTAGAGGCTAGGAAATTCAAGATCAAAGTGCTAGAAGATTTGGTGTCTAGTGAGGGCCCACTTCCTGGTTCATAGACTGGGCATCTTCTCACTATACCCTCACATATCCTCAAGTGGCAAGAGTGGAGAGAGCTCTCTGGAGTCTTTTTGGTGAGGGCACTAATCTCATTCCTTAGGGTTCCTCTCTTATGATCTGATCAACTCTGCAAAGCTCCACCTCCTAGATTTACCACATTGGGCATGAAATTTCAATGTAAGAATTTGGGAAGCAACACAAGTACTCAATCCATAGCACTTTCTAACCTCACATCCCACAACCGAACTGCTTGTTTTCTGTGTCCTGGCCACATTGTGTTCCACCAAAGAATAAAGCACATTCTCACCTCAAGGTTTTTGCATGGCAGTTCCTCTGGTTGGTATGCTTTTCTACCCATCTCTCTCACTTTCATATAGACCTCTGTTCGTGTTACCTCCCCAAGGATACCTTTCCTGTCATTCTCCCTCTGTTTGCCTCATTTTATCTTAGTATTTACCATTACCTTTCTATAGTACATTTGTTTATTGTTTGTCTTTACTACCATATCAAGTTCAGGAAAGTATATAGCTACTTTTGCTGAATGCTGTTATCTCCAGTAAGGACCCAATAAATATTTCCTAAGTGAATGAAATTTGCACAGTAAATGATCAAGGATTAAATGTTTAAAAATACTTAAAATAGACCAGTCCCATATTTTTATAGAAGCAGCCTCTTAAGCCAAAAAAAAAAAAAAAACACCAGACAGATCAAATGGCATATTAAAGTTGACAGAATTTTCTGGTGACAGAGCCAAGATTAGTGTTGAGGTCTTCTGATTCCTAGCCCAGTGCTCTTTATTCTGGTCCATCCTGTCTCATGCTGTCAGCAACACAGAGAAAAATATTGGGAAAATACCATGATGAATTATATAATGTCATATTGTTTAGATGAAAAAAAGATACTGGACTGCAAGGTGAATTCAGTATTCTTATTTATTCAGCAGCTGCTTATTGACCATCTACCATATGCAAGGCACTGTTTCCTTTGCAGAGCTGAATGAAAAGTGACTCTAGAAAAGAGAGTAAACACCATTAACAATACTGCAAGTCAGAATATGATGAGTCTCATGTGGGTGGTAAAAAGTATTGTGTGAGTCCAGAGAAGGAATTAATTATGCTCAGCTAATTCAGGATTATAAAAGTCTTGATAGAAGAGATACTATTTGACCTTAAAAATATTTGACATGGGCCTTGATGGATGAGAAAGGCAATGGGCCTTAAACATATTGACATGGGCCTTAAAGGATGAGAATGGCAAGTAAATGAGGAATAACATGAACAAAGACATGGGGAAATGAAAGCATATGTATTCTGGAAAGAGCAAGAAGTACAGTTAAGCTGATCCACAGGGTCTCTGTGGTGCTACAGTCATTAATAAAGTTGGAAGGATAGTTTGGGACAAGAATACAAAAGGCTTTGCATATATAACTAAACCAAGAATTTGAGCTTCATTTCCTAGGGGTTCAACCATCACTTACTGTGCTCACTCACTCAGTCATGTCTGATTCTTTGAGACACCATGGACTGCAGCGCACCAGGTTCCTCTGTCCATGGAATTTCCCAGGCAAGAATACTGGAGGGGATTGCCATTTCCTCTTCCAGGGGATCTTCCTGACCCAGGGATCGAACCCATGTATCCTGCATTCACAGGTAGATTCTTTACTGTCTGAGTCATCAGGGAAGCCTGTCACTTACTGGATGAACATTAAATAAATAAAAGGAGGAGCATTCTTTCTTTTGGTAAAGCGGAATGACATGATACGAGCAGCGCTTTAGAAAGACTGATCTGGAAACTAAGTATATGATGGGCTGGAAGGGCAGTTTGGTGATTGGTGGAGAAATCAGGGGAGAACATTCAAGGCAGAAGCAACAATATGAACACACTGTACAGAAAGAAACAAATAGTATATATAAGATTAATCTAATTTGAACAGGAGGAGTTATAGAAAATGAAGTTGGATAGGGAAGGGTGGAGATGAACTATAGAGGATCTTGAAAGCTAAAGCATACACTTTAGGCATAAACTATATGCTTTATATACCAAAAGCATACAGGTCAGTTTGGTAGTTAGAAGTGAGTCAGGCAAGAGGTAAAGAGGCTGCCAAAATGAAAGTGATGATGGGACCTTTCGATTAATGTGCAAATCAATCATGAAGACTTTGACAATTTACATGGGAGGAAAAAAGACTAATTCATTGCTCTGGTCTACATCACACACTTTCAAAACTTTTTAACTACAAGCCATAGTAATAAATGTATTTTATGTTATGACTCAATGCAAATGTGTACATACATGTACATACACAACTGAAATAAAATTTCACATATTTTCTCTTATCATCTGTAATGCTATTCTATTCTATTTCATTTAAAAATGTCACTAGTTCCATTTATTCTGGCATCTAGTATTACTGTTAAGCGTCTAGAAAGCTTATTGTTTTATTTATTTTTAAAAAACTGAATGAGGATTGAAACTTCTAATCCAATTCTAAGAATTTAAAGAAATATTATGTTGTAAAAAAATACAGTATTACAATCTAAAGTACAGATTTTGTTCAAATTTCACAAAATTTTATGCTAGTACCCATTATTTGCTTTCATACCTTATTCAAGATTCCACACTGTAGTTGCATTGAGCAGCTTCAGCTGCATGCAAAAAATTCTGATAAATTTTCCTTTGATTTTTAGTCTGTTACAAACATTTTCTAATTTTCCTAGGTATGGCTTCTTAAATACACCAATTATTTAAAAGTGGATATTTAGCTTCCAAATACATGGGGTTTTTAAAGTATCTTTGCTATTAATTTCTCATTTTGATGTTTATTTCTAATTTAAATGCTTTCTTCTCTATAATCACCCTCTGTGTTTTTTCAGTCTTTTACCTTTTTTGAGGATTTCAATGGCTAAATCAAAGATTTCTCTTGGTACATGTAATACTGCATTTGAAAATGTGTGGGGTATTTTTAAATATCTTTTGATATTGATTTCTAACATAGTTACATAGTGATAAGAGAACAGACTCTATATGATTTCAATATCTTTAGACCATTAAATTTTTGCATCTTGTTTTATGTCCCTGGATATGTTCCAGTATCTCCTGGTTTATAGTCTATGGGAACTTGAATAGAATTTATATCCTGCTATTATATGAAAACTGTATAAATATTAGTTATGTTGAATTGGCTCATAGAGCTTTTCAGGTCTACTATCAAATCTTCTAATCTTACTGTCTATTCATTCCATTAATTTTTGAGAGTTTGATATTGAGACTCCAACTAAAAATCTTATTTACTTAAAAATAATTGTAATATATAATGTAACTATATGTAATTTTGTTATGTATTTTCCAAGTCTCTTCTAAATGTGTTATCATACTTTCATAATTTATTTTTTTTAATTCCCTGTTCTGCAACAGTAAAAAATTAAAATCAATCACAACCTTTGACACTGACTTGTAACCAACTAATGGGTCATATCTGACCTGCCTCTTGAGAAATCTGTATGCAGGTCAGGAAGCAACAGTTAGAACTGGACATGGAACAACAGACTGGTTCCAAATAGGGAAAGGACTACATGAAGGCTGTATATCGTCACCCTGCTTATTTAACTTCTATGCATCATGAAAAACACTGGGCTGGATGAAGCACAAGGTGGAATCAAGATTGCTGGGAGAAATGACAATAACCTCAGATATGCATATAATACCACCATTATGGCAGAAAGCAAAGAAGAACTAAAGAGCCTCTTGATGAAAGTGAAAGTGGAGAGTGAAAAAGTTGGCTTAAAGCTCAACATTCAGAAAACTAAGATCATGGCATCTGGTCCCATCACTTCATGGCAAATAGATGGAGAAACACTGGAAACAATGATAGACTTTATTTTGGGGGATCTCCAAAATTACTGCAGATAGTGACTGCAGCCATGAAATTAAAAGATGCTTACTCCTTGGAAGAAAAGTTAAGACCAACCTAGACAGCATATTAAAAGGCAGAGACATTACTTTGCCAACAAAGGTCTGTCTAGTCAAGGCTATGGTTTTTCCAGTAGTCATGTATGGATGTGAGAGTTGGACTATAAAGAAAGCTGAGTGCTGAAGAATTGATGCTTTTAAACTGTGGTATTGGAGAAGACTCTTGAGAGTCCCTTGGACTACAAGGAAATCCAACCAGTCTATCCTAAAGGAAATCAGTCATGGGTGTTCATTGGAAGGACTGATGTTGAAGCTGAAACTCCAATAGTTAGGCCACCTGATGCGAAGAGCTGACTCATTGGAAAAGACCCTGATGATGGGAAAGATTGAAGGCGGGAGGAGAAGGGGATGACAGAGGATGAGATGGTTGGATGGCATCACCGACTCAATGAACATGAGTTTGAGTAAACTCTGGGAGTTGTTGATGGACAGGGAGGCCTGGCATGCTGCAGTCCATGGGGTTGCAAAGAGTTGTTCATGACTGAGCAACTGAACTGAACTGAACTGAATGGGTCATACCCCAGAGTTTGAAAAAATATTGACCTAGATTTAGATCTAGTGATTTAGATGTCACTAATTCACATATATCTGCAGGTCATGGGCTTCACTTTACACTTGTTTAGACATCTACCAAAAGTTAATCAATTTGACCTAGAGCAAATAAATCAAGGCTTGAAGAAATTATGCCTTTTGAAATCTCTTACAAATGATACCATCTGAAAAAAGACTCTTCTACATCCCCTCAGACTACTTCAATAACCTCAGATCTTGTTACTCTGTCACCAAACATACCACTGATAGAGTAATCTGCCTACATCTTTCACAGTTCTCTACTACCTAGTCCTAAAAGCCTAAACAATATATTGTAGCTTTCAAGGTCCTCTGTAATTTATCTCGACCCTTTCTATTCAATTTAATCTTGTACAACTCCTCATGTTCAAGTTAGACTGATTAATCTTACAAACATACTGTTTGTTACTTCCTCTATAGAGTGCTCATATTGTTGCCTTTGCCTTGAGTTTCTTCCCCTAAATTCTTCACCGATCACAAAAATGCCTATCCTAGCCCATCTACATCAGGATGTACCTTCTCCTCATTACTCTGCTTCACAGTGAACTGCTTTCACACACACACACACACACACACACACACACACACACAACCACAGGGTATTTGACTTTATCACTGAGTGCTCTCTAATTATTTCAACTGTATTAGATTCATCTCCATAACCGAGATAACATGATTAGTGGAAAGAGCATATACTTTGGAGCCAGACAGACCTAAGATTAAACCTGGAACCTGCCATTTACCAGTCATGCTTCCTTTAGAAAATTACTTCTCTAAACCTTAGACCACATATCTATTAAGTGCCAATAATACTATTTCATAAGGTTATTTTGAGCATTTCCATGGCACAGCATGTATAAAGGATCTAGTGCAATTCCTGATATGACTAACAACTATTTTCCCCTTGTATGTTCTTTTATGGAAAAGGGGTCTTATGTCTTATGTAGTATCTAAACAGAGGATTGAGTACATAGTAAACACTTACTAAAATATGGTTATTTACTGATCAGTCAATTCACTCTGCTCCATTGTACAACAGTCCCCACTTATCTGTGGTTTTGCTTCCTATGGCTTCATTTACCTGCAGTCAACTGTGGTCTGAAAATATTAAATGGAAAACTGCATAAATAAAAAAAATCATAAGTTTTAAAGTATGTGCTGTGATTGCAGCCATGAAATTAAAAGACACTTGCTCCTTGGAAGAAAAGCTATGACAAATCTAGACAGTGTATTAAAAGGCAGAGACACTACTTTGCTGACAAAGGTCTGTATAATCAAAGCTATGGTTTTTCCAATAAACATGTATGGTTTTGAGAGTTGGATCATAAAGAAGGCTGAGTGCCGAAGAATTGATGTTTTCAAACTGTGGTGCTGGAAAAGAGTCTTGAGAGTCCCTTGGACAGCAGGAGATCAAACTAGTCATTCGTAACGGAAATTAACCCAGACTATTCATTGGAAGGACTGATGCTGAAGCTGAAGCCCCAGTACTTTGGCCACCTGAAGAGAAGAGCTAACTCATTGGAAAAGACCCCAGTGCTGGGAAAGATGGAAGGCAGGAAGAGAAGGGGATGACAGAGGATGAGATGGTTGGATGGCTCACTGACTCAATGGACCTGAGTTAGAGCAAACCCTGGAGATGATGAAGGACAGGGAAGCTTGGCATGCTACAGTCCATGGGGTTGCAAAGAGTTGGACACAACTTAGCGACTCAACAACATGTGCTGTTCTGACTAGCGTGATGAAATCTTGAGTTGACTTGCACCTTCTCACAAGGTATGTCAATCATCGCTTTGTCCAGTTTCCTAGGTGGCACAGTGGTAAAAAAAAAAAAAAAAAAAATCCTCCTGCCAGTGCAGGAGACACAAGAGACATGGGTTTAATTCCTGGGTTGGGAAGATTCCCTGGAGAAGTAAATGGCACTTCACTGCAGTATTATTGCCTGGAAAATCCCATGGACAGAGGAGCCTGGTGAGTATAGTCCATGGGGTCACATAGAGTTGGACATGACTTAGCAACTCAACAACAACTGGCATATCCTGCCCTTGGGTCACTTAGTAGCCATTCAGGTTGTCAAATCGACTGTCATGGTACAACAGTACTTGTGTTCAGTTAGCTCTATTTTACTTAGTAATGGCCCAAAACCTCAAGGGTAATGATGCTGGCTATTTAGACATGCCAAACAATAAGCTGTAAAGTATGTCCTTTAAGTTAAAAGGTGAAACTTCTTGTCTTATTAAGGAAAGAAAAAAAAAATCATATGTTGAGGCTTGCTAAGATCTATAGTATGAAAAAATCATCTATCCATTAAACGTATAAAAGGATAAAGAAATTCATGCTTGGTTTGTTATTGTACCTTACACTACAAAAGTTGCAGCCACAGTGTGTGATGAGTGCTTAAGATGAAAAAGGCATTTAATTTGTACAAGGTTTTAGGACACAGATCATATTCATGTTACTTTTATTATACTATATTATTATAATTGTTCTATTTTATTATTATTATTGCTAGTTTCTTATTGTGCCTAACTTTATAAAATTTATCATAGATATGTATGTGTAGGAAAAAACATGGTATATACAGGATTTGGTACTATCTGCAGTTTCAGGCATTTGTTGGGGGTCTTGGAATGTATCCCCCCACAGATAAGGGGGAACTACTGTTTATAACTAAATTTTCCCCAGTCAGTATAACCAACTAAACAATGAAGCAAGAAATAAAGATAAATCTTTACACTTTTTCTTTGTGTGTATGTGTGTGTAATAAAGTTTTATTAAAGTATAAGGGAGATAGAGAAAGCTTCTGACATAGGCATCAGAAGGGGGCAGAAAGGGTACCCACTCACTAGTGTTAACAATGAAGTTATATAATCCAAAGAATATCTGGAGGTTGTAAAGACCTCATCAGACCTACTCCCATAATTTACATTGGCTTACTTTTGTTGAAAATTAGCAATGAGAGGTTCCCAAAGAAGTTTTGAGAAATAAGTCTAGCATGTAGACATTGAAAAATCAGTGCTGTCACCTGATCACCTTGTGTGTTGTTATGATTCCTCCTCTACTCTCTTCAGCAGTTTCCTGTGTCGTGTTCTCTACAGACTAAATTGCTCCAAGGGACTCAAGACAGACATGCCGATTATTTGGCTGCGATCTTTGTCAGAAAATTTTCTTATTGGCATTGGGTGAAAAGCTCCACCATATTAAGTAAAATAGTAACTCTAACGCAATCCTATTCTCTCATGGAATAGGCTAATTTCTGAAATTACTCCAGTCACTATTAAACTCTAGGTATTTTAATAAAAGTCTACATAAATTTCCTTTGGCCTCAACTACAAGAAAACAGAGCTCTGGTGAATGGAAACTGTAGACTCTTGAAGAACTTGTCTACTGAACTGTGGGAAATGGTGACAGACCCGGGAATAATGTGACCCATTGTTTTCCACAAAGGACAGGTAAAGGAAACAGTACATCACTTACATGAAGGAAAAAATGGTTTTCATTTCATTATGATCTATTGTTCCAAACTGCTTTGGCTCAACTCTCTAGCTTTAGTTATACCATATACAAACAGTTCAATTGCTGGATGTAAACCTGTTAAGATAACTTCTTATACAGCTCAACTGGATCTGTTATTGTTTTGAATAATAAAAGTAGCTCCAATAGTTTGGTGCCTGATGGGAAGAACTGACTCATTGGAAAAGACCCTGATGCTGGAAAGATTGAAGGCAGAAGGAGAAGGGGATGACAGAGGATGAGATGGTTGGATGGCATCATTGACTCAGTGGACATGAGTCTGAGCAAGCTCCGGGAGTTGCTAATGGGCAGGGAAGCCTGGCGTGCTACAATCCATAGGGTCTCAAAGAGCTGGACATGACTGAGAGAATGAACTGTTTTAAAAGTGAATATCAGAACTGTTAATGGAGGTGATGGAATTCCAGTTGAGCTATTTCAAATCCTAAAAGATAATGCTGTGAAAATGCTGCATTCAATATGCCAGCAAATTTGCAAAACTCAGCAGTGGCCACAGGACTGGAAAAGGTCAGTTTTCATTCCAGTCTCAAAGAAAGGCAATACCAAAGAATGCTCAAACTACCACACAATTGCACCCATCTCACACACTAGTAAAGTAATGCTCAAAATTTTCCAAGCCAGGCTTCAACAGTACGTTAACTGTGAACTTCCAGATGTTCAAGCTGGTTTTAGAAAAGGCAAAGGAACCAGAGTTCAAATGGCCAACACCCGTTGGATCATCAAAAGAGCAAGGGAGTTCTAGAAAAACATCTACTTCTGCTTTATTGACTATGCCAAAGCCTTTGACTGTGTGGATCACCACAAATTGTGGAAAATTCTTCAAGAGATGGGAATAACAGACTACCAGATTTGCCTCTTGAGAAATCTGTATGCAGGTCAGGAAGAAACAGTTAGAACTGGACATGGAACAACAGACTGGTTCCAAATAGGAAAAGGAGTACGTCAAGGCTGTATATTGTCACCCTGCTTATTTAAATTATAAGCAGAGTACATCATGAGAAATGCTGGGCTGGATGAAGCACAAGGTGGAATCAAGATTGCCAGGAGAGATATCAATAACCTCAGATATGCAGATGATACCACCCTTATGGCAGAAAGTGAAGAAGAACTAAAGGGCCTCTTGTTGAAATTGAAAGAGAAGAGTGAAAAAATTGGCTTAAAGCTCAACATTCAGAAAACTTAGATCATGACATCTGGTCCCATCACTTCATGGAAAATAGAAGGGGAAATATGGAAACAGTGTCAGATTTTATTTTGGGGGGCTCCAAAATCACTGCAGATGGTGATTGCAGCCATGAAATTAAAAGACATTTACTCCTTAGAAGAAAAGTTATGGCCAACCTAGACAGCATATTAAAAAGCATGGACATGACTTTGCCAAACAAAGGCCTGTCTAGTCAAGGCTTTTTTTTTCTAGTAATCATGTATGGATGTGAGATTTGGACTATAAAGAAAGCTGGGCACCGAAGAATTGATGCTTTTGAAACTGTGGTGTTGGAGAAGACTCTTGAGAGTCCATTGGACTGCAAGGAGATCCAACTCATCCATCCTAAAGGAAATAAGTCCTGGATATTCATTGGAAGGACTGATGTTGAAGCTGAAGCTCCTATAGTTTGGCCACCTGATGTGAAAAACTGACTCATTGGAAAAGACCCTGATGCTGGGAAAGATTGAAGGCGGGAGGAGAAGGGCATGACAGAGGATGAGATGGTTGGAGGGTATCACTGAGTCAATGGACATGAGTTTGAGTAAACTCTGGGATTTGCTGATGGACAGGGAGGCCTGATGTGCTGCAGTCCATGGGGTTGCAAAGAGTCGGACATGAATGAGTGACTGAACTGAACTGAATGTATTAATGAACATGCTGGCTGTTAACATCAAGTGAGTCACTTCAACCCTCTAGATTCTTGTGCTCTTCAATCAAATGAGAGCTTTAGACTTAAATTTCTTCCAGTGTCATCAACCTATTAGCTTATACCTTAACCTTCTACTGAATCAGCTCAAGCCTCCTTAGTACACTCTCAGGAAAATTATGTATTTAGTAAATTCTTACTTATGTCCTCTAATTTGGGACTAGAAGGACTTGCATTCATTAATGATTCTTCTGTGCTAGGCAGACGTTTTATGCAATATCACTTTTAATCCTCATGATAATCTTATAAAGAATACATTTACAGATGGGAGTAACTGAGGCTCAGAAAAGCTAGGTGCCTTGTTCAGGTTCATATAGCTGGCAGAAGGTAGGACAAGGATTTAAATTCTAGTCTTTTTGGCAAATCCTGTGCCCACTGCAATAAACTACCCTTTACCTATTAAGGTTAAAATATGATAGGTTTAACAAAAAAGAAAAAGACAGTACAAATCCCTAATAGTAACTTAATTTGGGTGGAAATGACTGAGAGTCTGTGATGAAGGCACACTATTTTGTAGACAGGCCCCCACACAGACACAGATTATCTTTCGCAGAATTCCCTCTTTAAGAATAGTACTTTCACCACAATCCCAAGATGCATGCTAAAACAAGCATGATATGATCACCATTTTCCCCTAGTCTCTGTAGTCATTTATATATAGTCATAGGTTAGGATATAAGAATTCTAACTTGAAGTAAATAAAAGGGGAATGGCTCCCCCCAGCATATGCTTGAAACAATATTCACTGTTGTGTTGTATGTTAGTCACTCAGTAGTGTCCAAGTCTTTGTGACCCCATGGACTGTAGTCCGTCAAGCTTCTCTGTCCACAGAATTCTCCAGGTAAGAATACTGAAGTGGGTAGCCAGCCATTCCCTTCTTCAGTAGATGCCATGAAATGTGAGAACCACATCAAAATTAATCATGTGACAAAGAATAGATAGATTAACCACAATTTTCAGAGTTACATAGGTGCAGGCATTTGTTAAAACTCATTAACAGGTATCAGATCAGATCAGATCAGTCGCTCAGTAGTGTCTGACTCTTTGCGACCCCATGAATCGCAGCACACCAGGCCTCCCTGTCCATCACCAACTCCCGGAGTTCACTGAGACTATATTTTATTCAATATAAACTATCACAAAGTTAATGTCAAAATAAATGAATGTAAGAAAAAACTACTTAGACATTATTTAAATAAAACTTAAATACAAAAATAGGTGCTGCCTTAAGCAAAGTTGAAGAATTAAATGGAAGTATATGGAAGAAAATTAGAAAATGATGTTTTAATTTATAAAAGTAAATAGCAAACTACTCAGGTTATTTAAAGCAAGGTTTAATTTACCCCAATTTGATTTACACAGCACTTTTCAGGTGCCTGTTGTATCTTGTAATGAGAGAAGAACACTTAATAGTCTACCAGAAATTGAGAAATCAGTCAGTGACACTAGAAATTGCCTCTTGACTCACAGTCATGGAATATACAGCCAGGTTGCTTAGTGTATTGAGCAGAAGACAGAGAAGCAGAACAGGGGAAAATGGTGTCTTCTCCTTTTCAAAGCTTAATGTCTATTGAATATGTCCAGCAAAAGAGTGCACATAAAATCCAAAATGACCTAACTCCATAATGACCCCTCATTTTCTTGGCTTCCTCCAACATAATTCACCAACTCTGTCCAATGTCTAGGCATTTCCCCTCTTCTAGGCTTCCATAGAACCCTGGGCAGACTTTTATCAGATATTTAGTCCACTGTTGTTGTTCAGGAACGAAGTCATGTCCGACTCCTTGTGACCTCATGGATTGTGGCATACTAGGCTTCCCTGTCCTTCATTATCTCCCAGAGTTTGCTCAAACTCATGTCAATTGGGTCAGTGATGCTATCTAACCATCTCATCCTCTGCTGCCCTCTTCTTTTGCCTTCAATCTTTCTAAGAATCAGGGTCTTTTCCAAAGAGTTGGCTCTTCATATCAGGTGGCCAAAGTATTGAAGCTTCAGCTTCAGCACCAGTCCTTCCAATGAATATTCAGGACTGATTTCTTTTAGGATTGACTGGTTTGATCTCCTTGCTGTCCAAGGAATTCTCAAGAGTCTTCTTCAACACCACAGCCTGAAAGCGTCAATTCTTCGTGCTCAGTCTTCTTTATGGTCCAACTCTCACATCCTTACATGACTACTGGAAAAAACATAGCTTTGACTATACGGACTTTTGTTAGCAAAGTGATGTCTTTGCTTTCTAATACACTGTCTAGGTTTGTCATAGCTTTCCTTCCAAGAAGCAAGGGTCTTTTAATCCCATGGCTGCAGTCGCCATCCACAGTGATTTTGGAGCCCAAGAACATAAAATCTATCACTGTTTCCACCATATATCTGCCATGAAGTGATAGGATTGGATGCCATGATCTTAGTTTTTTGAATGTTGAGTTTTAAGCCAACTTTTTCACTCTTTTCGTTCACCCTCATCAGAATCCCATGAACTGTTACATGTTACACTGTTACACTCACTATAACTACCTGCTAATTTTGTGAATCTTTCCCCAACTAGATTGTGAGATTCTTGAAGATAAGCACAATAATTTATTTATCTCTGAATCTCCTACATCTATCATGACACCTGGCACATAGGAGCATATAGGAAAACCTGTGATTGAATAAACTTTGTCATACCTGGACCTCTCACTAAAAAGAAACCACAATTCATTCAGCTGAACAAGCAAGAAGCCTAAGCATTACTTAAGAGACACCTGTTTATTGTTCTAATACTCCATATCTAATCCATCACCAAGTTCTGTTGATTTTATGTTCTAACTAGCCCCTCAAGTCTTTACTTCTCTCCATAGACACAACTTCCACCCTAGTCCAAGTTATGATCACCTCTAGCCTTGACTAGAGCAATCCCATCTATTCTGGCTCCCCTCCAATCCATTCTCTATACTGAAATCATTTGGTGGGAGGCATTGCACTTAAAGATTGACACTAAAGAGGCAATCCTTAGTGTGCCAGAAAGGCCCCAGATTTTCTGTCCCTGAACCACTACTTTAGCCTTAGCTTGTTTTAGTGTCTTCCTCCCTCACTTCACTCCAGCCAGCTGCATTTGAACTTATTTTAGCCACTGATACTTACCTTGATCTCTCTACAGAACACACCTGCACATGCTGATGCTTTTGCCAGAAAAACCCTTTCTTTCTTATCCTAGCTAATGCCCATTTACACTCTGTATCCCTGCTTGACCTTTATTTCCTCTAAGAAGTCATTCCTGCCCACTCTGACTAGCTCACATCCCACCAATACATGCTCTTTTAGCACACGTACCTCTTTCCTTCATACCAGTTTCACAATTAAAGCTTCATACTTATTTCCTTTGTGTAAGGTGTGTTTCTCCCACTAGATTTGAAGCTCTTAAAGGTAATAACTGTGTATGACTTTGCTCCCCACTGCATTCCCAGAGCTTTGCACTGTTGTATAGTAGGATTTCAAATATTTTTTTAAATAAATAAAAAAACACAGCAATTCAGAAACAACAACAAACTAACATACATACTTTTAGGAATTTCTATCACTTATTCAACAAATATTCTTTCATCACTCTGTGTCAAGCACCATGCTACAGAGATAGAAATGCAAAGGGGCAAGATACATAGCTCCTATTCTGAGGGAACTTACTGGCTAGTTTAATAAGAGGGTTATTTTTCTAACAATTTTATTTATAAAGTTGTATTTTTTGTTTTTTTTCAATTAATTTATTTTAATTGAAGGCTAATTAAAATATTGTGGTGAAAGAAAAACACCAATACAGTATATTTATGCATATATATGGAATTTAGAAAGATGGTAATGACGATCCTATATGCGAACAGCAAAAGAGACACAGATGTAAAGAACAGACTTTTGGACTCTGAGAGAGAAGGCGAGGGTGGGATGATTTGAGAGAATAGCATTGAAACATGTATATTACCATATGTGAAATAGATCATCAGTCCAAGTCTGATGCATAAAGTTGTATTGTCTATAACTCAACTAAATTACTGATTTTATTGAGAAGATTATTTGAAATTTCTGACTTTTAATGTATTATTAGAAGCTGCTGTGTTCTACACTGTGTCAAGTTTTTTTCTGCTCTTCAGCTGATTCCATCTGCCAAAATACTACACGCAAGGGCGTGTGTGGGTGCATGCATGCTCAGTTGCTCAGCCATGTTCAACTCTTTGCAACCTCATGGATGATAGACCACCAGGCCCCTCTGTTTGTAGGATTCTTCAGGCAAGAATATTGGAGTGGGTAACCATTCCCTTCTCCAGGTGATCTTCCTAACCCAGGGATTCAACCCAGGTCTCCTCCATTGCAGGCAGATTCTTTACCATCCAAGCCACTGGGGATGACTATTTTGCAGCCTCTTAAGTAAGTTAGTGATAGTAATAGTAGTATTATTACTATAATAGTAGTATCAGTGGTAATAGTAGTATCAGTAGTATAGTATCAGTGGTAATAGTAGTATCAGTGGTAATAGTATTATTACTATAATAGTAGTATCAGTGGTAATAGTAGTATCAGTAGTATAGTATCAGTGGTAATAGTAGTATTATTACTATAATAGTGGTATCAGTGGTAGTACTTGTACTAGTAGTAATGGCCACAGGATCAGTAAATAATATTCATGACAACAGCAATGATAGAAATAGGTATCATTTACTCTGTTATCTCAAATTCTCCCAAGAATTCTGCAAGGTAAAGGTATACAAATAGATATAGAAATGCAGTCTTAGAGAAGTACAGTAACTTGTCCAGGCTCACTCAGCAAGTTACTGGTAAAGAAAGAATTTGAAACCAAATCTTTCTGACTTTAAATCCTATGCTCTTTCCACTCACCATACTTTCTCTAGAGCAAGGGAGACTGCTGGGGGTGATTTTCTCAATTCTGCTTCCTGGTATTTCCCTGCTAATAGACTGAAATGTTCATGACATAGTTCATAAGGTGATTTTGGAGTGCGCATAATCCCTAAGGAAGGAAGGGTGCATGTTTTTAGGATCAAACAATCTTTAGAGTACAAAACTGATTTGTGTACCAACCAAAAAGGGATAAACAGGGAGTTTGTTAGGACTAGTTTGAAAATTATCCTCTTGTAGCATACATTCTGAGAGTTAGTGGAGAATATAAGCTAATGGCTTCTGGAAAATGTCAAAAACCCATATATTTCCAGTTTTGCTTGAATAACTTTTAGAAACCAGATCAGCAGAAACTCTCTGAAGACTTTACATCAATCTGAGTTAAATATTTCAATTATAATGAAGATATCGATTAAATTGGACATAAAAAAGCCTCTGAGGCAAGACTTAAGACTGAGTTAGGAAGGTCCTGTGGAGCAGCAGAAAGTGGCAGAAAGAAGCATTTTATTAGAATAAGTCTCAGCTTATCTACTCCCAAACTATGTCTTTAGGGTACATAAATTAACATCTCTGGGTTCTGCCACCTCATATAAAAAGATGAGAGGATCAGATCATATTCTTATTGAAGTCACTTCTAGCTTTTATCCCCTCCTGAAGCTACTTCTACTTCACAAATGTTACTGGGTAAATGAAAAGTCTGTGCAGCTAGAATTCCAAGTGAGTAGAAATCAGTCAAACAACTGAAAAAGAAGCCTCCAAGAATTAAAGAATATGTAGTTTACGGGGCAGTATAAATGCATGCTGTCTCTTGCAGAACTCTAAAGAAGTTATGTTGGCTACCTCTGCCATATCTTTCAGTCCTCCCAATCCCCAGATTGACATGAGCCAGTTGGTATTATGTACCTGCATGCTCTCAATAACCAATGTAACAGCAATTAGTATAGTGTCTTTCCAGAGAAGAAAGACTCAGAAAAACCTTCTTTAAATTGAGCTAAAATGAGGAAATACATGTGTTCATTTGTTTAGTCTCACTATTATATACTACAAGCTCAATTACAGCTGAGCGTTTGTCCTTTTAGTTCACTTCTACTTACTTAGCACAATGAGGATTTGATGAAATTTAAAAAATATAAAATATGCTGATTGTGTATTCAGGCTTAATAATCATGGAATTAGATAATAAACACTTGCTCACTTGCCCCAAAATGTCCTTTTCACCTTTCACCTCATATTGTAGACAGTATGAGTGCTCAGTCACTCAGTGTCTGACTCTTTGCAACCCTATGGACTACAGCCCACCAGGCTCCTCTGTCCATGGGATTCTCCAGGCAAGAATACTGGAGTGGGTTGCCAGTGCCCTCCGCCATGGGATCTTCCCATAGCAATTGAATCCAGGTCTCCAGCATTGCAGGCGTATTCTTTACTCTCTGTGCCACCAGTTGCCCTCATTGTAGACAGGAGGGAAATAAATTAAATAGTATTATGAAGATAATTTTACTGGCACAATATACAAGGGTATTGATATTAACAGATGTCTGGTTTTAGAAGCAAGGGGGATTATATTATTTAATTGTGATATTAAACACCTTTTATCAGAAAAATTCAAGCCCAATTATTTCACATGAAACTTTTATGCCATAGCTTATAGTGAAGCTATAAAGCCCTAAATTTCAAAATTGAGCAAATGACTCGGGGTATTGATCCCATATCCCTGAACATTATGATCACTGCCTTTCCATCTCAATTTCCCAGAATATAGTTGAAGAGAATTATCAGAAACTACAAGTAAACTCTGACGCAAAGGATTCAAAACATTAAAATGAACTCATCCAACCCTAACACTAACCCAGCTATATCAAATGATTACTATAAGCCAGATATACAATTGACTGTTTTTTTCTAAACAGTCAGAGAGGATCAAGGCAATGTGCCCAGAAAGGAATCACCCTTCTCTGCCTGCAGACCCTATGCAGCTTGTCACTTAGGCTTCTGCATCTGGTGCTTCTCAGTAGTCTTGCGGGAGCACGGTACCACATCACGGAGAGCTTCTAGCTATATAAAGTTCTCCCAGTACCAAGAAATGATTTATGGACTTGAACTGATGAATTATTTTCCTATTTGACAGCCAAAGGAAGCCATTTAACTGCCTTTTATAAACCACCACTGATGAATCATAATGACATAAGGAATTGCTGGACAGGAAAAGGCCATTCTCTTTAACATGCTTGTCCTCAGGACTCATTTTCCCCTCAGCTTTGTCTCAGCAGCCTTTGCTCTGGGCTCACACATCATTAAAATGTTTTGCTGGCTGCAAAAGCTCATTTTTACAGACAACATTTGCTGTGACCACCTTAATTGACAAATTATTCCACATGATTGCATCTCGGTGGATGAAACAGTTTTGCCCAAAATACCAACCTATGTAGCCCTAAGAGTTTATCATAGCCCCTAATTTTTAAAATTCATCCCCTGTAAATGAAGCACCCTATTAAAAATATCAATTTTTCTTAGACCATTTATCAGACTGCTTTCTTGTGTTAAATGGCTGTGAGGTCATCTTTGCAAGTGTTCTAGTAATAATGAGGATGATGATAATGATACTAATCATAATAATTAATATCATTTATTGAGTACCTACTATTTCCCAGACACCATTTTAAGTGTTTCTCCTATATTTTCTTCACTCGGCATAGATATTATACCTCTCCATTTTGCAAAAAGACAAAACTGAAATTCAGAAGGGTAAATGGAAATTCTCAGAATCACACAGCTACTAAGGATTTGAATCATAATTTTCTGGTTCTGGGTCAATATACAAGGGAGCAAATCAAGTTTTCAGTTTTCCATAGGTCTTCCTTAGAATCTCTGTTTTGTTAAAATCTACTCTTTGTTTTGCTAAAATTTCTATGTGTGTTTGTGTGTTTTAACCATCTACATATAAGAATACTGTAGTCAAATCAGATCATAGTACTATAAGCAACACATGGTTCCATAAGCATTTACTAGTGGAAGGGCTCAGGCTTTGAGGAAACAATAGGCATCTGAATCTTCAAACTTGCATTATCATTCAGTTGTTGCAAAACACTGAGAAAATTACTTAACAACTCCAAATTTCAACTTCAGCATTTATAAAATGGGGCTAAGGTGACAATACCTCACAGGATTTCTTTCTTTCTTTCTTTTTTTTTTTTTTTTTTGATGCTTAAATGAGATCACATCTGTGAAAATACTGAGCCCAGCTCCTAGCTCCATAATTGCATTTTGTGTCTAAATGTCAAGATAAAACTTTGCAAAGGAACAAAGAATCTTAAAGAACATTAATTTAATTGATGAGACAAAACCTACACAAAGATGTCTAAGATAATAAATTATAAATTAGCATCAGACAGTGTGGTGAAAACTTTTACTAAATTGCCAGGGGAACTTAGGAGAAAGAAATAGGTGAATGTAAAATGAAGTTAACCTGTGAAGACTTCCTGGAAGAAGTCCAGAAGTGCAAATGTTTCCTGGCAAAGAGTATAAAGGCATGAAACAGGCAAACAAGCCAAAAAGTAAGGAGTTAAAGGCATTTATGGAGTGCTCTTGCGTGCAAGAGCCATGCAGGTAGTCCATCATGTTGCTTTAACAGCAAGGTTTTAGAACAAAGGTGAATTAAAATTCTAGCCCCACCACTTACTAGCTGTGTGATCATAAATGAATATCCTGAGGCTCCATTTCTTCCCTTATAAAGAAAATATCACCAACTTTTTTAAGGTTGTTGTGAAATTTGACTGATTGTAAAGTACACTGCCTGACACAGTAAATGCGCATTCTCTGAGCATCTACTCCACTCTGTTGAATCCAGTTCATGGCTAGTCTCCCACTGTTGAATCCAGTTCATGGCTAGTCTCCCACCATATCAAGTTTTGAGTCTTTATCCCTTTACAAGGGTAGCTTGATAGAATATTCTCAGACTTCTCAAACCACTGATTTCAGGTTAGCAGAGAGCAAGGTAGCTGAGAATCTCACAGGTGAACATAATGGAACTAGGGAAATCTGTGCTTACAGATCTCAGATACCTATACTTGTAACAGTCATAAGGCACTTTCTTCCAAAGAACGCCCTCTCGTGCCCCTAACTCAAATCAGAAAAGTCAGCCAAGGAGTCATTGATCACCTCAGGTACTGGAAGAGAGCCACTGGAGCAGAACTGGCCTAGACTGGGCATGTTTGCCACATCCTGTGGCCACATGCTCTAACTTGCTCACCTCTAGCCCTCCAAGCTTGTCTCCTGTACAGCTACTTGTGAAATAATCCCACAGGAATGAATGCTGTCACAGCCCTTGACTGTGCAGAGAAACAGAAGTGCCTTTCTGCTGATGGGACAGTTTAACAGTGTTCGTTCATCTCCCTGTAGGGCATAGACACATGGCACAAACATTTTCCTAGGACAGAGACTAGAAATCTCTTTGAACCTGGCTGTCCCCAATAGGGTTAAGAGATAACACTGTGTCACGCATGTGCTCAGTCTCTCAGTCATGTCCAACTCTTTGTGACCCCATGAACTGTATAGCCCACCAGCCTCCTCTGTCCATGGGATTTCCCAGGCAAGAATACTGGAGTGGGTTGCTACTTCCTCCTCCAGGGGATCTTCCTGACCCAGGGATTGAACCTGCATCTCCTGCATCCTTCTGCACTGGCAGGCAGATTCTTTACCACTGAGCCACCTGGGAAGCCCCAGCTCTGTGTCATAGGTTGAGGCAAAGGGAGAGAAAGGAGAGACAAAATAAGAGTGGAAGAAGAGAAAGGGAAAAAATCAGGTTTTAGATTGATTCAAGGCCCTCTTTTCCACTAATTCTAAGTCGGCTTTTTCTTTCCTCCTTGTCCCTCAAGGTCATGAGTAGAGCTGACCTTGTTTCTAGAAGGAGCAAACAGCCACCTGCTGGGTATGAATTGTGGCACTCTGGGAAAGGCCGCCCATAGGCAATGAAAAGCTGCCAGAAATTCCCACTATTAGTCATGCCTGTGAGTTACAGGATTGAAGTATCTATTAACTTGCAAATATGCTTGCTTAGAAGGGAAACATTTTGGCCATAAGCAGTCTTGAATTTATTTCATTGAGATATTAGTCACCCCACCAGAAAGTGAGGGTCTGGGGAGATGGGATACAGAGAAGATAGGACATGAGGACATATAAAAGAGCCGGAGAGGGAAAAAGATGTCATTCGGGGTGGGTGGGGTAGGGTAGGAAAGACCAGGGTGACCCAGGAAAAGAGGGAGGCCTAGGAGGAAAGGTAAAGGAGCTGCTGCAAGCCGGTTTGGGTCATAAGACTTGTGCACCTGCGACTGCAAAAGAACAGTCAATTATGAAATGCACAGTCAGTCATGTGAAAGTTCCCTTAATGTAGCCAAGAACTATTGACTGCTGAGGTCTTACCTCATTAAGTCATAAAAAAGGTATAAATGAGACATATTCCCATGTGATAATCAGGATACCGACATTCAGAGCATGCTAACTGGCTGCTCAGATGGAACAGGAAGGAGAGAGAACACACACCAGTGATTTGTTTCCCTCTGTGCTTCACATGCCACCACTTCAGGGCAGCTCTAAGGTGGGTGCTTTATCCCCAGGGCCCTTCATTTATCTGAAACATTTGAGACCAACTTGCTTCATCATCTAAATTGCTCTTCTCTGGAAGGTGATCAATTCGTCAGTACCCCTCTTGTAGTATTACATCCATAAATTGTGCCCTTCACTCTCCACTTGGATTGACCAGTCTATTGGATCCTGTGATTAGGACAGCTTCTGAGTGCTATTCCCATTTAGTCTATTAACTGTTCCCCAAACCACTTAAAGATTTTTTTTCCCCATTTGTTGCTGGAAATGGAAATAGGGAGCAGAGTCTGCACCAGCCAGTCAGTCACTTGTTTAAAAGTGCTACTGAGTGAAATCCCTTAAGGCAAAGGTCACGAATAGGCAGTCTCCAAATAGAATTTAGCCCACAGGCATATTTTATTTGAGCTTCCATAGTGACTCAGATGGTAAAGAATCTGCTTGCAGTACAAGAGACATGGGTTCAATCCCTATCTGGGGGATCAGGAAGATCCCCTGGAGAAAGGAATTAACCATTCCATTCCAGTACTCTTGCCTGGAGAATTCCATGGACAGAAGAGCCTGGCAGGCTCTATGGGGTCACAAAGAGTCAGACATGACTGAGTGACTACTGCTAACACTACTACTACTACTATAATGTTTTATTTGGTCCACACAGTGCTCAACAAGCAAGGGATTTTCACACAAAAATCCAGACTTCTAGCATATCTTCAAAAATTAGAGAGCCTAGCAGCACTGGATCCTCAATTTCATATAACAGCAATCAGACAGGGCTGAGTTGGTACTGCTAAGACTCTCCCCAACTTGCCCCTCCCTGTGGCTTCACACAGTCACTCAGGTAGATGACCTACCTGGCTGCTAGAAGCATTTAAGTATTGATTAGGGAATTTCCCCTTCACTGGCTTAGATTCAGCCATCAGCATTAAATGCTTTTCCTTTTACAGAAGGAATTGAATCAGAGCTATTTCTTCTTAAAGCCAAAACAGTGGATTGGCAAATAAGCATTTAAAATAACAGGTTATTTCAGGGATCCATGGGCTACCTTGGTGGTGCAATGCAGGAATCCATCTGCAATGCAGGAGACAGGAGTTCAATCCCTGGATCAGGAAGATCCCCTGGAGAAGGAAATGGTAAGCCACTCCAATATTCTTTCCTGGAGAATCCTATGGATAGAGAAGGCTGACAGGCTACAGTCCATGAGGTCACAAAGAGTCAGACAGGACTCAGTGACTGAACATGAACGTGCACAGAATACAGAATACCATAGACCTGAGCTCTGAAGCACCATCTTTGGAGTTCTCCTTGGGGTACATCTCTTTTTCTTCTGGCTCAGAACCCAGGGTTAAGGGACTATGGACAGTAGGGTAAGATAGGAAAGTATCGTGTTAGGAATCAGAAGATAGGGGTTCTAGTCCTCACTATGCCATTCACCAGCTCCTGGCCCAGGGCAAATGGCTTAAACACTCTGAGCTGAAAAAATTAACTCTGCTGAAAAATATGAATAATGATAACAACAACATTCTTTGCTGCCAACTCTATAAAGTTCTGTGAGAAACAGAATGAGATCTCAGAAGTGAAACTGTTTCGAAATCATAAAGTTCTCTACAAATACAAAGCTGTCTTATTTGTACCCAACTGAAGCCGTCATCAATGAAATAAACACCCAACCCATCCATGCTACATATAATGTCTGAGTACTTACTATGTGCTCAACACGTGGGGACATGGAAAAGAATCAGTCAACAAATCCCTCCTTAAGGAGCTTAGAGACTAGTTGAGCAAATAAGATAAACAACAGAAAACAAGATTATAATTGTAACATAAAGTTAATGCCTGTTAAGTATCTTATTGGAACTGTTAATATTGATACAGTCATCAGTAGGATGCCAATAGACTAGGTACTTACTTGACTACTCACTTAACTTTTTTATTTTTTGCATTTTGTTCTATGAAACAGCATTCTCAGATACTCTCAACCAGGGGAAAAAGGGTTATGTGGTCTTAAAAGTTTAGAAAATTATTTAGAAACAGTTTTAAATAATTATTTAATTTAACTTAATAATAATTTAAATAAGTATTTAAGTTATTCAATTATTTAAGTTATTAAATAATTATTTAGAAAAAGTTTTCAAAAATTATAATACATATTAGAATATCATATGCAGTAAGATGCCTCAAAATGCCTTGCAAAAAGAAAAGCCATATAAGTTTGACCCAGCAGATTAACACATTGCCACAGAACCTCTCTCTATTCCCTTCTCTTCCTTTCCTTTCTCTCTCTGAAAAATAACTACTAAAATCTCTTAGAATTGGAGCTCCATAGAATACAGTTGGAGAAACACTATTTGTCCTAATGAACACATTTAAAGTTTTCACAAATTTCAAAGGAAACATAATTCTGTTCCTACCCATCTCCTTCAAGAACCACATTAGAGACTTGGATCTTGCATTCCTGGTTGCACAGAGTAGGCCCTGATTTATGTGATAATTATTCTCTACATACTGAATCAATGTTGTTTAACTATACTATTCTCCATTGATTAAATAGAGAATAATTAACTTGAAATCATTGCCATAACTGCAGTGAATCTTAGTGGATTCCATTTTTTCTCAACATGGATTTTCTATTAACAGGGTCATATGGCACCAAAACATACAGCTTGGAAAATTCCATCTTTGGTATATTCTTATTTCTCATGGCACCACACTGTTACTTGTTTTTCTCCTGGTATCATCCTAAATTCTGAGTTAATTACACCATTACTACTGATCTCATCTAAGGTACTCATTGACAGCTAAGGATTAAGCTCCAAAATGTCAAGTGTCTTCTTTCTGGGGTTATCTAAATTCAACCTGAAGGAGGAAACAGACAGAAGAGGCTTTATCTTGAAAGCAGGACTCCATCTTGGGCTGGACTGTGGACTTTGAGCTATATGCTCAGTATCAATGGAAATAACATACCAACTGGAAAACCAGGCCCCCAGAAGGAAGAGTCCCAGGGCTAGTACCTGGACTCTCTGTCACCTAAAAGAATACCCTAAGTATCTGTGTAACCGAATAGAATCATAAATTCTATCTATACTTATTGGGGTATGACCACAGGCCTATTGATAATTGTCCACTGTTAACTACCTAGGCTTAAAGCATATGAATCACAAGTTAACTTTGACTCTATCTTTCTTTTCCCTTTGTTCAGACTAGTTTCAGGGAATTTGGGGAGGTGGGATTGGGCACGTACACTTAGGGTATATAAGGTTTTCACAAAAGCTGGTCGGGGTCCTTGGCTAAGAGGAGACTCTGCCTTGGGCCCACTGGTGTAACAAACTGCACTCCACTATCTGCATTGTCCTTCTGAGTGAGTTTGTTTCCCGGAACACATGGCTACAACAAACCAGGGACTTATTGAAGACCAAACAGTTAATGTCCAAAAAGGACATCATAGTAGAATGGTGCACAGTGTGATCAATATTTTGATATATGTTTCAATGTACATAATACATATTGATGGATGAAATTGTATGGTTACTCTTTGGTGATGTTTGAAAAGTTATATTTGAGAGTTAGAAAGACCTAGATTCATATCTGTACTTGGCCCATTACAAAGTATGTGACCTTTAGACATAAGTTCACCTCTCTGTGTTTAGTCTCATCTTCTATAAAATGGGGGAAATAATAATGTCCACTCTCATATGGTTGTTGTGATGAATAAATGAGAAAATGAATGAAATATACTAAGCACAATGTCTGCTACATGGTGAGCTGTCAATAGACATTAACTCTCTGGGGGCCCCTAATCTGATTACTTAGTTGTTGGCTCAGAAATCATTTCTCTTGTTGTATTATTATCACTCAGTCAGAATCTCCACTTTTTAAATTCCCCCAACTCTCCACCAAATCTCTAAACTCTACTGTTTGTCCTAAAACCATTCTCACCCCAGTGTCTCAGGATTAACAATGGAAGCATAAACGAGCCAGAGTTCAGGAAAAGTCTGTTTTCAAATCTGATGCAAAACTACTTCCTCTATGTGTAAATAGATGCCATTCTCCACACCAAAGGAAGATTATTCTAACAGGCTATGCAGTCTAACTGACATCTGTAACAATGTACTACAGTTGGTTTTAACTTTGCAAAGTGAAATTAAAAGCATTTACTGAAGCCATGGATTTGAAAATCTTCACCAAAGACTTCCAGTTTGCAATTTAATCAAGCTTTGTATATCCAGATTGATTTGCTGCTATTGCTTATAGTAATCTAGCAGCAAATCTTTGTAACCTATTCATAGAATAAACCTCTCTTTCCAACCATGACAATCAGACACCAATGGGTTAAGAAATCTCTTATCCCTAATAACTAAAGAGTCTTAAATCAGGAACTCTAAAGCTGTTTAAAAGAATCAGGAGTAGAGGCATTATTTGCATATTTCCCCAGAGAACAGGTTAATGTTTATCCTAAATAGTCAATATGCATTTCTAAAACGCTACATAAAATAATGTATTTGTGAATGATTTGTCAGGTGAAGGGTGAATTATATTCTAAATACAGTTAATTAGTGTTGGCTTCCTGCTTGGGTTCATTTTGGGAGCTCCTGTAATTTATGACTGTCTTTGACCTTCTCAAGGCAGACATTCTCCTTTATTATAATAGGAAACCTTAGCCCATAGGGCTTCCCTTGTGGCTCAGCGGGTAAAGAGTCCGCCTGCAATGTGGGAGACCTGGGTTCAATCCCTGGGTTGGGAAGATCCCCTGGAGAAGGGAACGGCTGCCCATTCCAGTACTCTGGCCTAGAGAATACTATACAGTCCATGGGGTCGTCCTGGTCAGGCACCATAGTAACCATTTGCATGAGTTGTTTTATGGCAGGAGATCCTGATAAGGAATATGGAACTAATAAGCCACCACCAACCGGAAGAGTTCGGGAAGGGTCTAAAGGAGACACAGCGTGTCCATCCACTTCCCAGAATCCCTCTTGCTAGCATCCATCTGGCTGAGCGATGCGTGCACCACCAGGAAAGACTCTGAATTAGAATGATTGGCCAAAGACCACCCAGAAACTAATCCCATCACCATAGAACCCAAGACTGCAAGCCATGAGGCAGAGCAGTTCTCCTGGGTTCCCTTACCCTGCTGCTCTCCACCCGGGTGCCCTTTCCCAATAAAATCTCTTGCTTTGTCAGCACATGTGTCTCCTCCAACAATTCATTTCCGATTGTTAGACAAGAGCCCAGTTTCGGGCCCTGGAAGGGGTCCCCGTTCCTGCAACACTGCTGCTGCTGCTAAGTCGCTCCAGTCCTGCCCGACCCTGTGCGACCCCATAGACGGCAGCCTACCCAGCGCCACTGTCCCCGGGATTCTCCAGGCAAGAGTACTGGAGTGGTTGCCATTTCATTCTCCCCAGGTGGCGCTAGTGGTAAAGAATCCGCCTGCCAATGTAGGACATGCAAGAGATGTGGTTCAATCCCTGGCTGGGAAGATCCCCTGGAGGAGGGCATGGCAACTTACTCCTATTCTTGCCCGGAGAATGCCATGGACAGAGGTGTCTGTCAGGCTACAATCCATAGGGTCGTAAAGAGTCAAACAAAACTGAGGGATTGAACACACACATACAGTCCATTATCTTGCTCACCCTCTCCCACTCCTCTTTTCCTCCTTCTTCTGTTATCACCTGTTTTACATTCTCATATAATCAACCTTCCCTTCTCTCCCGCACAAAATTCAATGTGAGAATAAAGGGGAAAAAAAAATCTTAGCAAAAACCACCTGAAATATGCTGTGGGAAACTGTTAGTTGTTGGCATCTTTGGCAAATGACCTAAATACAGTATTATATACATGTCTATATGTTGTTAAACCACCCCCTATTCATCTGCAGCCTCCAAAAGAATAAAAAGAAATGTCTATAATAACACCGTACAAGTCTGCTATGATTTAAATACTAAAAGTATTACAGAAAAGTTGCATTTTAACAAAATCCTAGTAAAATGCAGTAGGAGAGCAGATTATTTAAATAAATCTTATGACAAAATCTTTTATATTGAAAAAATCATTTCATAAAGCCAATGATTACCTTCTAACTAATCAGTTTTGAATAACTGGATCTTTTTTTTTATAACTCATCTATTTAAAGCAAGTAACTCCAGTACTTTGGCCACCTCATGCGAAGAGTTGACTCATTGGAAAAGACTCTGATGCTGGGAGGGATTGGGGGCAGGAGAAGAAGGGGATGACAGAGGATGAGATGGCTGTATGGCATCACTGACTCGATGGACATGAGTCTGGGTGAACTCCGGGAGTTGGTGATGGACAGGGAGGCCTGGTGTGCTGCGATTCATGGGGTCGCAAAGAGTCGGACACGACTGAGCGACTGAACTGAACTGAACACCAATAGACTTTAAGAGAACACTTGCTTCACTGAAGAAATATTTCTCAGGTTTATAAATTTAAAAAACAGCCAGAAATTCATCTTTCAAAACTTGCATAGTTGCAATACACAATCTTAAAAATCTCTATCTACCTGATTTTGTAATAAAGCAATCTTATGAATTTTGTATTAAAATTCCTAGCCCATGCCTGCATATTGCTAAACTCAAAACAAGTATGAGCAAGTTACTCTTTAAATAATTCCAGCATTATATTTTGAAATATGAGAGGGCAATCTGTTAATTCCTCTTTAATCAAGGAAAGGAAGACTAATACAATTAGACAATATTGCAGCAGCAGCAGCAGCAAATAAAAATTAATCTTCACAGAGAAACCTCTTGAACTGCCATACCAAGAAGCCATTTTTTTTCTCTGTGTCAAGTATAACATTTAAACTGTGTAAATAAATACATCAACTTGATATTTTATTGTATGAACAATGGCCCAAGGATAAGTTTGAATTATTTTTTTCTAGTATGTAATACATACAAGGTACATTTTTATTTAAATAGAAAATAAATAACTGTTTCAGTGGCTGAGGTTTTATCCTCACCCTCCCTTTACAGATTTTCCTTAGTGACCAAAACTCTATTTTCATAATGAAGGAGGAAATAGAATAGGCTCCATCTTGAAAGCAGGACTCCATCTTGGGCTGGACTGTGGACTTTGAGCTATATGCCCAGTATCTGTGGAAATGACATACCAACTGGAAAACCAGACCCCCCAGATGGAAGAGCCCCAGGGCTCGTACCTAGACTCTCACCTAAAAGAATACCCTAAGTATCTGTGTAACCAAATAGAATCATAATTTTATTATGCTTATTGGGGTATGACCACAGGCCTATTGATAATTGTCCACTGTTAACTACCTAGGCTTAAGGCATATGAATCACAAGTTAACTTTGATTGTATCTTTCTTTTCCTTTGTTCAGACTAGTTTCAGAGAATTTAGGGAGGTGGCTTTGAGCACGTACACTTAGCGTATATAAGGTTTTCACAAAAACTGGTTGGGGTCCTTGGCTAAGAGGAGGCTCTGCCTTGGGCCCACTGGTGTAATAAACTGCACTCCACTATCTGCATTGTCCTTCTGAGTGAGTTTGTTTCCCGGAATGTGTGGCTACAACAATAACAGCTCTTAGGAGCTTAGATGAAACAATTTGGGGCCTATAAAAACTAATTTTGGGGTATGTGTGTGTGTGCATGTGTGTGTCTGTGTGTATATATGTGTGTATGAACTAACATGCTTACAAGAGAATGAAACCTGTGACTGACTTCTTTAGCATCATTCCCTCAGCTAACATTTCTCAAAGCATGATCCTTGAAAGGCATACAAAAGAGTCCCCAGGACAGAAAGTTAAATTCCCAGTCTCACTGACATACTATATTAGTATCTGGAGGAGATAAATGGGAATCTGTATTTAAGGCATCTCAATTTTACCACCCCTGGGTTTTCCCATGTGGTTCTGATGCACATTAAAGTCTAAAAAATTCTGAGAGGTAGAGTTCAGGTGAACTTTTAAATCCCTAGTTCAACGCTTTTGAAATTTTAGCATAAGTGAATTAACACCTTATAAGACACCCCAAATAAGTACCTCCAGTTCAACTTTTCCAGAATCTACAAATAAAGAAACAAATATATTGTCACCATAATCCAATAGATGAAAGCATAAAAGAGGTTTGGTGTATACTTTATTCTGGTCTGACTTAAAATATAAGCCAAACACTAGAACGTGACAAAGTTTGCCAAAGGACTCCCAAATGGAAGTGTTCTGAAAGCATTTGATAAGAATTCTGTGATTCTGGTTAAAGTGATGGTACTGCAAGGATCTGTGCATGATCAGGTCCCTTATTAATGATGTAAAACTGCCTATGATAGATTCTTCTGCATGAATGAGGCAGAAGTCTAGTTCATACTGAGGAAATCAGAAATTAAACAAAAGCAGATCTTTGCTATTTGAGATTGGCCTGATATGGTAGTTATTTTGAAAGCTCATGGGGGAAGCAAAATATAATGCTAATCAAAATAATAACTCAAACTTTCACAGGAGGCACTTTATAAACTCAGACTAAGAATGATTATTACATATGCATACTTTATAAAGTATGTATATATTAAAAATTAATAAAATATATTTTTGCACTTTTGTTAATATTCAGAATTTAAAAAAAGGTGAAAAAGAAACTGACTCTCAAGGATGAAAAACTTAATTAAATATATGAGTCATAGAAATGAACTTACTAAGCAAGTATCATTTTTAGTAGACTGATTTTAACACTATCCCCCCAAAGTCAGCTAGCTAGATATAAACAAAAAATACTGTAGAAGAAAATACGTATTCCTAACAGTAATGAGAATATGCTATAACTAATCAACTAGTTGATGTCAACATTAGACAGTTAAATGAATAACACTCGAGTACATTAGTAGTAAGTTAATTACTGCAATCAATATTAACACTTTTCTGGATAATGTCAAATTTTACCATGGCTCAGATTTTATCCAAAATACAAAATATGTGTATGCAAATTCTTACATACCAGGCCTCCCTGTCCATCAACAACTGGAGTTTACTCAAACTCATTTCCACTGAATCGGTGATGCCATCCAATCATCTCATCCTCTGTCAGCCCCTTCTCCTCCCACCTTCAATCTTTCCCAGCATCAGGGTCTTTTCCAGTGAGTCAGTTCTTCGCATCAAGTATTGGATGGCCAAGGTATTGGAGTTTCAGCTTCAACATCAGTCCTTCCAATGAATGCTCAGGACTGATTTCCTTTAGGATGGACTGGTTGGATCTCCTTGCAGTCCAAGGGACACTCAAGAAGAAAATGAGTCCAGACTTGCTCAGAAACTATTGTAGGTGCAATTTCTGTCACAGTTTCTAAAGGTCCATCACACCCACTGTCAGGGCTAACTTATGGTATTAGGTTTTGTTCCATTTTGCTGAAAATCAATTTCTATTATTCTCCACCAGCTAACAATTTTCTGAGTCTTTTTCTTCCATTATGAGAAGATTACTAATTTACACTTCAATTGTACTTCAGATATTAAATACATGTGCTGTGCTTAGTCACTTAGTCATGTCTGACTATTTGTGACCCCATGGACTGTAGCCCACCAGGCTCCTCTGTCCATGGGGATTCTCCAGGCAAGGACACTGGAGTGGGTTGCCATGTCCTCCTCTAGGGGATCTTCCCAACCCAGGGATCAAACCCACATCTCCTGCACTGCAAGTGGATTCTTCACCATTTGAGCCACCAGGGAAGCCCATTGTGTGTGTATGTATGTATACACACACACACACACATATGTACACGCTATTCATTTGGAGTTGCTACAATTAAGAATCATGAGAACCTCACAGTAACATCACTTATTTATGAGCAATTCTGTATAAATGATATTTTGGATTCAGTTCAAGATGATTTCATTCCAAGAGCCCAACAGCACCACATTCTGAGGCAGCCTTCACCTTACAAGGAGATTCCACATATAGGTTAAGTCCACATTCTAAACTGGTTCCAGTATATCTTTCCTGAAATGCTTAGTAATCATCAGTGATACCCTAAAGAGTTTAGACCCTTACATAAAAGTGGAGAACAGATATGCAGCAGCTGGTACCATGTTCCCTAAATTAATTGCCCATATTCCACATAGAACTAACACCCAAAAAAGATCTCCTTTTCATTATAGGGGACTGGAATGCAAAAGTAGGAAGTCAAGAAACACCTGGAGTAACAGGCAAATTTGCCCTTGGAGTACAAAATGAAGCAGGGCAAAGGCTAATAGAGTTCTGCCAAGAGAACACACTGATCATAGCAAAGACACTCTTCCAACAACATAAGAGAAGATTCTACACATGGACATCACCGGATGGTCGACACCAAAATCTGATTATATTCTTTGCAGCCAAAGATGGAGAAGCTCTATACAGTCAGCAAAAACAAGACTGGGAGCTGACTGTGGCTCAGATCATGAACTCCTTATTGCCAAATTCAGACAGAAATTGAAGAAAGTGGAGAAAACCACTAGACCATTCAAGTATGACCTAAATCAAATCCCTTATGACTATACAGTGGAAGTGAGAAATAGATTTAAGGGACTAGATTTGATAGAGTGCTTGATGAACTATGGATGGAGGTTTGTGACATTGTACAGAAAACAGGAATCAAGACCATCCCCAAGAAAAATAAATACAAAAAGCAAAATGGAGGTCTGAGGAGGCCTTACAAATGGTGGTGAAAAGAATAGAAGTGAAAAACAAAGAAGAAAAGATATACCCATTTGCATGCAGAGTTCCAAAGAATAGCAAGGATAGATAAGAAAGCATTCCTCAGCGATCAATGCAAAGAAATAGAGGAAAACAACAAAATGGGAAAGACTAGGGGTCTCTTCAAGAAAATGAGAGATACCAAGGGAAAATTTCATGCAAAGATGGGCACAATAAAGGACAGAAATGGTAGGGATCTTATAGAAGCAAGAGATATTAAGAAGAGGTGGCAAGAATACACAGAATAACTATACAAAAAAGATCTTCATGACCCAGATAATCACGATGGTGTGATCGCTCACCTAGAGCCAGACATCCTGGAATATGAAGTCAAGTGGGCCTTAGGAAGCATCACTATGAACAAAGTAGAGGTGATGGAATTCCAGTTGAGCTATTTCAAATCCTGAAATATTGCTGTTAAAGTGTTGCACTCAATATGTCAACAAATTTGGAAAACTCAGCAGTGGCCACAGGACTGGAAAAGGTCAGTTTTCATTCCAATCCCAAAGAAAGGCAATGCCAAAGAATGCTCAAACTACTGCACAATTGCACTCATCTCACACGCTAGTAAAATAATGTTTAACATTATCCAAGCCAGGCTTCAGCAATACGTGAACTGTGAACTTCCAGATGTTCAAGCTGGTTTTAGAAAAGGCAGAGGAACCAGAGATCAAATTGCCAACATCCATCTTGCATCAAAAAAGCAAGAGAGTTCCAGAAAAACGTCTATTTCTGCTTTACTGACTATGCCAAAGCCTTTGACTGTGTGGATCACAATAAACTGTGGAAAATTCTGAAAGAGATGGGAATACCAGACCACCTGACCTGCCTCTTGAGAAACCTGTATGCAGGTCAGGAAGCAACAGTTAGAACTGGACATGGAACAACAGACTGGTTCCAAAATAGGAAAAGGAGTACCTCAAGGCTGTATATTGTCACCCTGCTTATTTAACTTATATGCAGAGTACATCATGAGAAACGCTGGGCTGGACAAAGCACAAGCTGGAATCAAGATTGCCAGGAGAAATATCAATACTTCAGATATGCAGATGACACCACCCTTATGGTAGAAAGTGAAGAAGAACAAAAGAGCCTCTTGATGAAAGTGAAAGAGAAGAGTGAAAAAGTTGGCTTAAAGCTCAACATTCAGTAAACTAAGATCATGACATCTGCTTTCATCACTTCATGGAAAATAGATGGGGAAACAGTGGAAACAGTGGCTGACTTTATTTTTCTGGGCTCCAAAATCACTGCAGATGGTGATTGCAGCCATGAAATTAAAAGATGCTTGCTCCTTGGAAGGAAAGTTATGACCAACCTAGACAACATATTGAAAAGCAGAGACATAACTTTGTCAACAAAGGTCCGTCTAGTCAAAGCTATGGTTTTTCCAGTAGTCATGTATGGATGTGAGAGTTGGACTACAAAGAAAGCTGAGCACTGAAGAATTGATGTTTTTGAACTGTGGTGTTGGAGAAGACTCTTGAGAGTCCCTTGGACTGCAAGGAGATCCACCCAGTCCATCCTAAAGGAGATCAGTCCTCAGTGTTCATTGGAAGGACTGATGTTGAAGCTGAAACTCCAATACTTTGTCCACCTGATGAGAAGAATTGACTCATTTGAGAAGACCCTGATGCTGGGAAAGACTGAGGGCAGGAGGAGAAGGGGATAGCAGAGGATGAGATGGTTGGATGGCATCACTGACTCAATGGACATGGGTTTGGGTGAACTTTGGGAGCTGGTGATGGACAGGGTGGCCTGCCGTGCTGCAGTTCATGGGGTCACAGAGTCACACACGACTGAGCGACTGAACTGATTCCACATAGAGCTTAGCACTACAACTTATTAATTGTGACCTTCACAACTATTTCATTTGTAGCTAATGCTAAAGTCACATCAAGTTTACTCTTTGTTTGGAACCTTTTTCTTCCTGTACCAAATTATACTAAAAATCTCATTTGCTATGATTTGGTAAAACCAATGCTTACCTGTAACTTTCAATTCAGTTGTTCTTCTTACAAGTTTTCCTTCATACTTAAGCTCACAAGTGTAATTTCCCCCATCTTCTTCTTGAACCTCCTGGATTAGAAGAGCATTTCCTTTCTGTATTATGATGCTTCTCCACATTTTTGGCTTGCATTCCTGCCGAGAAAATGTTTTCAATTAAGTAAAAAAAAAAATTATATTACTAAGTCTTAGTAGTCTCAGTTTAGTACTTATACTTTTTTATACTCTTCTCTTTAGTTTTCACAATACATAGCTAGAGTTATGTCAATGAACAGAATACCTCACAAACGCATCATTTTGTATCCAATTGAAACATCACAACTATCATTCTAAGAAACACTTTAAAGGCCTGATCCTAATAGAAGAAAGTCCTTAAAGACACACTGCAAAAACAGAAAAGCATACAAGATCTGCCAATGCAAAAGAGGTAGCGCAGTCACTAAATGGCATTTAGTGCCCTGGTTCTTTCTATATAACAGGGATATGTACTAAGAGTTCTAAGAGGACAGTGTTCACTTAGCAACATAATAGACAACAAGAGAGTCTTAGGCATTATTAAAAACTTCTAATTGGCTTTCACTGGCAGTGATTTCATTACTTCTTATAGTAAAAAACTAATAATAACATTCAAAAATCTCTCTCCTCATAGTTAAGACATCTATTGTGGGGAAATTGAGGGTAAGGAAGGGGGTCAAGAAAATTAAGCTTGAGGAATTCTCTAGAAACATAGCTAGGTAAAATAAGGACACACTTTGATGAAGTAAGGTGATGGAGAAATTACCCACTTACTTTCCGAGTTCAGTGATCTGTGACCAGAGAATAAGATTTGGTTTTTGAGGTCAATTCTTTTGCTCTCCTGATAAGAATGTGTTGCTACTGGAATTGGATTTACTAGAAATGAATAGCTAATACCTTTCCATAGACTGACAGAGATACAATAGCAGAGTATGTAAGAATATTCAAACAAGTGGCTTTGGCTTTTGATAATTTTCTTAGACTACTTTCTACATATTGTTCCAGTTTGTCTACCACACATCTCAAATGTTCAACAAAAGTGGTGGTCAAAAGTTATATAAAGATTGGTGAAGGTGTAGGGGACAGCTGTAAGGGGGTGAATTGAATTGAAAGTCAAGTATTTTATCATTTAAATACTGGATCAATCAGTTAAGGCAATTAAAAAATTTATCATGAGGCAGATGACCTGAATAATAGTTGCAGGCAGATTCTACTTTCCCCCTGGTATATACAATATCTCTTCTACCTCTTCTTCTCCCCACCCTCACTCCTACCCTCTGCACATATATCCTAAATATTGATGCAAAAGTAAAATTGGTACTGACTCTCACTTCGCAGCACTGCTTTTGCATGAGTGTGTACACATGCTCATAAAGTGATTTGGGGGAGTGAGTACCCATTTATTAGTTTTTACTGTAACAAAATTTTTTCTGTGATGATAGCAGTTTGGACAACAAAACACAAAAACTGACACTTAAGTTCACAGGTATAATATTTAAGAGATATACTTGCTTCATGTCCAATACAACTACCCACACACATTGTCAGAGAGTAAATAAAAGTAATAGTATCTCGGGTGTCTAGATATAAAACTGCCTCACTCCCTAGGGTCTTTCCAAAGAACACTTAAGGGTCTGTCTGAAATTATATTATGTACCATTCTGGCGAGGTTTATCACCTATATGAGATTTGCTTCTGAGTTAAACCTTGGGATATAAGGTTTCTGGGAAAATGAAGAAGAAAGACTGAATAGAAAGAAAAAAAAGAGTCCAGCTGCCACTACCGTCATACAGTAATAATCCACAATTATTTTCGCATTGCTTCCAACTCTGATAGCCTCAGATTTCTAAAGAATCATTCTGAAGGTCATTAAACAAAAATATTGTCCCTCTGGGAACTTTGATAGGAAAGGGAAATGAAAATGGAGCCGCTTCACTTTCACATAGCAGTAATAGGGGCAGGCAAATGAGTTCACACATTCATTTCATTCAAAGACAAATGGCTTCATTTTCTAATGTCATTTTTTGGGGAGAGTCCATGTGCAATTAGCTCTATTTTCATTTTCTCTGCATACTGCTTTGTTTTCCCCCCACGAATTAATATTTAAAGAGTGTACAGGAATTACAAAATAACTCCTGATGAATAGCCTGGAATCTTCACATGTTCTTTGGGAGAGACACAGAGAGTCCCAAATACTTTTCAAATTGTCATCTAGCCTTGTAAAGGATTCTTTGTACCCAATAGAGTTTTTTTAAAAAAAACCGTGGCATAGGGAAATGTTATCTTCAAGTCATCTCCAGCCTTCTGGGACAATGTAGTATACATGAAAAGGCAAAGTGGATTCAGAGCAAGATGGCTCTATCTTAAAATCTAGGGTTCACCCAAGTTCTGAGATCTTGAAAAATTTGCTTAACTTCTGTAGGTCTCAGTTTTTTACTATGTGGGGATACTATACACTACCATATGAGCAGCCAGAATCAAGAGGCTTAGAGTTTATTCATTACACTCTTGTCAGGTGACACTATACTTAGTGGTCATCCAGCACAAAGAACGCTTTCCATCCCTAAAGATTTGCAATCCTGGATTATATCTCCTCTAAACCTCTGGCTCTGCTTCGTGAAAACTGGCGCTAATGGACTAATCAAGTAAAAACAAATCTTCACTATTGATTAACCATTCCTCAGCAACATAACACTTTCACCCACTGACAATGTATAGCTCCTAACAGGCCACTCTAAAACTAATCCTGGCAAGTAGGTAGAGAAACTGTATTTTGTTCAGAAGAGCCTTATAGATGGTATCCTACACTGACCAAGCCATCCTTCACAAAGTTATCTCATTGGCTCCTACCCAGGTGTAGATGCCTATATCAAACTTCAGAAGTCCTTCAGGTTTTTTACTCCATTCTTTGTAGCATCTCTTCCCGGCGACTGGCTGCTAGCTTACTGCTGTCGCTGCTTTTGTCTTGCCCCTAATATCCCCATCATCTCTTTCCTATTGGACAGACAACATTATCATACTTCACTCCCCCCCAGACCTGTTTAGTTTTATTCTGACAACCTGGTGGGAGACAAAGTGTGGGCAGCATATAGATCAAGTCTCAAGATGGTTGTTTATCTGAGGCAAGGACAAAGAACCAGAGTTTGGAATGTGAACAGACCCCTGATATTGTTTTCAGTGTGTAATTCCTCTATTATTTAATGCCTTTGAGATCATCAAATTGAACTTCATCAACTGGAAGCTTTCATTGTTTGGCTGGAGGTCCCTAAGCTTAATAAACAGCTTCAGTTTGTGGCCCAGTTGCCCCTTCATAGAACAGTTTGCTATAGGACATCCTTGCTCAGTCAACATCAACCTTCAAAGTGAAGCTTTCTGGCACTTCCCTGGTGGTACAGTGGTTAAGAACCTGCCTTGCAACGAAGGGGACAGGAATACAGTCCCTGGTTGGGGAACTAAGATCCCACATGCCACAGAGCAACTAAGCCCATATACCACGACTACTGAGCCCTTGTACCACAACCAGAGTCCGTACACCACAACAAAAGATCCTGCACAATGAAGATCCTGCATGCTGCAATGAAGACCTGACACAGCCAAGTAAATAAATAATTGATATATGACAGAAATCAAACAAATATTATAAAGCAATCATCAATCATTTTAAAAATAAATAAAGTTTAAAAAAAGGGAAAAAAATATAAATCCCAGCTTCCTTCCATTCCTCCTAGCCTTCCCAAATGGCAATGTCACTTGCCAACAGTTGCTATATTGGGAGCCTATGATATTCAAAAGAAACATCCATGGACCAAGCCCCTTGAAGTTGCCAGTCACATTTAGATCTTGGAGTTCCCATACTGAAATATTCCCCACTACATTCACAGTCTGTTTCTGAGAGAGCATCATCACACCCACGGGTGTATTTCCATCAGCTTCATTTGTTAGGCATGGTTACTTCAGTTCTTTTTAGAGCACAGGACTCATTTCTCATAGTAAGAATACCAGGAAGAGTCATTTAAATATTTATTCTGATTCTGAAGTACAGACACAAAGCATCTGTGCAACCATAAGGCAATCACATAAACACTGGTGCTCTTCAAATACCTAGCACCCATTCCCTCAGACCCAACTTCTCTCCTTTCCTCTGGAGATTGGAATATTCCACAGAGCCACCTAGGCTTCTGCCTAACAATTTGAAGGAAACCAGAACTTTCTTTACACATTAAAGATTGAAGAGGTAGGAACACAATGGTGAATTGGGTATCAATTTTGCACTTGCACTCCAAATGCCTAGGATAACCCACTGCAGGGAGTCTTTCCCCTCCCTAGCTCTGTTTCTCAAAAGAAAGCTTTTGAGCTTTCCCCCTCAAAAGCTCTATTTCTCTATCTTCACAGTCCTAATGGTAAAGTTGGTACCTCCACAGTGGTTCAGTATAAATTCCATATTCAAATACTTGGGATGTAATCTCAAGTTATATGTTCTTGAGCATGCTACTTAACCAATCTAAGTCTCAGGTGTTTCATCTATTTTTTAAAAAGTTGGTGATATATGGCAAAACCAATACAATATTGTAAAGCAATTAGCCTCCAATTAAAATAAATAAATTTATATTTTAAAAAGTTGGTGATAATAATAATATTTACTGCTAAGTCACTTCAGTCGTGTCTGACTCTGTGCGACCCCATAGATGGCAGCCCACCAGGCTCCCCCATCCCTGGGATTCTCAAGGCAAGAACACTGGAGTGGGTTGCCATTTCCTTCTCCAATGCATGAAAGTGAAAAGTGAAAGTGAAGTCGCTCAGTCATGTCTGACTCTTAGCAACCCCATGGACTGTAGCCCACCAGGCTCCTCCATCCATGGGATTTTCCAGGCAAAAGTACTGGAGTGTCTCCGAATAATATTATACTAAATAGGGGTAATTATTGGAATTAAATGAAGCAATGCATATAAATTCTCTAACACAGAGCTTGTTAAATCACATGTTAAAAACCACACAATAAATATTAGCCATAAAGAAGGCTGAGTGCCAAGAAATTGATGATTTTGAACTATGGTGCTGAAGAGAGAGTCCCTTGGACTGCAAGGAGATCCAACCAGCCAATCCTAAAGGAAATCAGTCCTGAACATTCATTTGAAGGCCTGATGCTGAAGCTGAAATTCCAATACTTAGGCTACCTGATACGAAGAGCTGACTTACTGGAAAAGACCCTGATGTTGGGAAAGATTGAAGGCAGGAGCAGGGGGGAACAACAGAGGACGAGATGGTTAGATATCATCGCTGACTCAGTGGAGATGAATTTGAGCATACTCTGGGAGATACTGAAGGACAGAGAAGCCTGGCGTGCTGCAGTCCATGGAGGGGGTGGGGTGGGAGTCACAAAGAGTCAGACACAACTTAGTGACTGAACAATAGCAAATTATTCTATTATTGTTATTACCCTCAGCATCCAGCTTTCAGATTACATACACATCTATCTGGATATGTTAATAAGTATTAGGAGTTAGTGTCATTCATATTTCTATAGGAGTCTGGAGACCTTTCAAAAGATAATCCAAAGTGGTCATTCCAAAGAAAGAGTTGATTTACTGTTTCTTATCTGACATACAAAGGACTTGGAAGTTGTTGCTACTATCCTAACAACAAGAAAATTGCCGAACAACCTGAAACTCAATAACTTCTTTTATTTCCATCAGGTAACTGAGGTCACAGTAAAAGCCACTGTCCCAGAAACTGAAGAGACATGTGGATACAAAGAATAGCAGTTCACTGGGAGCAGATGTAGCTTCAAGAGCCAGCAACAGGTAGGAACACTTAAAGAATAATTGACTAATTTATGTAGACTAAATGTGAACTAGCTTAAGAAATAAAAATCCATGGGCACCCAATCTTGGAGGGTGACCCACACTTTGGTAAGTTTCACCCCCAGGAGCCCCATCAGGTTCTCAGCGTGAAGATCAGAGAAAAATCTTGCTTCTGACAAAGGATGGGGAAAGTAAAACATTTTGAAATATACCCAAAGAGTCTGCCCAGGAAAAACCTGGAATACAGTCTCCTCTAGCCTTTAAAGTGGGGGAAGAAATAGTCAGCTCCAGTCTTCTCTATCTTTCCTATATTACAGGAAGGAAGATGATAGCATAAGATGTAACATAAAAGTAATGGTAATACCAAAAGGAGAAGAAAGGGAGAAAGGAACAGAAGAATTATTTGAAAACATTCTACTGCTGAATTATCCAAGATTACACCAGACTGGGCATGAACAGAGAGGTTTGGTGTGCAGGTAGCCTACTATAAGCACATGAGCTGAGTTTTGAACAACATATAAAAGGCAGGCAAGCAGGACATACTGGATAGAGGGGATAATGTATGTAGAAGCACTCAGATGTGAAAAAGCATGGAATGGCAAAAAATACGAATAGCTTTGATCTCTTGAGAATGGCACTGAGTAGTCTAAGCTCAGATACTTAAATTCCATTTTAAGATATTTGCACATTGTCAAGTTTCAAATTCTAGCTCCATCACTGTATAACCTATCACATAAAGCTGTTCTAAGAACTGAATTAGCTAATGAATAAACATGTGTGACAGATTGTAAGGCTCTGTAAATACTCAACAACAACAAAAAAACTACTAACTTTTTAGTGTTTATAGTGTCATTGGAGTGCTTTTAGTAGTGGCATACTATGATGGAATGTGCATTTCTAAAAGATCTTCTAATGGATATATAGAAGGTAGTCAGATTATTTAAGATACATTGCTTAAACAGCTTTAAATAACTTTGATCTGTTTTTATCTCTTGAATGTTATTAATGTCATTAAGGATATATAGGAAGACCCTTTTAAGCCTGGATTCTTATAACAGTTTAGGAAAGATCAAGAGCAAACTCCTGTTAAATTAGAGAAAAACAGGTCAAAAATTATAAAAGTTGACAAAAACATATCATTTTGATAAATCCAGACATTGTACAGTCAAAATTCAACCTTTAAAACCTTTACTCCTAATCACCAAAATACAGAAGCAAATGGTCATCAATGCATGAATGGTTAAACAGTGGTACATCTCTACAACAGAATATTGGACTCTTGCTCAGCAATAAAAGGAATGAACTATTGATATATACCACAACACAGAGTAATCTCAAATCTATTATACTAAGTGAATGAAGACAGGCACAGAAGGCTACATATCATATTATTCCATTTATATGACAATCTGGAAAAATACAAAACCGTTGGAAGAGAAAACATATCTTTTTAGTGAAGACTGGGGCTGGGAGGAAAGTATCGAATACTAAAGGACATGGATAAAACTGGAATGCTAGAAATGCCCTCTATCTTGTTTATGGCATATATATTCATCAAAACACATCAAATTGCACAAGTAAAAGGATATAATTTACGTTGTAGGTTATACAGAATAATGTGACTGTTAAAAAACCCTCAATCTTAAATTCCCAATTAGAGTTTGAGATGTCCTGGGTAACTTTATTTCCACCATCCTATGTAACATTTCCCTTTCTATAATAGCAGCAAATATCAAATAAGGATCTTGGCCATTAAATTTTTAAAATATGTCTGAGATATATGGCTGCTGCTGCTGCTAAGTCGCTTCAGTCGTGTCCGACTCTGTGCGACCCCATAAACGGCAGCCCACCAGGCTTCCCCGTCCCTGGGATTCTCCAGGCAAGAACACTGGAGTGGGTTGCCATTTCCTTCTCCAATGCAGGAAAGTGAAAGTGAAGTCGCTCAGTCATGTCTGACTCCTAGCGACCCCATGGACTGCACCCTACCAGGCTCCTCCACCCGTGGAATTTTCCAGGCAAGAGTACTACAGTGGGTTGCCATTGCCTTCTCCAGAGATATATGGCAGACATTATTAAATCTAGTTTATATGGGTGGAAATAGAGGCCTAAGGGCATCCAATTACTCATCCACATTAATGGTATAATAATGACCAGAATCCAGGTCTCCAGACTCAAATATTGATGCTTTTTGCATATATCAAATACCCATTCCTCAACAACAATCCATATTTTTTATAATTTGCAAATAGTAAATAACCATTTTCCCATGACTAATACCATACCTAAAAATAAAAACAAGGATGAATGGGTCTTAAACCTTGCGTCACTTCCTGTGGTTTTAGGGGACACAAAACTGAAGCCTTCCTGGTATTCCTAGCTTATTCTTTCTGGATAAAAGTATCTTTGAAAATTCTAGTAAAATAGATTAAGATTTTAAGGATGCAATGTAATTTTCTGGTTACAAAATAAGGCATATATTAATATTACATTTTAAAAAGGAATTCAAAATCCCCAAGAATTTTGCTAAACGATTTTTTTAGCAAAAAATGTGTTGGTCAATTGGGCTGTGGTATTTTGAGGTCTGCAAAGTCCACCTTTCTCCCTCTTTAAGAAAATTGTCAGGATTTTCTGGGAGACAAGATGATGGAGTAAAAAGACTTGAGTTCACTGCCTCTCACAAAACAACAAAATCACAACTTACTGCTGAACAACCATTGACAAAAAAGACTAGAACTTATCAAAAAGCATATTCTATTAATACATCCAAAGACAAATAAGCCACAATGAGATGATAGGAGGGAAACTTCTGTGATATAATCAAATCCCATAACTGCCAAGTGGGTGACCAAACTAGAAAATAATTATATGGCAGAGGATCACTCACAGGAGTGAAAGTTCTGAGCCCAATGTCAGTTTCCCCAGTCTAGGGGTCTGGTGTCAGGAGAAAGAGCCCCCAGAGCATTTGGCTTTGAAGGCCAGTGGGACTTGAGTACAGGAGCTCTATAGGACTGAGGGAAACAGATATTCCATTATTGGAGGGTGCACACAAGGTTTTACATGCATGGGGAACCAGGGCAAAGCAGTGATTTCATAGGAGCCTGAGCCAGACCTACCGGTGTGTTTTAGAAGGTCTCCCGGGGTAGCTTCCCTGGTGGCTCAGACAGTAAAGCGTCTGCCTGCAATGCAGGAGACCCGGCTTCGATTCCTGGGTCGGGAAGATCCCCTGGAGAAGGAAATGGCAATCCACTCCAGCACTCTTGCCGGAAAATCCCATGGACGGAGGAGCCTGGTAGGCTACAGTCCATGGGGTCACAAAGAGTTGGACACGACTGAGAGACTTCACTTCACTGGGGTAGCAGGGGTCAGCTGTGACCTACTGCAGGGACAATGACACTGGTGCAGAGGCCCCAGGGAATGTTCATCAGTATGAGCTCTCCCAGAGGTCACCCTTTTGGCACCAAGATCTGGCCCCATTCAAGCAGCCTGCAGGTTCCAATGCTGGGATGTCTCAGGCCAAACAACCAACAGGGTAGGAACAGAGCCACATCTATTAACAGACAGGTTGCTTAAAGTCATCATGAGCTCACAGCCACCTCTGGACATGTCTCTTGACACAGCCCTGCCCACCAGGGACAAGACCTAACTCCATCCACCAGCGAGCAGGCACCAGTCATTCGCACCAGGAAGATTGCACACACACACACACACACACACACACAGAAGAATAACTAAGAGAAGTGGAGATATGCTATCGGCCTGAAAAGGAATTCAGAATAGAGATCTTGGAAAAAGAATGAAGGCACAAACCAAGATACAAGCCATGTTTAACAAAGAAGTAGAAGACTTAAAGAACAAATAAACAGATATGAACAATACAATAACTGAAATGAAAAATAAACTAGAAGGAATCAATAGAAGAATAAATGAAGCAGAAGAACAAATAAGTGAACTGGAAGACAGATTGGTGAAAATCACTGCCATGAAATGGAATAAAGAAAAAGGAGTGAAAATACAAGAGGAGAGTCTAAGAGACTCATGGAACACCATCAAACACAGCAACATGAGCGTTATAGGGGTCCCAGAAGGAGAAGAGAGGGTCTGAGAAAATGTTTGAAGAGGTAGAAGCCAAAAGCATCCCTAATATGGCTAAGGAAACACTCAAGTCCAGGAAAAACAGACAGTCTCATATAGGACAAATCCAAGGAAGAACATGCCGAGACACATATCAATCAAACTGACCAAACTTAGAGAGAAAATATTAAAGGCAACAAAGAAAAAGCAACAAATAACATACAAGGAAATGCCCATAAGGTTATCAGCTGATTTTTCAGGGGAAACTTAAATGAACATATTTAGAAAATAGAAATAGACTCACAGGCTATGAAAACAAACTCATGATTACGAAAAGGGAAAGTAGGATGAGGCATTAATTAGGAATTTGAGATTAACATACACACATCATTATATATAAAATGGATAATCAACAGTGACCTACTGTATAGCATAGTGAACTCTACTTAACATTCTGCAACAACTTATATGGAAAAAGAATTTGAAAATGAATCGATAGGTATCATGAAAAAAGAATGGATTGTATATGTATAACCAAATCACTTTGCTGTACACTTGAAACTAACACAACTTTATAAATCAACTATACTGAACTACAGGATAAAATTAAAATAAAAAATAAAACTTTGTATTATCCAACTTAGCATCAAGAAAAAAGGAAAATTATCAGAATGTATAGCAAGATAAGTGGTAAAGATGGCGCTAGTGGTAAAGAACTCGCCTGCCAATGTAGGAGAGATAAGGGACATGGGTTTGATCCCTGGGTCAGGAAGATCCCCTGGAGGAGGGCATGGCAACCTATTCCAGTATTCTTGCCTGGAGAATCTGATGGACAGAGGAGCCTGGTGGGCTACAGTCCATAGGGTCACAAAGAGTCTGAAGCAACTGAGAACACACATATATTTGTAATGAGCTATTATTCCTCCTCCACACTCATGTAATGAAATGTTATTATACACTAAATTTTCATATATACATAATTTATTTTCTGGATTCTCTATTCAACTGATCTATTTATCATTTTTAAACGTATTATTTTAATTGATATTGTTTTGTAGTAATTTCAATATCAGTTAGAATAAGTCCTCTCTCATTAATGATTTTTTTTCTGAAATTTCATTTGCAAAGCTGATACATTCATACATACATATGAATTTTATAATGTTTATGTTGTCTAATTTTTAAAAAATTCATATTTTAGCAAATGGGATTCATTATTTATATGATATTGGGAATAACTGATCTTTTTTTTGAGATCTTCCAATGCAGAAACATGCTCTGCCTTTCCATTGATTTAGACAATATTTTATGTCCTTTAACAAAATTATAGTTTTATATAGGTTTCCTCCCATAATTGTTAAAGGTATTCCAAAATGCTTCATAGATTTTTTTATTGTTATAAATGGGACAATTTCACTTTTTCCTTTACATGTCTAATTGATTATTACTGACAAAAATAAAAATCATTAAATATTTTGTATGTTTTTATTAAGCTACCTTATCAAATGATCTCACTGATTCTATTTTTTATGTTTAGTCTCTTGGGTTTTCTTGGTATACTGTTACAAAATCTGAAAAATAAGATTATTTTGTCTCTTCTTTTCCAATATTTATATAATTCATTTAATTTTCTTACGGCGTCAGCTGCTGCTGCTGCTGTCACTTCAGTTATGTCCGACTCTGTGCGACCCCACGGACTGCAGCCTACCAGGCTCCTCCGTCCCTGGGATTCTCCAGGCAAGAACACTGGAGTGGGTTGCCATTTCCTTCTCCAATGCATGAGAGTGAAAAGTGAAAGTGAAGTTGCTCAGTCATGTCCGACTCTTAGCGACCCCATGGACTACAGCCTACCAGGCTCCTCCATCCATGGGATTTTCCAGGCAAGAGTACTGGAGTGGGGTGCCATTGCCTTCTCCTATGGCATCAGCTAGAACCTCCAAAACAATGTCGAACAATAGTACTGATAGAGATCATTCCTATCTTGTATGTCATGAATGGAAGGATATGTTTACAAGGATTTTTTTAAAATACTGTGACTATTTAAAAAAAAACTAGGAAAAAAAATGAATATACATCTGAAAAATGGTTGAATAAGCCAAGTTTATATCTTGCCTATGAACTATGATGCAGCTATTAAAAATCAATTAGATATCAACATGCACATAGTAGGTACCCAATAAATATATAATAAATGAATGAATGAATTAAACTGACCGATCTATGATGCCCTTATCCACTCCATTTATAACCAATGGCAAACATCTGAAATTAAGATAATTGTGGCAAGGAAAAGGATTCAAACTTTGACCACATTAACATCAGCCTTTTATCAACTGAGGAAACTAATTACATAGATGTGTGTTTTACCCTAAGATATGTATTTGTATTTTCATCGCTAATGTCCTACTAAGGTTAGGGAATTCTTTTGTTTAGAGATGGGATAAAGGGACTCTACACTCTTGTGTCAAGTGTTCTCAGTGAATAATTAGGTTGTTCTAGTGTTCTTAGCTCAGTAAAGAAAATAATCTTTACCTCTCATTTCAAAAATATTTCTAAAAGCACTGACATCATTGTATGTTCTGTTCTAATATCTAAGCCCATTCATAGCTTCAAGAGGAAGTGCTAAAAGTGTAGCATCTCTTTTCACTTCTTTTTGCCAACTAAAAGAGTTCAGATAAAGGACTTTCAGACCCCTAACACGTGTCTCTTTACATTCCAAGGACAACCAGGATAGATCTACTCACTCATCTTTCTGAACACGCCCCAGTAGCAAAGGAGCCATCTCTACCTTCCTGTCCAGCTGTGACTAGGTGCAGGCATGGAAGAATAGTCCTCAATGGCCTGCCATAACAGGATGGTTGGAAAAGAAATAAGTTTAAATATTACATATATATTTGAAAAGAAGACTGAGAAAAGGATCATGCAACACATATACTTTGCACTGTCAAAACACTGGAGATAATACATTGTACATTTCTAACCTTGTATATGCATCAGAATTAACTCTGGAGAAGTGTGTCATCCTCTTTTCATTGCTGTGATCAGAGCAAAATCACTTCATGTTCAGTCTGGTAGGAAATGTACAGATTGCAAAGCAAGCAAGGCAGATTATCGAATTATTGGCTAAAAAGGAAATTTTTTCCAATACAATACATTTTTTCAAGGATTTACTTGAAACCCTGTGTGATAAGTGGGGTTAACAACACCATTGGGAGCTTCAGAGGTTCTGTAACTTTTTATTTTAATTTTTCATCCTAACCCATTTGTATAGTGGGTGAGTGGAAGGGTCCAGGAGCCAAACTGCAAGTCACAAACTGCTGTGTGAGTTTTGTAAAGTAATTTAACTTGTCTAATCTCCAGTCATTTATTTTGTAAAATAGGGATAAATCATAATATCTACTTAGGACAGTAGAGATTAAGAATATAGAAACTGTATTAATCCATATAAAACACTTAAAATAGAATATGCCATATAGTGAGTAGTTAATAAATGTTACTCATAATTATGATTATTATCAATTATAAAAAGGTTATAGAAATATTAAATGTTATCCAGACAGAAGTGGAAAAACCCTTTGCCTCACCATCATTAGTCCATTTCTAAGAAAGAGTAAGGGTTAGCTCTTCCCAGGGGAAAAAAAACTGCTTTGATATACAATGACAATGGTGATGTCTAGAGATGTGAAGAAGGGAAGAAAGAATTTAGTGGAAAGATAAAAGATGTGATAGAATGAACATTATAAGAGAAAACTCCTGACCTGGATTTTACTCATATTTGCTAACTCTTGAGCTAGTCTACCTCCCTTTCGGAACCATAAAATTGAAATAAAACATTTTTTCTCTGTCTTATAAAAGTACCTGCAATTGAGACTGGGTTTAGCTCTAAGCCTATTGCAGGAGAGGGTAGTGATTAATAGAATGGACTCTGGAATCACCCTGCCTTGACTATAAAATGAGGCTTTGTTAGTTTAGTAGCTTTGAGCAAGTCTCAACATTCCTCTAATACTCAGTTTTTCTCTACTAGATGAGGATAATAGTGCCCACCACACAAAGATGAATGAGATTTAATTGAGATAACATACAGACCAAACTTACTGCAGTGAATGGCACATAGTAAGTGATTAAGAAATACTGAAAAGGCTGATGAGAGCATGAAGGGTCCCACTAAATATGGATATTCTATATTTATGCTTAATGAGCATCATGTTCCTTTTTATCTGGTAGAATATTCAGGAAAAAACGGAGAATGACTATTCACAAAGAGACATGAGGTTCTATTTCAGGACATGCTGTTGTCATCGCTTGATAAGTTCCCCCAGGTATGAAGATGGTAGGAGTGTGTGTGTGTGTGTGTGTGTGTATTCAGTCATGTCTGACTCTTTGCAACCCCATGGACTGTAGCCCTCACCAGGCTGCTCTGTCCACAGATTTCCCAAGCAAGAATACAGACTTCCAAATGTAAAAGCTCATGACAGTTGTAGGAGCTAGGGTTTAGGCTTTCCTGGGAACTGAGTCTGTCAGATCCTATAGAAACAACGTGCACCATCAGTGTGTGTTTGGTTGCAATAATGTACACAATTCCTTTGCAGAAAATCTTCCTGGTCACCTCTAGCCAGCCAGCCAGTGCGTGCCCAGTCGAGTCTGACTCTCTGTGACCCCACGGACTGTAGCCTGCCAGGTTCCTCTCTCCATGGAATTTTCCAGGCAAGAATACTGGAGTAGGTTGCCATTTCCTACTCTAGGGGGTTTTCCTGTTCTAGGGGTTTCCCCAATCCAGGGATTGAACCTGCATCTCTTGTGTCTCCTGCACTGGCAGGAAGATTCTTTACCATGAATCACCTGGGAAGTCCTGGTCACCTCTGGCCATGATACAAAACTGCACCATGTGTCAACCAGTGTGACTCAGAGGTGGCAGCAGTTGATCACTCTCTTTTAAGAACCACGGCACCCCAGGTTCCCAGCCAGAATATCATAGTTGGAATACCATGTATTTATTTCTCTGCTTCCTCCCCTCAATCCATGCTCTGCCCTTCTCTGACCTATTCTACGCCCAGAGAAGCTGAAGACTATTTGATTCTATTCCAGGTTTGCCCTCTGAATTCTGTTTGAATTCTCATGATGACAGGGGAGACACTAGCAGGAAACCAGAAGGTGGGAGTTAAGAGGAGTTAGGGTTTCCATCCTGTCTACTTCCTCTCTGTCTTCCACAGTTCATATGTTCCTCTAAGGCCACAGCCCTGGAAAACTTGCTCTGGTCTTTCCAGGTTCCATGGACCCAGCTCTTTCCCCATTCCATAGACCTCTCTCTTTTCCCCATTCCATAGACCCAGCTCTTTCCCCTTGCCAGGCATAGGAGGGGTAATTCACAGCTTCTTCCCTTTTTGTTTCCCTTAACCCTAACCACATCTCTGTAAATAGTTCCATCATTCAACACTCAACTGCGCAGTCTTTGATTGTGGTTTATTTACAGATCCCCATATTTCCAGTATTCACAAATCCTGCACTGGGCCCATTTCTCTCCTCTGCACTGATTTCAGTGTCTTTCACAACATAGACCATGATAACGATTGCTACTTTTTGTAAGCGCTATTATTTGTAAGGATGGACCTTTGTCCTAACAGTAATATTTCTATGTCCCTCAAATACTTTCTTTTACAAGTTGCTTAAATTTTCACTCTTTTTCCTGCTTGCTCTCATGAGTTGGGGTTGACGGCTATTTTCCTCATTTCTAGTCTTTGGAGAAGCTGGGATTGCTTCTGACACTTGCTGATGGACGTACGTGAAAACCAGAAATATATAGGAATCACAGCTCTGAATTATTTAGTTGTGGGTCTTCTGATACTTCTCAGTGAAATATCTAATACCAAAAACTCAAAATAAAATCTTTCCCTTTTTCTCTCCCCAATGCAGCTATCGACATAAGGTAAAGAATGCATCATGCTGAATTACCTTGTACCACACAACATCAGGCTCCTGATCAGATTTTTTAAAGTCATCCATGTCTGGACAGGAGATCTCCTTTCTTTTAGTGACCTCGGATTTTTCCAAATAGCGGATCCTGCTATTATAGCACAGACCTGATTCATTCTCTGCAACAGTCAAGGACATTGACACCTTCATGCAATATGTTGAGTTTCTGTAGGAATAGAGAAAAAGCAAAATGACTTTATTGGGTGTTTACAACTACATTTGTACTGTATATATTTCAAGAGTATTGACTTTTCCATTTAGGACCTTGCATAGAAATCAGAAAAAAACATGGAAACAACACAGGAAAGTTTTCTACTTTAAATGACAGGAAGATATAAAACAAAATGCTATCTGTGACCATGAAACAGCTACATAGCTATCAGTACATAGAGCAGATGTACCCAACTTCTGAAATTTAAGTCAGACTTCTTTTCTAGTGTTAAATATTGCTATGCTGACAATCTGATAGTAAAAATATATGAAAGTATCTACAGAATTGAGATGCAGATGTAGACAATGGACTTGTAGACACAGCAGGGGAAGGGGAAGGTGGGATGAATTGAGAGAGTAGCACTGACATATATATACTACCAGGTATATATATATAAAATAAATAGCTAATGGGAAGCTACTATACAACACAGGGAGCCTAGCCTGGCACTCCCACCTCTAGAGAGGTGGGAGAGGTGTAGGGAGGGAGGCTCAAGAGGGAGGAGATAGATCATGACTGATTCAAACTGTTGTATGGCAGAAACAAACACAACATTGTAAAGCAATTATCCTCCAATTAAAATATAATTTTAAAAAACATGTGTACACCCGTGGCAGATTCATGTTGATGTATGGCAAAACTAATACAATATTGTAAAGTAATTAGCCTCCAATTAAAATAAATTAATATTAAAAAAAAAGAAAGTCTATAACTAGGGCTATAGTCATTTCTGGCTTGCTTTTATGACCAGTACCTTAATGGGTATTCTAAGGATTGTGAATTTTGCAATTGTTTTCTAAGCTACTAACATTTTCTTTTACAGGATACATACCAAAAGCCAGATCAACATACAGGAGATACCTGTTAACTCACACAGCTTTTTAAGTTGTTTACTGAGATATGGCAAGGGTCAAATTCTGGGCACTTAAGAGAACAAATCCAAGTAGAGTGGATTAATTTTATCCACCAAAATTAGAATTATAAAGGAATTTCAACATTGAATTTTGCCATAAGGCCGCTTTAGAAGTTGGCCATTGATTAACTCATAACACAAGGGCTTTTATGGAATTCAATTCTGCCTTCATTTCCCCATGTATAACTTTTCCTTAACCTACTCTACCTGAATTCCAGAAGATATCAACCATACAAAAGAAAACTGGAAAGGACGAGGACGAGATCAGAAGCAGCCTGGTAAGATTTAGCAGGAGATAAACTGTAAATTTCTTGGTGTGACATTTCAGAATCATATCTATTCTAAACATCAAGGGATACCTTCTGTTAAAAAACACCAAGTGCCAGGGTTACTTCAAAACCGAGTGCTTCTACAACTAAGTCATAACAATCCTGATAAATGGTATTCACATGCCAACCAATAATGTTAAGATGGCCTCACAATTGTTACTATTTGTACTGCTTAGTACTCATTGAAATTTCACAATATGTCAGACACCGAACAAAACACAGGAGTGCAGATGGCAGCTGCCCATTGGGTTTACAAACTAACTTAAACAAAATGACTGCTACTTGGATTTCTAGGGAAGTTAATTACAGGCAAGGACTCAAGCTGGATTTAGAAAAGGCAGAGGAACCAGAGATCAAATTGCCAATATCCACTGGATCATTGAAAAAGCAAGAGAGTTCCAGAAAAACATCTACTTTATTGACTATGCCAAAGCCTTTGACTGTGTGGATCACAACAAACTGGAAAATTCTTAAAGAGATGGGAATACCAGGTCACCTGACCTGCCTCCTGAGGAATCTGTAAGAAGGTCAAGAAGCAACAGTCAGACTGGACATGCAACAACAGACTGGTTCCAAATTGGGAAAAGAATACATCAAGGCTGTATATTGTCACCCTGTTTATTTGACTTATATGCAGAGTACATCATGAGAAATGCTGGTCTGGATGAAGCACAAGTTGGAATCAAGATTGCTGGGAGAAATATCAATAACCTCAGATATGCAGATGACACCACCCTTATGGCAGAAAGTGAAGAAGAACTAAAGAGCCTCTTGATGAAAGTGAAAGAGGAGAGTGAAAAAGTTGGCTTAAAACTAAACATTCAGAAAACTAAGATCACAGCAACTGGTCCCATCAGTTCCTGGCAAATAGATAGGGAAATGATGGAAACAGTGAGTGACTTTATTTTGGGGGGCTCCAAAATCACTATGGATGGTGACTGCAGCCATGAAATTAAAAGGCGCTTGATCCTTGGAAGAAAAGCTATGACCAAGCTAGACAGCATATTAGAAGAAGGCAATGGCACCCCACTCCAGTACTCTTGCCTGGAAAATCACATGGACAGAGGAGCCTGGTAGGCTGCAGTCCATGGGGTCGCTAAGAGTAGGGCACAACTAAGCAACTTCACTTTCACTTTTCACTTTCATGCATTGGAGAAGGAAATGCCAACCCACTCCAGTGTTCTTGCCTGGAGAATCCCAGGGACAGGGGAGACTGGTGGGCTGCCGTCTCTGGGGTTGCACAGAGTCAGACACGACTGAAGTGACTTAGCAGCAGCAGCAGACAGCATATTAAAAAGCAGACATTACTTTGCCAGCAAAGGTCCATCTAGTCAAAGCTATGGTTTTTCCAGTAGTCATGTATGGATGTGAGAGTTGGACCCTAAAAAAAGCTGAGCACCAAAGAATTGATGCTTTTGAATTGTGGTGTTGTAGAAGACTCTTGAGAGTCCCTTGGACTGCAAGGAGATCCAACCAGTCCATCCTAAAGGAAATCAGTCCTGAATATTCATTGGAAGGGCTGAGGCTGAAGCTTAAACTCCAATACTTTGGCCACCTGATGCGAAGAATTGACTCATTTGAAAAGACCCTGATGCTGGGAAAGATTGAAGGTGGGAGGAGAAGGGAATGACAGAGGATGAGATGGTTGGATGGCATCACCAACTCTATGGACATGAGTTTGAAAAGCTCCAGGAGTTGGTGATAGACAGGGAAGCTTGGCATGCTTTAGTCCATGGGGTCGCAAGGAGGCAGACACGACTGAGTGACTGAACCGAACTGAACTCTGACTATGTGATACCTGTGTCATCTGAAGATTCTATCAAAGCATTCCCATTCTGATGTTCAGCTGTAAACCCATTATACAATGTCAATTGTCAGCTACTGTCTTTCTCTCTTCCTCAGTATAGGTTCTTAGAACCAAAAGGGTAAAATATAGGCCAATATAAATGCAAGAACATCTAATCCTTAGATGATTGACAGCTTCTTTAATAGACATGAAGTTAGAGCCACCAGAATTTTTCTTTTCTAAAGTCTCAGCCATAAGGTAAAATTTGGCTCTTCTTGACTCCATTTTCAATCAGTCAGTTCAGTTCAGTTCAGTTGCTCAGTCGTGTCCGACTCTTTTCGACCCCATGAATCACAGCACGCCAGGCCTCCCCGCCCATCACCATCTCACTACTGCAGTGCTAAACATGCCTGTGGCTCCTTGCTTTCTTTCACACCCTACATAATGTGGCCTATCATAACATTCTGTACTTCACTCAATTAGGGTGCAGTCACAATGGCATTTCTCTGTTTGTTGAATATCCTAAGCTTATTTGAACCACAGATTTTTATACTTGCCCTTCTCTTTAATTTTCTATCATGTGCTTTTTTGTTAAGTGTAAGCAAACTTGTTGCTCTTGTTCATCACTCTATTCCTGGGATCTAAGTTAATAGATAGAAGTACTCAGCAAATGTTAGTTGACTAAATGTGTGAGGATCAAAAGGTATGTATTCAAGAGACACATTCTCTGCTCTACTTCGGCATAAACCTCATGGTAGTAAGAGGGTTCCCAGGTGGCTTAGTGGTAAAGATTCCATCTGCCAATGCAGGAGATGCAGGAGACTCAGGTTCGATCTCTGGGTTGGGAAGATCCCCTGGAGGAAGAAATGGCAACCCACTCCAGTATTTTTGCCTGGATAATCCCACCAACAGAGGAGCTTGGCTGGCTACAGTCCATAGGGTCTCAAAGAGTTGGACATGACTTGGTACACATAGACATACACTTATGGTACTAAACCTCTATTCCCATTCTACAGATTCATGTATATGGCTGGTCAAATATCCTATTCCCTGTTTAAATATGATTCAGGATAATTTTGCAGATATTATTGTATCACCAGGGTAAGGATTAGCCAAGTTTTGTGTATCAGAATACCAGTAAAGAAAAAAAAATATAATGGTTGTATCTTGGAGACAGGGAGGATTAGAGTAGGTAGAGGGAATGCAAGGAAGATAAATGGTCACAGTTTTAAAAAGTAATAAACAAAGAAGAAAGGGAATCACCTCTGTTAAGTATGTAAATGTATTATAAACAGTTCTTAATGTCACAGACTTTGATCATATCTGTTCCATGGTGTCCATCCATATAGGTGAAAGAGACTTACTTGTTAAATACCTTACCATTACTTTGTTACAAACCCAGAGAATGAGTGCTGTTTATCAGCAGTCTCAACAATAGAAATAGAATGTCCAGTTCCATGAAAGGAGCTTACTATCCCAAATATATTTAATCCTGGGGAGAAAATAGGCTAGACTAAATAAGGGACCAATATAATTTAGTGGTTTCATTACAAACCATGAGCTTTGAGCTAAGATACACTGCTGCTACTGCTGCTAAGTCGCTTCAGTCATGTCTGACTCTGTGTGACCCCTTAGACGGCAGCCCACCAGGCTCCCCCATCCCTGGGATTCTCCAGGCAAGAACACTGGAGTGGGTTGGCATTTCCTTCTCCAATGCAGGCAAGTGAAAAGTGAAAGTGAAGTCGCTCAGTCATGTCTGACTCCTAGCGACCCCATGGACTGCAGCCTACCAGGCTCCTCCATCCATGGGATTTTCCAGGCAAGCGTACTGGAGTGGGGTGCCATTGCCTTCAACTAACTCTGTCTTCAGACAAGTTATGCAACATCTCTGTCTCCGATTCCTCACCTCAAAAATGAGGATAAGAAATCCTTGATGGTGGTTCCATTGGAAGTTGGAAAAGGAAGTTCCTTTTATTATACAAACTTAAGTAAAAATAAGTTTACCATTTTCAGTTGGAATAGTTATAATATTTGACCTCTCCAGATCTTAAATAATATATAATATCTGACCTCTGCTCTAGGTCTTAAAGAAATATAAAACACATAGTACAGCATCTGGCCCATCAGTTCAGTTCAGTTCAGTTCAGTCGCTCAGTCATGTCCGACTCTTTGTGACCCCATGAATCGCAGCATGCCAGGCCTCCCTGTCCATCACCAACTCCTGGAGTTCACTCAGACTCACGTCCATCAAGTCAGTGATGCAATCCAGCCATCTCATCCTCTTTCATCCCCTTCTCCTCCTGCCCCCAATCCCTCCCAGCATCAGTATCTTTTCCAACAAGTCAACTCTTCGAATGAGGTGGCCAAAGTAGTGGAGCTTCAGCTTTAACATCATTCCTTCCAAAGAAATCCCGGGGCTGATCTCCTTCAGAATGGGCTGGTTGGATCTCCTTGCAGTCCTAGGGACTCTCAAGAGTCTTCTCCAACACCACAGTTCAAAAGCATCAATTCTTCGGCGCTCAGCTTTCTTCACAGTCCAACTCTCACATCCATACATGACCACTGGAAAAACCATAGCCTTGACTAGACGGACCTTTGTTGGCAAAGTAATGTCTCTGCTTTTCAATATGCTATCTAGGTTGGTCATAACTTTTCTTCCAAGGAGTAAGTGTCTTTTAATTTCATGGCTGCAGTCACCATCTGCAGTGATTTTATAAACTGTCATTAGAATTATTATTACTGCTAGTATTAATTGGTACATATATTGTTAATGGGCTTCCCTGGTGGCTCAGACAGTAAAGAATCTGCCTGCAATGCAGGAGACCCGAGTTCAATCCCTGGGTTGGGAAGATCCCCTGGAGAAAGGAATGGCAACCCACTCCAGTATTCTTGTCTGGAGAATTCCATGGACAGAGGAGCCTGGCAGGCTATAGTTCATGGGCTTGCAAAGAGTCAGACATAACTGAGTGACTAATAAAACACATATTGTTAATAAATAATAATTATAATTTGTATGTGATGTGGTAATTTACAAACCATCACTAATACAATAAACACAACACACTGACAGCAATGAGTTAAGATATACCACTGGGCTAGGGTGCTACTTGAGAAGAAAGAATCGGAAGAAGTCAGTTAGGCAACAGGCCTAGTACCAGTACACTGTGAAGGTTTGAAAGGATGAAAAAGATATACTGCCTTAGGCACAAAAAGACGTTAATCAAGAGAAAGCAAACTAAGGCAATAAGGAAGTTCCAGGTACTGTGAATACTAGCTACCAGGCAAAGGTCAGAATTTGGGAGGTCAAGTTGTTAGTAAGAGTGCCACTCAGTCTTCTGCAGGTTTCTTAGACAAACATCTTCTACAATAAAGCCCAGACCCCTAGGCAAAACTTCTTGTTCCTTCTTCAAACTGTCCAAAGTATACACTATGTAGGTCATCCCAGCAGCACCTTCATTAACTTGAGATGAGGATGAGGGCAGGGAATCCACCCTGGGGATGGCTGAGAGTCCAAAGGAGGAAATGTTCTCTAACTCTTGTTTTTCTTGTTGTTGTTCAGTCACTCAGTGGTGTCTGACTCTTTTGTGACCACATGGACTATAGCACACCAAGCTCCTTTGTCCTCTATTATCTCCTGGAGTTTGCTCGAACTCATGTCTATTGAGTTGGTGACACCATACAACCATCTCATCCTCTGCTGTCTCCTTCTCCTTCTCTAATCTTACCTGCAAAAAATCTTGACCAGGGCTCTGTATGAATTCACTCTTGCTCTAGTCTCTAGCATGTAAAAGGCTGCTTATAAATTGCTTCTCAGCCGACAAAGTGCCAGTATGAAGTCTGTGATGATGACCAGTGTCTCAGGAACTCAAGACAAGTCCTCATACGAGTACTGTTGTTTCTCCATTGCTGACCTGGGGCAGCTGTGATCAAGGCTGCCTGACAGTCTGAGTTCAGCTCAGTCAGTTCAGGTGCTCAGTTGTGTCCAACTATTTGTGACCCCATGGACTGCAGCATGCCAGGCCTCCTTGTCCATCAATAATTCCTGGAGTTTACTCAAATTCATGTCCACTGAGTCGGTGATGCCATGCAACCATCTCATCCTCTGTCATCCCCTTCTCCTCCTGCCTTCAATCTTTCCCAGCATCAGGGTCTTTTGAAATGAGTCTGTTCTTAGCATCAGGTGGCCAAAGTATTGGAGTCTCAGCTTCAGCCTCAGTCCTTCCAATGAATATTCAGGACTGATTTCCTTTAGGATGGACTGGTCGGATCTCTTTGCAGTCCAAGGGACTCTCAAGAGTCTTCTCCAACACCACAGTTCAAAAGCATCGATTCTTCAGTGCTCAGCTTTCTTTATGGTCCAACTCTCATATCCATACATGACTACTGGAAAAATCATAGCTTTGACTAGATGGACCTTTGTTGGCAAAGTAATGTCTCTGCTTTTTAATATGCTATCTAGGTTGGTCATAGCTTTTCTTCTAAGGAACAAGCATCTTTTAATTTCATGGCTGCAGTCACCATTGGCAGTGATTTTGGAGACCAAAAAAAATAAAGTCAGCCATTGTTTCCCCATCTATTTGCCATGAAGTGATGGGACCAGATGCCATGATCTAAGTTTTCTGAATGTTGAGCTTTAAGCTAACTTTTTCACTTTCCTCTTTCACGTTCATCAAGAGGCTCTTTAGTTCTTCTTTACTTTCTGTCATAAGGGTGGTGTTATCTGCATATCTGAGGTTACTGATATTTCTCTCGGCATTCTTGATTCCAGCCTGGGGTTCATCCAGCACAGCATTTCTCATGATGTACTCTGCATATAAGTTAAATAAGCACGGTGACAATATACAACTTTGATGTACTCCTTTCCTGATTTGGAACCAGTCTGTTGTTCTATGTCCAGTTCTAACTGTTGCTTCCTGACCTGAATACAGATTTCTCAAGAGGCAGGTCAGGTGGCCAGGTATTCCCATCTCTTTAAGAATTTTCCATAGTTTGTTGTGATCCACACAGTCAAAGGCTTTGGCATAGTCAATAAAGCAGTAGTAGATGTTTTTCTGGAACTCTCTTGCTTTTTCCATGATCCAGCAGATGTTGGCAATTTGATCTCTGGTTCCTCTGCTTTTTCTAAAACCAGCTTGACTGTGGTACATATACACAATGGAATATTACTCAGCCATTAAAAAGAATACATTTGCATCAATTCTAATGAGGTGGATGAAACTGGAGCCTATTATACAGAGTGAAGTAAGCCAGAAAGAAAAACACCAATACAGTGTACTAACTTATATATATGTAATTTAGAAAGATGGTAATGATAACCCTGTATGCGAGACAGCAGGGGAGACACAGATGTATCGAACAGTCTTTTGGACTCTGTGGGAGGGGGAGAGGGTGGGATGATTTAGGGGAATGGCACTGAAACACGTATGGTGTCATATGGGAAACAAATTGCCAGTCCAGGTTTGATACAGGATGCTTGGGGCTGGTGCACTGGGATGACCGGAGGGACGGTGCAGGGACGGATGTGGGAGGGGGGTTCAGGATGGGGAACATGTGTGCACCGTGGTAGATTTGTGTTGATGTGTAGCAGAACCAATACAAAAATTGTAAAGTAATTAGCCTCCAATTAAAATAAATAAATTTAAATTTAAAAAAATATGATCCTAAAACAAACAAACAAAAAATCAGCAGGGAATAGACTCTGAAACTTGCTATTATGTTAGGATTTATTGAACTGAACTGCTGCATTTTAATATGGCAAACTGAGGGACACACGACATTTTTAATGAAAAGTTTTATGTCAATATGAGAATAATGACATTTGAAGTGTTGACTTTTGGCTTCTTAGTAAGGATCATTATATAGAACAATTTGTACCCCAGCAGAGCCTTGCAAAACAGAAATTATAACCCTTAGCAGTCAGGAGAGATTACAACTATAAACTGAGATAACAGAGTCAGAGCCTTCTTTGAATGCTATGTTCCAGGTTTGCTAAATGGATGTTGGAAGAATTTGGAAAAAAAAGGAGAATCAAGAAAATTATGTAAAGAAAAATGAAATATAAATTTATGTCTTTTAAAAAATAATTAGAAGACGATAAGGACAGACTAATTTTACTTTCAAACGAGGTGCCAGTCAAGGTTCAATGCACGATGCTGGATGCTTGGGGCTGGTGCACTGGGACGACCCAGAGGGATGGTGTGGGGAGCGAGGAGGGAGGAGGGTTCAGGATGGGGAACACATGTATACTAATTAAATAATTTTCTATTAAAGAAAAAAAAAAAGAAAAAAAAAAAGAAATTACCGCAGCAACTAGGCCAATGAGAAACCATAAAAAATAAAATAAAAAATAAAATAAATAAAATAAAAAAAAAAATAAAAAAAAAAACAAAACCAGCTTGAACATCTGGAAGTTCATGATTCATGTACTGTTGAAGCCTGGCTTGGAGAATTTTGAGCATTACTTTACTAGCATGTGAGATGAGTGCAACTGTGTGGTAGGTTGAGCATTCTTTGGCATTGCCTTTCTTTGGGATTGGAATGAAAACTGACCTTTTCCAGTCCTGTGGCCACTGCTGAGTTTTCCAAATTTGTTGAAATATTGAGTGCAGCACTTTCATAGCATCATCTTTCAGGATTTGAAATAGCTCAACTGGAATTCCATCACCTCCACTAACTTTGTTGGTAGTTTTGCTTCCTAAGGCCCACTTGACTTCGCATTCCAGGATTTCTGGCTCTAGTGAGTAATCACACCATCGTGATTATCTGGGTCATGAAGATCTTTTTTGTATAGTTCTTTTGTGTATTCTTGCCACCTCTTCTTAATATCTTCTGCTTCTGTTAGGTTTATACCAGAGACTCAGGTTGATTTTTATTAGTTGTGTAATTTCGCCCTGGCACAGTTCCCACTAACAATCTCTAATTATTTAGATTTTATTTTGAAAAATGCCACAGGCCAGTTCTATTTAAAATGTTTCCCACAATGGGGACCTAAAAATGTTACTTTTCTATCATTAGGTACAACCAGAGCTTTGCAAATTTGAGAAGGCAGACTGATGAGTGTGCAAGAATGGGAATTGTACTTTTTTTTTTTTCTGTTCTCCATCTACATCCTGAGGAGAACAAGGAACATGTTCAGGCTCAATATGAGCCAAGGGCTTTCACAGTAATGTTGAAGCAATGCCTCACATACAATTTTACACATTTGTCATCTTTCAAGTGTTTCCATATCTCCTATTTTACTTAATTCTGGCAATAATACAGAATAAAAGTGCAGAGTAAGTATCATCTATATTTTGTATAGGAGTAAAAAGAAGATGCAAAGAGGATAAATAAATTAGTCAAAATCATACAGCTTGTCAGTGGATTAGAAAAGAGGTTTTGTTAGACCCTGGTTACTCTCAGAACTTGATGCTATCAGCCAAATTAACTCATAGTTATCCATACCAGTTCAGGGATACTCACAGAAAGAAATGCATATGTGTAAAGATAACACTTAAAGAACACTGTTATTAAAATGCACAGCACAGAATTTGCAAATTTATAAATAAACCTTGCTTTCTATTCCAAAGGTTTAATGCTAGCTACTGTAGGCCATAATTTATAATTTTTTTCACAGAAATATTTCTAAAGTAAAATACTGACTATCTTGGGTTCCCTAAGATAGTAAGGGTTCCCTAAGGAGAAAAGTAAGACCTAGGATTTAAAATATACATGAAAAATACAGATGTCCCTTTCCAATTCCCATTTATAAAACATGCTAATATTATAATATCTAAAGCTTTTTTCAAATTTTGAGTTTATATGAATTTGTTGTATCACCAGGACTAATCTACTGAAAATAAACTAAATAAATTAGGGAATTCTTTCATATCTACAAGCAGAAGCCCAGATAAAATGCCTCACGGTATAGTTGAAACTTTTCTAAATGGTTCTTTCAATTGTCTTATGCTCATTTCAAAATACTTTCCTTGAAAATTACAGAACCATTTAATGGTTAATAAACTAAAACAAAATTTGGTTTCTGACATTTTTTAAATGTAAATTGACTGTTGTTCATAACTATCAATTAGTCAATCTATATCACTGGATGATATTGCTCTCAAAACAAAAGAACTATGAACTGATATTATACCTAATTTAGGGAAGGGAAACAAATGAATAAACAAATAGGATATCAGGCCCTTTTGTGAATTCCATTTCTTGAGAATCATTATAAAATAAGATATTACTGAAAAATATATTTGTGTAGAAAAGGAGACTTTCAGATGAGTGCAGAAATAAGTACTGTAGCTCACCAGGCTCCTCCGCCTATGGAATTCTCCAGGCAAGAATACTGGAGTGGGTAGCCATTCCCTTCTTCAGGGGATCTTCCTGACCCAGGGATCAAACCTGAGTCTCCTGCACTGAAGACAAATTCTTTATAGTCTGAACCACCAGGGAAGCTCAGAAATAAGTACACATAACAGCAAACATGCAATGTTAATATTTTCAAAGTAAAGAGGAAGAGAAAAAAGGGAGGATATAACTTTCTAATATCAGAAATAAAAGAGGAGACATCAACACAAATCCTATGAATACTAAAAGGAAAACAAAGGAATATAATGAACAACTATATCCCACAAACTTGATAACCTAGATGAAAAGGACCGAATTTTTTGGCAATTTTTTAAAAAGGCACAATATGCCAAAACTCATATATGAAGAAACAGAAAATATGAATAAACTTACAGCTATTAAAGTAATTGAATAGATAATTAATAACCTTCCAAAGGAGAAAGCACCAGGCCCAGATGGATTCACTGGTAAATTCTATCAAATATTTAAGAAATAAATTAAACCAATTTTCTATAATCTCTTTTAGAAGACTGAAGCAGAGGGAATGCTTTCTAACACATTCTATGAGGCTATTGTTACCCTAATACCAAAACCAAAGACATTAAAAGAAAACCACAGACTAATATCTCCCATAAACATAGATGCAAAATCCTCAACAAAATATTAGCAAATCAAATCCAGCAATGGAGAAAAAGAATTATATACCACAACCAAGTGAGAGTTTTCCTGGTTCAACATTCAAAAAGCAGTTAATGAAATCCATCATATCAACAGGCTAAAGAAGAAAAAACACATGATCCCATCAGTAGACACAGGAAAAGCATTTGACAAAACCCAAAACCCATTTATAATAAGAATTCTCAGTAAACTAGTACTAGAGGGGAAATTCCTCAACTTGATAAAGAATACTGCAAAAAGCCAACAGCTGACATCATACTTGGTGGTGAGGAACTAGAAACATTCCCACTATGATCAAGAATGAGGCCATATCTCCTCTCTCACCACTCCTTTTCAACATTATACTAGAACTCCCAGCTAAAAATGAAGTAGACAAGAAAATTCATAGATTGCATGATTTTCTATGTAGAAAATCTGAAAGAACCAACAAAAAAAGCACCTGGAACTAAAAAGCATCTATGTCAAGGTTGTAGGTTATATGGATATAACTGACACAAAAGTCTATTGCTTCCCTATATGTCAGCAATGAACACTTTGAAATGAAAAACATAATACCATTTATATTACAAAATACTAAACAAAGAATATATATATATATAACAAATTACTTACATGATCCATATAATGATAAGTACAAAATTGAAAGGGCTTCCCAGGTGGCACTAGTGGTAAAGAACCCACCTGCCAATGCAGGAGGCATAAGAGATACAGGCTCGATATGTACCAGGTCAGAAAGATCCCCTGGAGGAGGGCATGGCAACCTACTCCAGTATTCTTGCCTGGAGAATCCCATGGACAGAATCCCATGGACAGAGGAGCCTGGTGGGCTACAGACCACAGGGTCACAAACAGTCAGACACAACTGAAGCAACTTAGCACGCATGCACAAAACTGAGAACAAGGTTGGAAGACTGACACTACCTGACTTCAAGGTCTACTATAAAGTTACAATAGTTAAGACATTATGATGATGGAAAATGAGTAGACAAATTGATCAATGGAATAGAATATTGGGACTGGAAATAAACCTATATTACTATAGTGAGCTGATCTTTTACAAAGAAGCAAAGGCAATACAATGGAGCAAAGATAGTCTTTGCAACAAATGGTGCTGGAACAATAGCACATCCACATGCAAAAAAATAATCTAGACACAGATCTTTAGACTTATCACAGACCTAAACATAAAATGCAAAACTATAAAACTAGAAGACGACATAGCAGAAAACCTAGATGACAATGAATATGGCAATAATGTTTTAAATCATAGCACTAAAGAAATAATTGATAAGCTGAACTTTGTTAAAATGAAAAACTTCTGCTCTTCAAAAGACTATATCAAAAGAATTGGGAAAGAAACCGCAGACTGGGAGAAAATATTTGCAGAAGACACATCTGATGAAGTTATCCAAAATATACAAAGAATACTTAAAATTTAACAATAAGAAAAAAAAGAAAACAAATAACCCAACTTAAAAATGAGCCAATGGGGGAAAAAAAAAAAATGAGCCAACGACCTTAACAGACACCTCATCAAAAAAGATACACCTATGGCAAATAAACATTTAGAAAGGTGCTACTGGTAAAGAACACACCTGCCAATGCAGGAGACATAAGAGACGCAGGTTTAATCCCTGGGTTGGGAAGATCCCCCGGAGGAGGGGATGGCAACACACTCCAGTACTCTTGCCTGGAGAATCCCATGGAAAGGAGCCTGGCAGGCTATGGTCCATTGTGTTGCACAGAGTCTGACACGACTGAAGCAACTTAGCACACATGCATGCACATCACATGTAATCAGGGAAATACAAATGAAAACAATGAGATACTACCAAACACCTACTAGAATGGCCAAAATCCAGAACAAGTGACAACACCAAAAGCTGATGAGGATGCAGATCAACAGGAACACTCATCCATTAATGGTAGGAATGCAAAATGGTACAGCCACTTTGCAAGACAAATTTCTTACAAAATGAAACATACTCTTACCATGTGATCTGGCATTCATATTCTTGGTATCCATCCACATTATAACCACACAAAAACCTGCACATAGACATTTATAGCAGTTTTTTTCATAATTACCAAAATTTGGAAGCAATCAAGATATCTTTCAGTTAGGTGAATGGATAAACAAATTGTGGTACATCTAGACAATGACATATTACTTAATGCTAAAAAGAAATGAGCTATCAAGCTAGGAAAGACATGGAGGAACCTTAAATACATTTACTTAGAAAAAGTAGCCAATCTAAAAAGGCTATAGGATTCCAACTACATGACCTTGTGTAAAAGTTAAATCTATGGAGACAGTAAAACATCAGTGGTTGCCAAGGTTGAGAGGGTGGGGGGCTATGAATAGGTAGAGGACTGAAGATTGTTAGAGAAGTAAAAAATACTCTGTGTGATACTATAATGGTGGGTACATGTCACTATATGCTTGTCCAATCCCATAAAATGCTGAATATCAACAGTGAACCACAATGAAAACTATGGACTTCGGGAGATAATGATGTGTCAATGTAAGTTAATCAGTTGTAACAAATGTTCCACTCTGATGGCGGATTTTGATAATGGCATATGCATGTGTGGAGGCAGGAGATATATGGGAAATCTCTGTACCTTCCTCTCAATTTTATTGTGAACCTAAAACTTCTCTGAAATTTTAAGTCTTTTTTTTTAAAGATCAAGTGGGACAAAGCTATGACCAATTTCTTTATTATTACTATTATTATTTTAAATTTATTTTTTAATTGAAGGAAAATTGCTTTACCATGTTGTGTTGGTTTCTGCTGTACAACATCAAAAATCAGCTATAATTATACATTACCATTTTTATACACAACCTTTTAGATGCATTCACATGACATTTTTGAGGTCCTTCTATGTGCCATGTATATTAAAAAGCAGATGTAAACTTAATACAATCACAGAAATATCTGTGCTATAATAAGAAGTTGGGGGAACACAAAATCTTTTGAAAATTTTCACTTTTCTCCTTTTGAGCCTATAAACGAATAGTCTTATAAAAAAGACTTATAGTCTTACAAATAAGTTGTGAAGAGCTCAGGACATCTTTGTGTCTTTTTTAAGTTTGTTTTTAATAAAGAATGTCAGCTTTCATAGGTGATACACCTAGTTTATACGAATGTCAATATAATAGGTTTGAATTTATGTACATTTGTTCCATTAGGCAGAAACACAGTTAATAAACAAGGATTCATTGGAGGTATGAACAGAGAATACTTTATTAACTGTTTTTCTCTGCTGCTGAAATGAACACTCACCCTTCGGCATGACAGTGATAATCTCCAACCCAGGACTACTCAAACGTAGTTTCCTAATGGTTCATTATGCAGTCTGAGAAAAGGTCAACCCAGAGACTTAACCGAACTAGACTTGAGAATTCTCACTGCTTGGCAATGTGGTCACTGGAGTCAGAGAAGCTGTTTCAGAATCCAACTCTATCATGTCCTAACCATGGACCTTTGGACAGATCATGGAGTTTCATTCTTGCATATGTAATATGTGACTTAATAAAAGGGCTTTCCTGGTGGCTCAGTTGGTAAAGAATCTGCCTGCAATGCAGGAGACCTGGGTTCGATCCCTGGGTCAGGAATTTCCCCTGGAGAAGGAAATGGCAATCCACTCCAGTATTCTTGCCTAGAAATCCCATGGATAGAGGAGACTGGCAGGCTACAGACCACGGTGTCACAAAGTGTTAGACAGAACTGAATATCCTGATAGGGTTGTTGTGTTACATAAGCGTTAAAAACTATGAAGGGTCTAGGGACTTTACTGTACTTCCAAGTTTCATGAGTGTTGGTAGGAGAAAAAAGACTCTTGAGTCAGAAACAATGGACATTTAATTATTCATTGCAATAGAAATAGCCAGAGTATCAGCATTTGTGTTGCTTCCCCAAACCCAATTCCCACAAAGCAATACAAAGAGGGCCAGATGACACTCTACACAAGCAGTAGGCTGCATTATAGGAGAAGAATCCCAAGCTTAGGAAGCACAAGTCTTTAATAATGGGACAAAGGCATGCCTGCCTTTTGCTCCAGAGGGAGTTATTATCTATATTTTCCAAGGCTGCAAGCAAAATTGCCATTCACTCTGGTGGAAGACACAATTTCTACCTTTTATGGCTGTTCTCGATCCATATATCCTTGAAAAGATAATCTAGGACAAGGGACAGTTTTTCTGCTCATAAGTCATGCAGAAATATAAGAGATCCATTGGAAATTGTCTCTCAACAATGAGCTCATTTAAAACACTTAGCACAGTACCCAACATGTAGCAAGTGCTCAATAGAAAGTAACCCCCTTTAACATCACCACTGTGTAATTAATACCTTATCCACTGACTTCCAAGTCAAGCTGTAAAGTAAATCTAGATATTTTGTTTTGTTGTTTAAAGAAAGAGTAGACAATGGATTAGGTTACAATAGAAATTATATATATTCTAAAAACTACTAGCTCTAGATAAAATTTTCTTATCAAAATGTCATTTGCCCTGAACTCAAAATAAACTATAATTTATCTGGAGGTAGAGTAGTTAAGTCAGACACCTACTCAAGAAAAATATTGTGTGTGTGTGTGTGTGTGTGTGTGTGTGTGTGTGTGTGTGTAAAATAACCCACTCATAGATAACTGTGAACTAAGGATCTTTCCAGTGGCAAGTTTGTCACCGTTCTCCAGGAAAGCAATCGCAATCTGCCACCTAGGGATACAAGTAGCTAGTCCAAAATCTGTTGCCAATGACTGACTGGGATGTGGGTAAAGGTAAAGGCATAATCAAGGGAAATTTAAAAGATTGCCTGCCACCACCATAATCCACAACATGTTATTAGTGACCCCTGCTTTATTGTTTGGTGGAAGACAATTTTAAAAGAGTCAATCTGCTACATAGTAAGACCATAACCAAAAAGCTCTTTAGAAATCTGTGGAGAATCCTGATGTTCATTTTAAAAAGAACAAAGTCTCCTCCAGGAAACCTTCTACAACCAATTGTACTGACTCTATAATTACAGTTGAACAGTGTGGTTAGGGATGCCATATAATGTGGTTCCTCCATCAGTGATTCTGCATCCATGATTCAACCAACTGTAGATCGTGCAACACTATAGCATTTACTACTGAAAAAAATGGCATATCATTGGATCCATACAGTTCAAACCCATGTTGTTGAAGGGTCAACTGAATTTCTTACTTCTCCACTTCTTCTCATTTAGATTACACTGATATTTCTGTATCTGTCAATAAGTAGTTTTGTAAGTATTCTTACAATATTCACAAAGCTTTGCTTTATCACCCAAGTCACATTGCAAACACTTCAAAAGCACTGAGTCCTTTCTATATGGTTATCTTCTTCCCCATACAGAAGCTAGAGTATTGTATTTTTGTATTGACAATTATATATGTTAATTGTCTTAGCAACTAACCTGTAATACCCTATGTCTCTGTGATCTATTCTCTGATCCCTGCCTACCCACCATAACTGCCACTGTCAGAGGTCTTAAAAGACTGATAACATTCAAAAGTTCTGCATGCTGCTCTAACTTCACTCTATGACCCACTAACATTGGATTTCTTCCCCTTTAGTCTATTGAATTTCTACCAAGAGACTCAAGGATATCTTACTTGCCAAATCTAACGACCTCTTGTTCGCTCTCATTCCTTCAACTTTCTAGACCCCTCATTACTTCTAAGATATCTTTCACTTAGGACTGTCTACTTCTATGATCACTCTTTTTAACTCTACGGTTGGCTCTTCTTTTTCCCTGTGTGTTACCCACTCAGTCGTGTCCCACTCTTTTCGACCCCATAGACTAGCCCACAGGCTCCTCTGTCAATGGAATTGTCCAGGCAAGAATACTGGAGTGGGTTGCCCTTCCCTTCTCCAGGGGATCTTCCCAAGACTGGGATTGAACCCGGGTCTCCTGCACTGTAGGCAGATTCTTTACCGTCTAAACCACCGGGGAAGCCCCTTTTCCCCTGAGGTATCTCCAAAATGTTAGCCATCCTCCCCTAGGCCTTGGGATTCCTACTTCTGTTTTATTTGCTTGTTTGTTTATTTTGTCCCTCCAGCTTTCACCTCTGTAAATTTTGTTAAAACACTAGATTTCAAACACTAAGTGCTGAAGACATCGAAGTCTGTAATATTTTTCTCTAGTTCTGAACTCTCTAAGTTCCAGCCCAGTACATCCATTTAACTATGATTGCATATTAATATCATGAAGGCACTTATCAGTCCCAAGACTGAATCTCCTTCCTACAATCTGTTATTGCTCCTATGTTATTTATAATAATTAGAGAGGCATCGCTAACCATATTATCTAGTTTCTCAAGTTAGATGCCTCAAAATCATCCTCCATTCCACATATCTGTACTTATTTCCCTTACACAATTGGTTAACAAGCTGTGCTAATTCTGTTTTAAAATGCTCCTCTTACCTGATATTTCATCTAGGTCCTGCCACAGTTCAAGCACTAACCGTGTCTTCTCTGTACTACTAAATTAGGATCTTAACAGGTTTCCCTGTCTTCATTTTTTCCCTCCTCCAACCTTTTGGTCAAAAGAAATTATTTAATTTTCTGAAAGTGTTTATAAGCAGAATTAGAAGGATGGGAGCATACAGAGACATGTGATCACAAGCTAAAGTTCATGTTTAAAGTGTTATAGAAGTAATAAAAAAAAAAGTAAGGTAAAAATGTCCTGAGGCTAGAAGAGAAGGCAAAGAAGTAAGTAGGCAAGCCATAAAACTGTCAATGATAGTGGACAGTGGCAGAAAGGAAAATGTTGATGGAGGAAAAATCCTCTAGGAGGAATCTATCCTAGGCACTCTGTTTTTCTTGTTCTATGTCCTCTCCCTGGGTTATTTTAACCATTGCTTCAAATCCAAAATCCATATCTCAATACTACATCTCCAGCCCTGATGTCTCTCCTAAGTTCTAGACTCATACATCTAACCGCCTATAGGATATCTCTACTGGAACGTCCCACAGGTATCTTAGTGTGTCTAAAGGCGAACACACCTAGTTTCTCTTTCTTTTTCCATATAAGCACATAGCATCATCATCTACATAGTTCCTTATAACAGAAACCTGGGAATTACCCTATTCATTCTCTCATCCTGGCCCTTCTTTGACATTCGTAACAATTCTGCTTAACAAAAAGCTCTGGACGTGCATCACTCCATCCTAAACACCACTGCCCTTAGTTTACATTTTGAATTATGGTAGCAAATGCTACTGGAGAAGAGCGAAGAAATAACTCCAGAAAGAATAAAGAGATGGAGCCAAGGCAAAAACAATACCCAGTTGTGGATGTGACTGATGATGGAAGAAAGTCCAATGATGTAAAGAACAATATTGCATAGGAACCTGGAATGTTAGGTCCATGAATAAAGGTAAATTCGAAGTGGTCAAACAAGAAATGGCAAGAGTGAACATTGACGTTTAAGGAATTAGTGAAATAAAGTGGACTGGAATGGACAAATTTAATTCAGATGATGGGCAAGAATCCCTTAGAGGAAATGGAGTAACCCTCATAGTAAACAAGAGAGTCTGAAACGCTGTACTTAGGTACAATCTCAAAAATGAAAGAATCATTTCTGTTCGTTTCCAAGGCAAACCAATCAATAACACAGTAATGCAAGTCCATGCCCTAAACACTAATGTCAAAGAAGCTGAAGTTGAACAGTTGTTCTATGATGACCTACAAGACCTTCTAGAATTAATACCAAAAAAGATGTCCTTTTCATCATAGGGGAATGGAATGCAAAAGTAGGAAGTCAAGAGACACCTGGAGTAACAGGCCAATCTGGTCTTCTTTTGTTTCACAAAATGAAGCAGGGCAAAGGCTAACAGAGCATTGGTAGGAGAACGCACTGGTCACAGCAAATACCCTCTTCCAATAACATGAGACGACTCTACACATGGACATCACCAGATGGTCAATACAGAAATAAGTCTGGTTACATTCTTTGTAGCCAAAGATGGACAAGCTCTACACAATCTGCAAAAACAAGACTGGAGCTGACTATGGCTCAGATCATGAACTCCTTATTGCAAAATTCAGACTTAAATTGAAGAAAGTAGGGAAAAACACTAGACCATTCAGGTATGGTCTAAATAAAATCTCTTATGGTTATAGAGTGGAAGTGACAAATAGATTCAAAGGATTAGGTCTGATAGACAGAGTGGCTGAAAACTATGAATGGAGGTTAGTGACACTGTACAGAAGGCAGTGATCAAGACCATCCCCAAGAAAAACAAATGCAAAAAAGCAAAATGGCTGCATGAGGAGGCCTTACAAATAGCTGAGAAAAAAAGAGAAGCTAAAGGCAAAGCAGAAAAGGAAAGATATGCCCATCTGAATGCTGAGTTTCAAAGAATAACAAGGAGAAATAAGAAAGCCTTCCTCAGTGATCAATGAAATGCAAAGAAATAGAGGAAAACAACACAATGGGAAAGACTAGCGATCTCTTCAAGAAAATTAGAGATACCAAGGGAGCATTTTATGCAAAGATGGGCACAATAAAAGATAGAAACAGTATGGACCTAACAGAAGGAGAAGATATTAAGAAAAGGTGGCAAGAATACACAGAAGAACTATACAAAAAATATATTAATGACCAGATAAGCACAATGGTGTGATCAATCACCTAGAGTGAGAGACATCTTGGAGTTTGAAGCCAAGTGGGCCTTAGGAAGCATCACTATGAACAAAGATAGTGGAGGTGATGGAGTTCCAACTGAGCTATTTCAAGTCCTAAAAGATGATGCTGTGAAAGTGTTGCACTCAATATGCCAGCAAATTGGAAAACTCACCAGTGGCCACAAGATTGGAAAAGGTCAGTTTTCATTCCAATCCCAAAGGAAGGCAATGCCAAAGAATTTTCAAACAACTACACAATTGCAGTCATCTCAGCTGATAGCAAAGAAATGCTCAAAATTCTCCAAGCCAGACCTCAGCAGTATGTGATCCAGGAACTTCCAGATGTTCAAGCTGGATTTAGAAAAGGGAGAGGAACCAGAGAACAAATTCCCAACATGCATTTGGATCATATAAACAGCAAGAGAGTTCCAGAGAAACATCTACTACTGCTTTATTGACTATGTCAAAGCCTTTGACTGTGTGGATCACAGCAAACTGTGGAAAATTCTTAAAGAGATAGGAATACCAGGCCACCTTAACTGCCTCTTGAGAATTCTGTATGCAGGTCAGGAAGCAACAGCTAGAACCCGACATGGAACAATGGACTGGTTCCAAATTGGGAAAGGAGTACGTCAAGGCTGTATATTGTCACCCTGCTTATTTATATGCAGAGTACATCATGCAAAATGCTGGGCCGGATGAAGCACAAGTTGGAATCAAGGTTTCAGGGAGAAATATCAATAACCTCAGATACGCAGATGACACCACCCTTATGGCAGAAAGTGAAGAGGAATTAAAGAGCCTCTTGATGAAAGTGAAAGAGGAGAGTTAAAAAGCTGGCTTAAAACTCAACATTCAAAAAACAAAGATAATGGCATTGGGTCCCATCACTTCATGGCAAATAGATGGGGAAACAATGGAAACAGTGACAGACTTTATATTTTGGGCTCCAAAATCACTACAGATGTTGACTGCAGCCATGAAATTAAAAGATGCTTGCTCCTTGGAAGAAAAGCTATTTCCAACCTAGACAGCACATTTAAAAGCATAGACATAACTTTGCCAACAAAGGTCTATCTAGTCAAAGCTATGGTTTTTCCAGTAGTCATGTGTGGATGTGAGAGTTGGACCATAAAAAAGCTGAGTGCTTAAGTCTCGATGCTTTTGAACTGTGGTGTTGGGGAAGTCTCTTGAGAGTCCCTTGGACTGCAAGGAGATCCAGCCAGTCAATCCTAAAGGAATTCATCCCTGAATATTCTCTGGAAGGACTGATGCTGAAGTTGAAGCTTCAATACTTTGGCCACCTGATGAGAAGAGCCGATTCATTTGAAAAGACCCTGATGCTGGGAAAGATCAAAGGCAAGAGAAGGGGATGACAGAGGATGTAATGGTTGGATGGCATCAACTGGATGGATATGAGTTTGAGTAAGCTCTGGGAGTTGGTGATGGACAGGGAAGCCTGGAGTCCTGCAGTCCATGGGGTCACAAAAAGCCAGGCATGACTGAGCAACTGAATGGACTAAGCACCCCGCTAATGGGTCTCTCTGACTCCAGTATCTCCCCGTTCCTCACCTTTCCGATTTCTACATTATATTTTGAATGCTGTTTCTGCAGAAGTCCCTCAAGCACAAGCAAAAATATGAACCCTTCCCACTAAGGGTTGATAATTAAAATACACAAATTGAAATGGAAAGAAGACACAAGATAACATTTTAAACAAGAGCTAAAACACTGGGATTTATACCACTGGTACTTAACTAGCTTCTTAAGCAATACTTTAATGCCTAATTTATAATCTTTTCTCGGTCACTATCTGGTATAAAACCCTTAAAGAATAAATGTTGTCTTTTTCAAAGTAGTTCATAGAATAGAACATAATGCCCAGATAACAAGTAATGAACATCTGATTTTTCAGATGGAAACATAAATTAAAACCCACAATGAATATATCTCTGCATGACTAGTCCCTTGGGTATACAAATAATGAGAGAGAAGACACTAGAGCTAAATTAGTAATAAAGGTAGCCCGAGATGAGATGCTAATGTCAGACCAAGGAATTTGTCACAGGCATCCATTTAAATGTTTTTAAAGCTGGAAAGCAATATGATCATAGGAAACATTAGGAAGATATTAGAAATCAGAAATGGAATTCAAGCAGATTATTTAAAAAGCAAAAGCAACAATGGCACCCTCTAAATGGGAATGGATGTCAAAAAAGTTTGACATCAGAGGTATTAGCAATAAGACTTGGGAACTGATTTGATTCTTATTAAAGGGAGGTGGTATTAGTGATTTCAACGTCTCTTTACTGAACAACATAGGAATATAAAGAATTGTTAGGAGAAAGGTTGACTTATGAACCTTTGGATTTGAGATATCTTTGGGACACAGGGAAATACGAACCTAGATCAGGAGTTGGCAAACGACAGACCAAATCCTACCAGTTGTCACTTTTTATACATAAAGTTTTGCTGGAACAGAGCTACTTCTTCAAGTATTATTTATGATTGCTTTTGTGTTACAAGTAGTTGAGACAAAGGTTCTCTGCCTACAAAGTCTCAAATAATTACTGCTGCTGCTGCTGCTGCTACGTCACTTTAGTCGTGTCCGACTCTGTGCGATCCATAGATGGCAGCCCACCAGGCTACCCCATCCCTGGGATTCTCCAGGCAAGAACTCTGGAGTAGGTTGCCATTTCCTTCTCCAGTGCATGAAAGTGAAAAGTCAAAGTGAAGTTTCATGTCCAACTCTTAGCAACCCCATGGACTGCCGCCTACCAGACTCCTCTGTCCATCCACATACCCTTAATAATAATAATAAAAGTTTGCTGACCAAGTATCAGAATTTTGCTGTGTCTATGGTGGCTCAGAAGTTAAAGCGTCTGCCTGGAATTCAGGAGACCCGGGTTCAATCCCTGTGTCAGCAAGATCCCCTGGAGAAGGAAATGGCAACCCACTCCAGTACGCTTGCCTGGAGAATCCCATGGAGGGAGGAGCCTAGTAGCCTACAGTCCATGGGGTCGCAAAGAGTCGGATACAACTGAGTGACTTCAATTCACTTCACTTCATAACGGCAGCTACAGAGGACTTCCCTGGTGGCTCAGAGGGTAAAAGCATCTGTCTACAATGTGGGAGACCTGGGTTCGATCTCTGGGCCGGGAAGATCCATCCCATGGACAGAGGAGCCTGGTAGGCTACAGTCCATGGGGTCGCAAAGAGCTGGAGACAACTGACCAACTTCACTTTCTTTCACTTTTCACAGAATCTTGAGTGGGCAGGGGGTGGCGCTGTTTCCTGTTGTAGCTGTTTCCGGTTGTAGACTATTCTGCCAGTACTAGGGGCGGGTCTCATGAGCAGGACAAACCATTATGGTGGGGGGTTGAGAATTTTGATACTCAATTACAAGCCCTTCATGTTCTTGGTTATGAGTCTTTTCTGACCACTCCTGTTTCTCCGTGACTTCAAAGACTTTGAACAGTATAGGAGGTCCCCTTATTTCCGGGGGAGGGGAGAAATCTTCCTCACACACCTCTCCCATCCCTGCCGTTTTTGAAAATTGGAACAGTCCAAAGGCAGGCACGTTGAAGGGTTTGTAGGAAACTTTCTTTTCTTCAGAGCCCTCTCTGAGGGAGGGCAGGAGGGAGATAGAGATCAAAAACATTTCTTTTGCTGTGGTAAGTGATTTTGTTTGGGCTTGCACTCCCACTGACAGGAGGTGAGGCGTGGTGGGAGGTGTCCTGAGGCAGGGTATAGGGTCTCTAGGAGGGTGTGAGATGGCGGCAGGGTGGGGGGCGGGGGAGGCGGGGAGCAACCAGAGAAGACATTGAAGGGATGGGGGGAGAGGAGGGAGAGGACTGACTGAATCGTCCCGCAGGGCCAGCCAAGCCCCAAAGGCACTCAGTCATCATGGCCTTGAAACCTGAAGACCCAAGTAGTGGGTTCTGGCATGGTAAAGTGATGGCTTTCATCAACGAGAGGATGTCCAGGCACGCGAAAGGCCCGGAGTTCTACCTCGAGAATCTCTCTCTGTCCTGGGAGAAGGTGGAGGATAAGTTCAAGGCCATCCTAGAGGACCATCAGGTGCCCGGCCAGGCCAAAGAGGCCTGTGCCTGGGGCAGCCTGGCCCTGGGCATGCGTTTTGCCTGCAGACAGAACCAGTTACACGGGCACAGGGTGCAGTGGCTGCACGACTTAGCTGGGCTGCACAAGTCGGCCGCACATGCTTTGGCCTCAGACCTGAAGTTGTTCATGGCACAGCACGAGGTGGAATGCAAGGAAGCAGCCTTCCAGCTGCAACAAATGCAGGCCAACCTGGAGAAGACGCGGAAGGAAAGGGATCAGCTGAGGTGGAAGCTCTTCCAGGCAGTAAGATTACTTGGTCCCTGCCCTGCTTCCTGCCCCAGCCCCCAGTCCCAGCCCCAGCCTCGCCCCCCAGGACAGGTCTCAACTCTGTTCACTTCCTCCAGGAGCTGGAGTCTCTGCAGGAACGAGCTGCCAAGGAGCCAGGTCTGGCCATGGCCGCTGCCAGTGGGCCTGAGACACAAGGAACCAGTGAAGAAGAAGAGGAGGAGGCAGGGGCCACTGCTACTCCTGCTCCCGCTTCTGAAGCCACAAGAGGAGAAAGACAGGAGGATGCGGAAGGGGCGGGTGCTGCGGGGGCAGAGGAAGCTGAGGAGGCAGCAGAGGAGATGGTTGTAGACATTATGCAGCTTCTCAGCGATGTAGACCAGGAAAGTCACACCTCTGGTGGGCAGAGGAAGGGAGATCACAGGTCCATGGAAAGAGCCAGTCGTTATCTATGTAAAACAACCAAGTCCATGTATACAGCCTCTCCATGGAACCTTCCTGTCCAGCTCCCTGCCTCATTCACATACTCATACTCATCTCCTTTTCTAGATGCACCCACACCATCCACACCCACATTATCCCCAAGTGCATCATCCTCACCAGCAGCAGCAGTCACAGCAGGAGCTCCAGCTCAAGCATCTCCCCATCGCAGGCCCTTTGATTTTAGCTTCTGGTCTAATGGGGGGGCCTGGGGAATAGACCCTCAAGAACCCACCAGAAATAGGAGTGACTATGATCCCCATCAGCAGAGAAAACCTACAGCATTTCGAAGGCCAGGGGATTGGAACTGCCCTTGGTGTAAAGCCATGAATTTTTCAAGGCAGAAAATTTGCTTCCGCTGTGGGAGAGATATCTGGCTACAGAACCCTTGATTCAGAAATGTGAAACAGAATAGAAACTTAACTGATGGGAGATCAGTTTTCAGAGGGAGGGGAAGGGGAGGGGGGGAAGAGGGCTTGGGAAGAATAGAGAGAAAGGTTGGGTGGTTAAATGGGGGAAAGGAGTTGTGAGAGAGGAGGTGAAAGGGGTGGGAGAGAAGGTATGGGATAGTGATTGGGGAAGGTGTAGATTGGGGGGTTAAGGGGAGAGAGAGATATAGAGAAAAAGACTTGTTTTTGACAACCCCGTTTGTGTTCCAGACCACTAGCATTCGACACGCTAGAACTGCTGCAGCTTCTGTTTGTATTTCTTTTCCCAAACCTAGTATCTGGTGGACCTGGGCAGCCAGTATATAGCACCCCAACTCCCTGCATTACCCCTCCCTTCACTAGGCTGTAGATCGTTGGAGCAGGAGTGGACTAGTGGGGATTCCTGCATCCCACGTCTCCAGGAATGAACTGGACAAGAAGTTCATTCATGTTCTGAGCAAGTTATATGAGAAACAAAGCAGACCTGAAGTTAACCCCAGGTTTACAACAGGGCACAGATTCACCAATCCTAAAGGAATCCCTCAGGGCTTCATACAGAGGATGCCAGCACCAGCTGCAGACAAGGACTGCTGTCATTGTTGTTCAGCCTCGTGACAAGAGAATCGTCCCCAGTCTCCACTTCCAACTAGGGACAGGCAGATCTGAACAGGGAACTTGTGCCACTGCCAAGGTGAGTCAGCAACTGATAGTACCTGGAGGGTTTGCTGGTCTAGACCACTGACCAAAGGACCAAAAATCCTGAGTTTTTTTTCTCTCCCCAGATTACAGTGGGAGGGGAGTCCAGCTACAAAGGTCCTAGTAAATTCAGAAATGTATAATAGAACCCACCCTGATGGGAAATCAATTTCCAGAGGGAGGGTGTAAAAGGAGGAGGGGGATGATGGTCTGCATTTCCCTCTCTGATAACTAAGCTGTGTTGAGGTGAGCTAAATGTATGGTTTAGCCCACAGGTGGAATGATGTTGAGAAATTATACCTGGACCAGACTGAGGCACAACTGGAGGAGCCCTGAACATTCACTGGGAACTGTGACCCTAAAGACTGAAACTTTTTATGACCCTAAACTAACCCTGGGACATTTCTACAGCAGCTTGATGTGACTCTTGGTTGTCTCCTTTGGGGGCAGATGTGCATAATTGTTACCAGGATCTGTTGCCAGATCCCTAGCTAGTTATTAAAAGGCTTTCACTTGACAGAAATCTTCTTGGGCTTGTTTATATCTTTATAGGGTATAATTTGGGGCTTCCCAGGTGGCTGCTTGGTAAAGAACCTGCCTGCCAATGCAGAAGACAAAGGAGAAGTAGATTCAATCCCTGGATCAGGAAGATCCCCTAGGGGAGATGGCAACCCACTCCAGTATTCTGTCCTGGAGAATCCCATGGACAGAGGAGCCTGGTGGGCTACAGTCCATAGGGTCACAAAAAGTAGGACACAACTGAGCATATGTGTGGAGGGTAGAATTTCACAGTTTCAGCACTCCTGACAGTGCAACTGGCTGTCATCTGATGATGATGTAGATACCTTATCTCCAGAGGGGTGGCCTGTGAATTACAGGATGTTTGGCAGAATCCCTGGCCTCTACCCACTAGATGCCAGTAGCACACCCCACACTCCCAGAAGAGATTGTAACAATCAAGGATGTCTCCACATGTTCACAGGAGAACAAATTCACCCCAGTTGGGAACCATACTACTACTACTAAGTCGCTTCAGTCATGTCCGACTCTGTGCGACCCCATAGACGGCATCCCACCAGGCTCCCCCGTCCCTGGGATTCTCCAGGCAAGAACACTGGAGTGGGTTGTCATTGCCTTCTCCAATGCATGAAAGGGAAAAGTGAAAGTGAAGTCACTCAGTCATGTCCGACTCTTCACGACCCCATGGACCACAGCCTACCAGGCTCCTGCATCCATGGGATTTTCCAGGCAAGAGTACTGGAGTGGGGTGCCATTGCCTTCTCCAGATTGGGAACCATAGAGGCAATGAAATACTTATGAGTTCGAAACAGGGGAAAAGAGTTGCAAGGGCAGTGTGTTTAGCAGTGCCCAGGGCTCCAGGGAGTGGGGCACTATGACATGAAAAGTGTTCATTGGGTTTGGCCATGTCTGATCTTTGAGCCAGTCTAGGTGGGGGGTGGGGGTAGAAGCCCAATTGCAAGGACTGAGGAGTGAGTGGAAGTGAGAAAGTGCTCAGTGAGGGGGGGGGCTCTTCTTCAAGGACCTTTAACTATGAAGGGAAGGAATGATGTGTGTGGGATACAAGACTGCGAGAGTTCTTTGAATACCAGAGAAACTTAGGCCATGGGGAAGGAGATAGCTGTAGAAAGCTTGAACATGCAAGAAATATGTAAGAGAATGAAGTAGATCCTACATACTATATTGGAGACATGTTCAGTGCATTGTTTAAGAAAAAAAAAAAATGACGGCCAGTGGTACCTTACATGAAACAAAATTACTCCCCAAATTAGTCTGTGTGCATATGTATTAGACATACACACGTGTGTGTTTGTGTATTCCTTTTATATTATGGATTTATATAAGCATAGAAATGCTCTGGGAAAACTTTTTTTACCCAGAAAAATGGAGTAGGGTAGGGAAAGTAGGATAGAGGGCTTTTATTTCTTTATATACCTCTGTGTTAGGAAAGTAAGATAAATATTCACAAATATACGAAAAATAAAGTTAATTTACTGGCTTGGGTAGGCTTGGAAAGGCCACCTCCTCCTTTGAGACAGGAGGAGAGAACAGACACTGATCTCTATCACAAAGAGGTGGGAAACCAAGAGGGCTTTTGCCTATGTACACCTTAGACTAGGGACCTGAGAGTGAGTAAGGAGAGGAGGTCAGGATGGGAGCGTGGGCTTCTGAACAATGGCATATTTAGGAATAACTTTCACAAGTAGAATGGGGAAGGGGAAAGAAAAGATGACATCCTGTTTCCCAGTGGGCCAAACTGGGCCCAAATGAAAGAAAATCAAAAGGCATTGCAATAGGAACCTAGGAGGGGATTCTGGAAAGGAAGGTGAGTGGTTCCAGAGGGGCACCAGACACTTAACTTTGGTAATAAACATTGTTTCCATAACTTACTTTTTTTCAGTAAATGATTTGGTTTGTTGGGATTTGGGTTTTATGTTTGATAGGATTAAGGGAAAGATACTGATTTTCAAGATTTTGTGTTTCACACTCAATATAAAGGTTCTTCTCTCTGTGTATTCCCTGATGGCTCAGAGGTTAAAGCGTCTGCCTCCAATGCGGGAGACCAGGGTTTGATCCCTGGGTCACAAAGATCCCCTAGAGAAGTAAATGGTAACCCACTCCAGTATTCTTGCCTGGAGAGTCCCATGGGCCTGGTAGGCTACAGTCCACGAGGTCACAAAGAGTCGGACATGACTGAGCGACTTCACTTTCACTCTCTCTCTGTACATACAGAGGAAAGGATTTAATAAACTGAAGTTAATTCCACATCTATCACTAAATATCCTCAACACATCCAACAGAGGTGATATGACTTGGCCTTTGAGCCCTTGGGCTAGCAATGCTTAGATGAGCAGCTCAAGAGTAAGACAGCTATAAAAATGATGTTGCTTCAAGAAAGACCCCAGGTGGCGCAGTAGTAAAGAATCCATCTGCCAATGCAGGAGAAATCAGAGACATAGGGTTCAATCCCTGAGTTGGGAAGATTCCCCTGGAGGAGGGTATGGCAACCCACTCCAGTATTCTTACCTGGGAAATCACATGGACAGAGGGACCTGGTGAGCTACAGTCCATAGGCTTACAAAAGTTGGATGTGACAGAGCACGCACACACAAGAAAGACCCAGTCTCAGTGAGCAAGTGGAGGAAATAGACATTTCGTAGGTGCCAAGGGTTTGGTCAAAGTCAGTGATTTTTATGTCTAGAAATACAGTAGTGATCCTCTCTGGGCTTGAGAAAATGACAAGCAAAGTAGCGAAAGGGAATGACTTAGAGAAGTTAAACTTGGCTACACCTGTCTCAAATGATGTGAAGTAAAAAAGTCATATTTTATTTAGAAACAACAGTGCTTTTCAATCTTTGTTTTATGTCAAGTAGGATCAAACTCAAAAGTTTGCAAGATTGTTTATACAACAATGTTATCTAATGGGAAATTTCCCTACATGCCTTAAGATTTAGAAATTTCTGTGACCTTGGACCATGCTATAGAACATTGCCATTCAAAGCATCACTCTTTGCACTGTCATCTCATAATAAGTGCCTCCCTGCTATCTATTTCTCTTTCTATTGGCAAGACTTAACATATTAGAAAAAGAAAAGGTTTCATCCAACCAAAATAAAAATCCCCAGACCCTAGTGATCTGAGGGTTACAGCCAGTAAATCAGTGACCCATATTTATGGAAAGCATCCTCTATGTTTGTAGAATCTGTGTGTGTGTGGGGGGGCGTTGTTATAGTTCAGGGTAAGTTTTAGACTCAGAAAAGGAAGAGATAAGATACAGAGGGAGGGAGGGAAAAGGGGATAGAGAGAGAGAGAGGGAAGAGCATGTATAGAGGTAGACAGAGAGAGAGAGATCTTGCCTGAGAGTGAAAATGTTGTGTTCTAAGGCGCTCAGTCAAGTCTGACTCTTTGCGACCTCCTGGACCATAGCCCTCAAGCCTCCTCTGTCCCTGGTATCTTCTAGTTAAGAAAACTGGAGTGGGTTGCCATTCCCTTCTCCAGAGGATCTTCCCACTCAGGGATTGAACCCTCATCTACTGCATTGGCAGGCAGATTCTTTACCGCTGTGCCACCAGGGAAGCCCGAGAGTAAAAGAGATGAATGTAAATATGAAATCTGGCCAAAATACTCTCCTTTACAGGGAGTCAGAGGAAGGCTTTGGGAGGGTCAGGGTAATGGGGCTGAAAAATGAAAATATGCATGTAGCACCTCTCAACCTAAATAAGGGTATATTGCCTTATTATTGGCAAAGAGTATGATCTAGTCTGGAAATTAATATGTGTAGCTTCGTGTTAATCTGGGTCTCATTTTACTGAGATAAAGGCCCTGGCGTGGAACTACACACCGCCATCCTACTTGGTTTTTTTCCACTTCATAGCCATGGATGGAGACTGTACTTGTTGAAAATTAACCAGCTAGCTTGCCAAGGTGGATCATTCTTCAGGGTGGTGAGAGAGTGGGGATGGCGCCGTATGCATTCATTCCTGTTCCTGAGAAAACTACTTGGAGTGCACGTTTCGACTAATAATGCTGAGGTCAGCACCATCTCCTTTGTTAATAAGGGTTGAATCAGAGAAGGGAATTTATTCCTTTTAAATACACAGTTTCTCATTGTATAAATCTTAATTATGTTGAATTGGTTCATGGTGCTTTTCAGATCTACTTTTCTGTATATTTTCCTTCTACTTTTCTGTATATTCATTCTACTAATTTTTGAGTTTGATATTGAACCTCCAACCAAAAATCTTAATTTACCTATATAAAAAATAATTGTAACATACACTAGTTCAGTTCAGTTCAGTCACTCAGTCATGTCCGACTCTTTGCGACCCCATGGACTGCAGCACACCAGGCTTCCCTGTCCATCACCAACTCCCATAGCTTAGTGAAACTCATGTCCATCGAGTCTGTGATGCCATCCAACCATCTCATCCCCTGTTGTCCCCTTCTCCTCCCACCTTCAATCTTTACTAGCATCAGGGTCTTTTCCATTGAGTCAGTTCTTCAATATATACTGATTTTATATATGTATGTATATGAATGTAAATTTTATATATGTATATAACTTATGTCGGAGAAGGCAATGGCACCCCACTCCAGTACTCTTGCCTGGAAAATCCCATGGACGGAGGAGCCTGGTAGGCTCCAGTCCATGGGATCGCTAAGAGTCGGGCACGACTGAGTGACTTCACTTTCACTTTTCACTTTCATGCATTGGAGAAGGAAATGGCAACCCACTCCAGTATTCTTGCCTGGAGAATCCCAGGGACAGAGGAGCCTGGTGGGCTGCCGTCTATGGGGTCGCACAGAGTCAGATACGACTGAGCGACTTAGCAGCTTAGCAGCAGCATAACTTATGTAATATATACATATATGTATAACTTTATATTTACATATAAATGTATGTAACTTTGTTCTGTATTTTCCAAGTCTCCTATAAATGTGTTATTGTACTTTCATAATTTAAAAAATAAAAACAAAAGAAAAAAAAGAGGAAAGAAAAAAATAATAATAAATAAATATACATTTTTCTCCATGGAAACATCACCTGCTAAAAACATGCAGTGTTATCTGACTGCATGGTAAGGTGCCCATTAGTTCTGTCCTTTATCTTATTTTCTAAGAACTGGTCAATGTCTTAAAATCTCACATTCCAAAAATATATCTGAAACCTCCATAAACTAAGTGTTATTATGTTCACATGTAAAAAAAAAGCCTTGATAAACGCTGGTTCCAGCCACATTGACCTCCCTGTTTTTCTCTGCACATAGCCCATGCTTTACTGCCTCCTTGCTCTTGAACATTGCTTAACTTGCCTGGTAATTCCTACACTATTGCCACCTGATTCAGATCCTCAAGCACCACCTCAAACATCATAATTCTATAAGTCAAAAGTTATTTTTTCTTACTTTCTCCTACTGTTTTATTTCTTACACTACTTTTTGCTTCCTCTCATGTGTGATGGAATAAAAGACATGAAGTTAGCGTTGGCAGGTCTCTGCTTCTCTCTGCTCTCGAAAAATAATCCTCTTTTTGGCTGAAAAGGCCTCTCCAAAGCCAGAAACTTCTACAGAGATTCTGTGTTCTAGATCATTTTCAGGGCTTTTTCTGTGAAAAATAGGTGTAATGGGCAGAAAGAGCTGAAAAAAATTGTGAAGAGCAATCCTAGTTTAGATTATATTAGAAAGGGGAACAAGAAATTGAAAAGAGAAAAAAAAAGCAAGAGATAGAAGATGAAAGAGGACAAAAGAGGAAAATGCATTCTAAGGGAAGTTTTTTAGTTGGGAATGAGAATGAGGAATGATGAGAGAGGTTTCTGGGCAGCTGTCTTATGTAATAAATAGTGAGCATAAGAGTAGTGGAAAAGATGATTTCAAATACTGTGGAGGTGGGGCTTTTCCATTTTTTTTGTGGTACCATGGACTGTAGCCTGCCAGGCTTCTCTGTCCATGGAATTCTCCAGGCAAGAATAGTGGAGTGGGCAGCCATTCCCTTCTCCAGGGGATCTTCCTGACTCAGGTATTGAACCTGGGTCTCCTACATTGCAGGCAGATTATTTTACCATCTGACCCACCAGGGAAGCCCAACTGTCCTCCCATATAAAATAAAAATTAAGTTTAAAAAAAAGATTGAAGGCAGACATTTAGGAAAGCAGAGAAACTAATTAGGAGTTTATTGTAACAAGACAGATAAGAGAGCTTGGCTTGGACCAGCAGTGGAATGGAAGGCACAGATTATGTAATCCCCAAAGGTCAAGGAAGTTAAAACCCTGTGGAATAATAATACATTGACCAATGGGAGATGGGAGCAGAGAGATAAACTGTTCTCCTATTCTCCTCCTGGATCAAGTATGTAAAAATACCCTTCCTTCTTCACTGCCTCACTTTGCTTTTACCTTGTTCTTGTTTCCCTGGGATTACAATCCCTGGGTCATGAAGATCCCCTGGAGAAGGAAATGGCAACCCACTCCACTATTCTTGCCTGGGAAATGCCATGGACGGAGGAGCCTGGCAGGCTATAGTCCCTGGGGTCACAAAGAATTGCACATGACCGAGTGACTGAGAACACAGCACACACTCTCTAATACATATTCACTTTTTGCCCCAGGATTCACTTTCTAGGAACCCAATGATGAGACAGGAGGAAGATCAGGAGTTCCGTTTTGGATCTATTGGTTTTAATGTAGGTAGAGATGCTGAAAAGTCTGTTGGATAAAAAATTCTGCAGAGAGATCTGGGTTGGAAGGTATCTATGTTGGAGTTACCAGTGTACAGATGGTATATAAAACTGAGACTGCATAAACAGATCATGGAGGGAAGTGGTGTTAATAAAGATGGAAAAAACTAAGGACCAGGCCCTAAGAGTCCTCTGACATTAAGAGATCAGGAGAAATATGAGGAGTCAGCAAAGGAACTTCAGAAAAGATAACTGATGAAATAAAGGGAAAACAAGAGAGTGTGACTCTTTAAAACTCAGGTAAAGAACATATATCAAAAAGAAGGGATAGTCAACTGTGCTAAATGTGCTGATCTTATAAAAAGAGGAGTGAAAATTGACCTGACCATTGGATTTAGCATTGTTGTAGTCATTGGAGACTCCAGTTTTGGTGGAGTGGTTAAGGTAAAATTCTGATGGAAGGGACTTTCCTGGTGGCTCAGACCATAAAGAATCCACCTGATGCAGGAGATGCAGGAGATGCAAGAGAAGAATGCAAGGGAAGATCCCCTAGAAAAGGGAATGGCTACCAACTCCATTATTTTTATCTGGAGAATTCCATGAACAGAGGAGCCTGGTGGGCTACAGTCCATGGGGTCGCAAAGAGTCAGACACAACTGAGCAACTTTCACTCCCTCAGTCACTGATGGAAGTAGTTTAACAGAGAATTAGTGGAAAAAAGCTTAAGATGGTGAGTGCAGACAACAGTTTCTTTGAAGTAGTTTTGCTGCAAATGGAAACAAAGAAATGGAGGCAGTGGCTGTCAGGGGAAGTAGAATTAAGAAGCATAGACCTTGACCTGTGTGTATGCTGATGGAAATGATTCAGTAGAAATAGAAACTTCCATGATAAGAGAGATGGGAGAATGGCTTCAGTGATATCCTCGAGTAGGCAAACATGGTCAGAATCGAGTGTATTAGTGAAGTGACTGGTCTTACATGGGAGCTTTGCCAGTCCATCAATAACAACAAACCTGAAGGCAGAGTATGTGGGTACAGATACCAGTAGGTGGATAGATGTAGTGGATGTTCTCTCCTAACTGCCTCAATCTTTTCTCAGTAAAATGGGAAACAAGGGGAGGAGATGTTGGAGGCTTGAGAAGAGCAGATGTTAAATAGTCATCTAGGAAGACAGGAGACTGAATGGTGCAGTAATATACCATAAGACTATGTGACAGCATTAAGAATCCATTTGAGGTTCATGATAATGAATTTAAAGTGAGATCAGTGAACATTATATGGTTTCCTTCGGTCAGGTTCAGCTAGAAGGATACAAATACAAGCATAGATGGAGAGTTGGATTTACACAGTGTTGTGGTTTTCACAAGTGAGTAAGATAAAGGGGAAAAGGGTCTTGGAAAACAAGAGGGTATATATGAGATTGATTAAATTGACTGATCATGGAATTTAAACTGTTAGTTTGAAAAGAGAGTGGTGGATAGTGAAAGAATTGTGGGACCAGTGAGTTGCAGCTCTGGGTAGAGTTAATACATTATTGGAACTGTGGTACAGAAAGAGTGAGCCCAAGTTGGTGGCCAGAGAATACATGCAAATGAGATAATCGAGGAGATTACTACTGCCTCCACCACTCCAAAATGTTGCAGATCACCTGCCTGCCACAACCATTACATTACCTAGTTGGACACTGGAAAGACTTTGAATTTGCAACTCCTGAAATAAGTTGAAACACTGATATCAACAAAATAATCATAAAACAGAAGATCACTGAACTTGTGTAATGATAAAAGGAATGGAACTAAATGAATACCAGTGTTAGGTAGCTCATCAGTGATTACTTGAAATTAATTCTTGTTTTCTAATGATCAAATATAACCCATTAATTCTTACCAAGCAGGTAATCCAGCTGACTAAACTATAAATATCTGTTTTCCCTCAGTAAATAAGCTGGAATTGAAAATAACATAGGTATTATAAAATAGAATGATTATATTTCTGATTATTACAAAGCTAATGTGTTATAATATGGTTATATTCTAAACATTATACCATGTCTAATTTACTATTAATGCAATGAAAATAAACTATAACTGATACTAGTTTGTCATTTAAGTTATGCACAATTTTTTAAAATAAGCAGATTATCAAATTGTGGAGGTTAAAAAATGGTATTTTCAGGTTATATATGTGTTCTTTTATGTATATTTGCTACAAAAATAACTGTATCAGGGACTCCCACTTATAAACCAAAATAGGAGGAAAAAAATAACTAACCGCATAACACTCTAGCCTACACAGGCCAGAAGAGGCCATTGCTGCAGTCTTAAGACCCTGCTGCACAATCTGGATCTTTTCTGAAGTCAGATAATTCTCTAAGGTTCAGGATCTCATTTTTCCTACAAAAAACTATCTGCTATCCTAGAAATTACTACCTGGGCAACCAACTTGTTTACACTTAACTTTTCAAAGATCAATAGTTAAGCTGGAATTGAATTATGAGAAATGTTCAGTCCTTGAAAATCTCTTGGTTACCATGGTGGGGAGTAGGTTAGGTGGGTGGAAGGTGATAAAAGGTACTTCTTAGTGTCTTAGGTAGACTAGGACAATGACTTTTGTTTCTAAAAGCATAAATTTCCTTGCAGTATGACATAAAGGAAGTCCCATGGTACATGCTCAATGAATATTTGTTGACTGAAATATAAAACTTAATATATGCTACATAGGTACTTTTTGGTCAGGATCATTTAAAGGCCATTAAAATCAGGTGAAATTTTTGTACACTTATATTTATTTCTTATTCTTTTTAATTATGGAACATTTCAAATATATTCAAAAATTTAAAAAGACAATGAACCCTCATGTATTCATTGTATAGAGCCAAAGATTAGCCCCATACTACATTTATTTCAAATACCTTCAATTCCCCTCAATTCTTCTGGTGATGTTATTCTGCAAGAGTAATCACTCAAATGTGATGAATAGCAGGGCAAATGTCATGCCTCAGAACTGAATAAATGCACTAAGGAACCCTTCACAAAGAGTTTGTGAGGCATTCAGATTTTGAGGACTTCACTTATTTCAGTGATTATTAAAGACCGAAAATAGTTGGATTATCTTCCTGTTTAAGAAGGAGTTTCCTAATTCTGTTTACTTAATCAGAGAGGTAAATAGCCATAGTGGTTTTGAACTTATCACTGATTCTCTGAATGTGGCCACTCTCATCCCAAAACACATAGGTTTCTACAGATATTCAATTATATTTAATCACTCTTTTCAATATCTTGAATTCATTCAGGATTACATGAATACATCTATCTTCATCCATAGCTTAAGTCACCCCTTTTCCAAGTTGTTGAGAAAGTGATATGTGGGATTTTCTCAAAAAAGATTACTCTCATCATTTTTATTCTACTAAGTGCCTCCTCCACTGAAAAGATTTGAGTAGAAAGGGGAATAGACAGTAATTCTTGGATTAGCATGGCTCTCAAAATATGACTCACTTCTCCACCATCCCTCTATTACTAACCCACTGACATGCTGAGAAATTCAAGTAATCATTCTTGAGATTAGCCAAAGAAAAACACAAAAATGAGTGATTGGCTACTGAAAGGTCACAATCTGTAAACTTTTCTTGCTATGAGTTAAATGGCTGGAGAATGTTACTAAATATTTCATATCTGCATTTTTTTAACCACACTGAAATCAGTAGAGTAACTTTTGATGAGGTTGATAAAGGATAGGAAAATAATCCATAATTACTTTAAAGTAGTATCAAATTTGAGATTTTAGGTGATATAGATATTGCCAAATGCAGAGCCTTTTTCACCATAAATGTCACTCTCTTGGCAATGGCATAACATCACCTGCATAGACTGAATTTGGAGCCTATGATCCAAATAGGAGTCAGTGATCACTACTAGACCTGAAAAATATGTTTATTATTTATACCCAAATTCTAGCTACTTCACTTAATGCCATTCTGGAAGAGATAAAGCACAAACAAGCAGATTACAAAAACAACAACAACAAAAAACAATGAGGAGGTTATGTCAAAGAGACAGATGCACCAACTGAAAGAGCTTCCAAAGGTGGATGAATTTGACCCAGAAAATACAGTAGCACTGAATTATTACCCAGTGTATAATATAAATGTCCATGAGTCCATAGTGATATAATAAATGATTGAATACATAGATGGGAGAAAAAAACAAATATCCCGTGCAGAAGAAATCTAAATAATTTTATATAGATATGGGCTTCCCTGGTGGCTCAGATGGTAAAGAATCTGCCTGCAGTGCAGGAGACCTGGGTTCAATCCGTGGATCAGGAAGATCCCCTGGAGAAGGGAATGGCTACCCACTCCAGTATTCTTACTTGGAAAATTCCATGGACAGAGGAGCCTGGTAGGCTACAGTTCACGGGGTTGCAAGAGTCAGAAATGACTTAGCGACTAACACTTTCACTTATGTACATAGTTTGCTCTTAATGAAATGGAGCGTAACTACCATTTCGTATGTATGGACTATTGAAAAACTACTTCCTTCCAAAGAGGACAGTTTGAAAAAGGAGGGGAAAAATAACAACTTCAGAGTGGAGAAAGACAAGTACTACCTTGAGCCAGATGATCAAGGTCAATATGAACAGTGATAATATATGCTGATACTCCCTACCCTTGATATGATGTGATGAGAATGCATTTTACCTCTGTGTTCTTCCTCCTCAAAACACATTACCCCAGTATAAGCATGAAAAATTATCAGGTTGAGATTTGAGAGACATTCTACAAAATGTTTGAATAGTACTATTTAAGCTGTCAATGCCATTAGAAACAAGAAGAGTATGAGAAACCCCTACAGCCAAAAGGAACTTAAGGAGACATGACAATTAAATGTAAGGTGGTCTCCCAGACGGAATCCTGGAACAGAAAAAGGGCATTAAGCAAAATCTGAGGAAATCTGAATAAAATAAATGGACTTCAGTTAATGATGATTGGCTCATTGATTATAACAATTGTACCACAGTCATGGAAAATGTTAATACTAGGGGAAATGGGTGTAGGGCATACAGAAACTTTCGGGAGTATCTTTGAAATAATTCTGTAAGTCTAAAACTGATCTAAAAATGTAAAAGAATATTTAAAAACCAGTTGGGAGCTTTTATTGCAGCACTTTTTATAGGGACAAAAAATATATGCACATAAATAGCAAAATGATAGACTAAATTGTGATATCATAGACTACTGAGCAACACAGAACAGTATATATTTAAAAGGATGAGTGCACTCTCTATCAGTTGACTTGGAAATATTTCCAATATATATATTTAATAAGGAAAGAAAATGCAGGGAAACATGTAACTCTGTTTTTAGTTTGTAAAACAGTGAGGAGAAAATCCCCATGTAGATATACTTGTGCAATTAAAAGAATCAGGAGAAGGTATGCCAGGATACGGGCTTCCCAGGTGGTGCTAGTGGTAAAGAACCCTCCTGCCAATGCAGGAGACGTAAGAGACGTGGGTTCGATCCCTGCATTGGAAAGATCCGCAGGAGAAGGGCATGGCAACCCACTGCAGTATTCTTGCAGTGTCCTGGAGAATCCCATGGACAGAGGAACCTGACAGGTTATAGTCCATAGGGTCGCAAAGAGCCAGACACAAGTGAAATGACTTAGCACACATGCATGCAAGGATACACACTAGACTGTTAGCATTTATCAGATAGGGGAAAGGGTAAGATGAGTACATGAGTGTTATATTTTTTTAAGGAAGAGAGGAAAGAGAGCCAGATTGGGGAAATAAGCAGAGCAGGGGAAGTAAGCAGTAATTAATTCAGTAATTCATTATAAATATAGCACCTGTATGTAGTTGGCTGATGCTCTGCAAATAAAATATTTAATTTGTGAAAACAAAAGAGAGCAAGTGGAATTTGAGGAGGAAAAATGATCTATTTTAGATTGGCAGGATTTAAGAGGGTGGGGAATGAAAAAGGTATAAACAGAGAGAGAGTAGCAGCACCCTAAAGAACAGAGTGTCAGACAGTGAAGCCAAATTACACCCACTTCTCAGTTCTGCCAAGAGCTGTCCAAGGAGGTGAAAATGCTGCTTATTACTAAGGGTGTGGTCAGAATGATTGCTACTTTTGCCACTATTCTGGGGCTTTTGCCCACCGCAAAGAGACAAAACTTGTTTCCCCAATATTTCCTCCCAACACACATACAAAAGTGATTCTTAAGGCATCAAGAAAGCTCTCTATTTATATACCACCTGGTCTCCTGCCCTTTTGAACAATGAGGCCACACCAGGAATTTCAAAGTGCTTTTGATGAAGAGGTGACATAGCTTTGACATCAGACAAAGTCCACAGGAAACAAAAATGGAAGGGTCTGCATTTCCCAGAACGTAAAATCAAACAACAGAGTACAGATCCCTGGTGAGCAAGATCAGACTTAGCAAATGGCAGTTTTGAAAATGTGTTTAAAGTCACCTCAGCTACCTACTTCAACACTTAATACAGTCTCTATCTGAGATTTGAGATCTTAGACCCTGACGAGGGGAGATGGAGAGGGGAGGAAGGACATACTGTGGAATTCCTGAGCAAAAAACTGATTTCCTGTCACTATGAACTTCTTACAAACAGGAACTGTATCTGTGGTATCTTCCACAGTATAGTATATAGGAAGACAGGAGGACCATATGTTTATAGGGTCCCACATTGAATACTTAGATACAGTAGACTCAAATTCACATTGCAAATTCCACAAAGAATTTCACCAGAAATTAAAAGATCTCCTGTTAAAAGATCTCCCAGAAACATTTGAAACTATTTTCCTTCAATAAGAAAGGTGAGACCCTGACCTAAATGATACTTTAGGTAATTTTCATGGCCAGAAATCAAGATCATTGAGCCAAGTTGCTGCTGCTGCTGCTAAGTCGCTTCAGTCGTGTCCGATTCTGTGTGACCCCATAGACGGCAGCCCACCAGGCTCCCCCGTCCCTGGGATTCTCCAGGCAAGAACACTGGAGTGGGTTGCCACTTCCTTCTCCGATGCATGAAAGTGAAAAGTGAAAGGGAAGTCACTCAGTCGTGTCCGACTCTTAGCGACTCCATGGATTGCAGCCCATCAGGCCCCTCCGTCCATGGGATTTTCTAAGCAAGAGTACTGGAGTGGGTTGCCATTGCCTTCTCCATTGAGCCAAGTAGCTCTATACAAAAACATTTGTTAATACAGGTCTTCCTGTATTAACCATTAGGGTTATGGCCTGATAAACCCATTGTTGTTGCTGTTGTTTAGTCACTCAGTCGTGTTCTACTCTTTGTGACCCCATGGACTATAGCCCTCCAGGCTCCTCTGTTCATGGGATCTCCCATGCAGGGATAATGAAGTGGGCTGCCATTTCCTTCTCCAGGGGATCTTCCCTACCCAGGGGTCGAACCTGCATCTCTGTGTTTCCTGCATTGGCAGATAGGTTCTTTACTACTGAGCCACCTGGGAAACCCGAGTTGAAAATACCTGAAGTCAAAATACATTTAATACACCTAACCTACTGAACATCATAGTTTAGCCTGCTGCTGCTGCTGCTGCTGCTAAGTCGCTTCAGTCGTATCCAACTCTGTGCGACCCCATAGATGGCAGTCCACCAGGCTACCCCGTCCCTGGGATTCTCCAGGCAAGAACACTGGAGTGGGTTGCCATTTCCTTCTCCAATGCATGAAAGTGAAGTCGCCCAGTCGTGTCTGACTCTTCGTGACCCCATGGACTGCAGCCTACCAGGCTCCTCCGTCCATGGCATTTTCCAGGCAAGAGTATTGGAGTGGGGTGCCATCACCTTCTCCGATAGTTTAGCCTAGTCTACCTTAAATGTGCTCAGAACAGTTTCATTTCACATTGGGCAAAATGATGTAATACAAAGCCTATTTTATAATAAAGTACTGAATATTTCATGTAATTTATCGAAAGTGAAAACCAGAATAGTTATACGGGTACAGAGTGATTTTAAGTATACCATTTGATTACCCCATGATCACATGGCTGACAGAGAGCTGCAGCTTACGGCCTGTTACTACCCAGCATCATGAAATATTATCATGCCACATATTGCTAACATGGAAAAGATTCAAAATTTAAAGTGTGGTTTAGGTTGAATATGTGTCACTTTTGCACCATCATAAAATTGAAAAATTATAAGTCCAACCATCCATCATAAGTCAGAGATGGTTTACATAAGGCCCTGGGGAAAGAGTGGAGATAGGGAATAAATGAATCACAAAATTTTATGAATTGAATGAGTACACACAGTAAATGGGAATCTTGCTTTATGAAAATGTGATGAGAACTTGCTATGTTGTCTTAATAAATAATTAAAAAGAAATGTATAGAAGCTGCACATGCACTGTAGCCTGTCAAGAATACATCCACTGTATAACATAAGGCACCCTTACACACTCCAGCCCTAAACAAGACTCACCTGTGACGCTGAGCAATGTTTTCACGTAGCACTCACCTTAAAACACAAGTGTAGAACCCACTGTCTTGTGCTTCAACTGAGTGAAACCATATTGAATCTTCCTCTTTGCTCATCCTGACCTCTGAAAAGATGATGGGCTCTTCCAAATCACCTTTGTTTTTGTACCACATCAGCCTAAGCCCAGTGCTTTGGGCCATGCTATAGTTGGTACGAATGTAACTGTAGAAAAGGGCACATTTCACTCGGACTGGCTCGCCTGCCAAAGCCATGTATGTCTTGAGATCCACTGACCAGTCGATGCAGCCATCCACTGAAAGAAAACCAAATTGGGCATGAGACGCAATGAACATTATTGATAATGATGAGAGCAATAATAAATCATTGCCAACATATACCGAGGACTCACTATGAGCTAGACATTGAGTCACGAGCTTTACATAGATTATCTCATTCAATCTTCCCAGTGATCCTATGACAGGGGTCCCCAAATCCCCATGCCATGGACCTGTACCACTCTACGGGTACCACTCTACAGGTACCACTCTACTGGGCTGCACAGCAGGAGGTGAGTGGTGGGTAAGTGAGTGGAGTTTCATCTATATTTACAGCCACTTCTTATCACTCTCATCCCCTAGGTCTGTGGAAAAATTGTTTTCCATGAGACCAGTTCCTGGTGCCAAAAACATTGGGGACTACTGTCCTATGAGATATATCTTATCCTTGGACCTGGGCAAGCATGATTCCTGTTCTAGCCCTGTGCCTCTGGAGTATTTCCAGTCCTCTACAGTAATCTGCTTAGAGTTAACTAGATCCTCCAAGGAGCTCCAGCACTCATACCTATGGGGTATTCCTGGGGTCCCCACAACTAGCTACCAATTCCAGTAGGGTGGCTGGCCAAGTGCATCATTACTGCCAGCCAAACGGCACCCACTTAACAGGATTTTGTGAGACTGGATGGCTGGAATGACCCTGGCATGCTGATTTTTGGTGACTCAAATTGTTTATATAGACAGGAGACCCACAAAACAGAGACTTCTTTAGGACCCTGTATAGTCTAGGAGGAGCCCTGAAATTGAGGTTTCTATTATTTTTATTTTATAGACAAGAAAATAAATGAGACTCAGTAAAGTTTAGTGACTTTGCCTATGGATACAGAGCTAATAAATGGTGGAAAACCAGTCTGTGGTTCCAGAGACTGTTTTCTTAACCCCTATCCTGTATTGCCCCTGTCTATAATTGTGACCGGAACCACTGTTTTATTTATTTGCCTTTGAGAAAGTAGATGCCAGAGCTGGAAGCAGTGGGTACCTAAAGTGATTATTTGGCACTGTCTACATGCCAGTTTTCCATGGTATGACCTATTAATAGCAGATATTTAATCACAGCTCAATTTCTTTTTATACCCTTAGGCCTCCCTTGCTGCTCAGCTGGTGTGCGCTCATGGGAATATATTATATTAATGTCCTATATTAATGTCAAGTTTAATCAAATAATATTAGGTGGGTAAATCTACCATTAAAGAAAGACATAAACAGTGAATTCTCTCTTTTCCAGAAAGGTTGGAAATGAGACACTGTGGCTAATTTTATATGCTAGTCAATACAATTAGCATAGCTATTCTACTTCCAATTGCTGATTTCAAAGAATTTCATCAAATTATGCTACATCCCTTTGTGTAACTTGATTACCCTTTATAAAATAATCCTTTCGTAAACTGTATAAACACTGTCATTTTAAAATTATGTTTCGCTTATCATTTTGTGAACTCATCTGCTTCCTTTTTTTAGATGTTGAGAACTCTGAGCCCAATGTGTTTATCTTTTAACCTCAGTTGACAGGGAAAGCTCAGGGCTACATGCAATGCTCAAGTGTAATAAACTATCCTCCCTCAGGATTTTGCTTTCTCTACAGAAGGGCTTCTTGACCTGAGGTTCAAGGACACCCAGAGGCAGATTGCCTGGATAGATTTCAAGGTGGTGCTTATTTGCATAGCTATACTTTTCTGGAGCAATGTTCCATAGCTTCCATAGCTCTTTATCAGATCTTCAAAGGTGTCTGTAACCCAAGAAAGTTTTTAAATTCTTTGACTTCTGACCTCTCTTTGTGACTTCATTTTTCACTGCCTTGCTGCATATGGGCATTTATTATAAGTTGCCTCAAATCCTCTTGTAGTATGTCAAGTATTCACTAGAAATAAATCAATAATCAAATAACTCACCCTAAATTTATAATGAAGGGCATTTGAACTTTGAGGACTCACAGGGCACCAGATTCATCACTATGAATTTTGATGACCATTGTTCACTGTCGAAGTCAAGAAGGTACAGCCGAATTGGACTAAGAACATACTGATCTCTAGCTATCTCTTGGGGGGCTTTTTTATTCACTTCCAGGCATCAGTTGTTTACCTGTCACTTGTCATTCTCATAACTGTCAAGAACAGGGAGGGGGCAAATCTACATTACTTAAACTTTGGGGTCATTGTAGATTACTGGTGATACATCACTGCATTTAATGCAGTTTTGATATTTATTGTATTGTCATCTTTGAATGAATTTTATATTTTCCCTACTATGGATTATTTGTGATATTGCTCCCATGCATTAACACAACTGTGAGGAAATGATATGCTTTTTTTAAGAAAATGTATTTTTTCTCATGCTATGCTAAGTCGCTTTAGTCATATCCAACTCTTTGCGACCCTATGAACTGTTGCTCCCCAGGCTCCTCCGTCCATGGAATTCTCCAGGCAGAATACTGGAATGGATTACCATTATCTCATCCAGGGATCTTCCTGAACCAGATTGCACCTACATTTCCTGCATCTCCTGCACTGCAGGCGGATTCTTTCCCACTGAGCCACTGGGGAGACCATAGCTTTATTTTAAAAGTTGGTTAATAGAAGAAACAAATAAAATATGGGGATTTCTTAAAAAGTCCTTCACATTCCAGTTTTTGTTATTTTCTGACCCTAAAGGTGCATAGCAAATGCTTTTGAATTAACAAATGTGTCTTGGAAGAGTAGTTTTAAACCTCGATAATTACCTACTTGATAGGAAAAAAAAAAAAAATCTGGAATGTTTTCTCATTTGCACCCTAAATCCCTGTAGTTACTTTCTCTAAACAATCTGTTGCATAATCTATACCTATACAATGCTAACAGCCTGGTTTGTCCCATTACTGACAGGACATGGTTTGTATAAAAAATAATCAAAATATCTGCTCTTGGGACATGACATTCAGGCTCAAAGGAGGGTGAAGACATTTAACTGCCATTACAATCAGCTTTGTCATACAGACTTTGAGAGGACACTGAGATTTCATTTCCTCTTAAGAGCTAGCTGGGTAAAATGGATTTGATTTAATAGTTTATGGTTCCTTTTCTTCTGTTCCCTTGCTTTAGGTAGCAGAGAGGGAATCTTTAGTTATAAAGTTGTCAACAGGCAGAGAACATATATTCAATAATAAGGACAATTTCCAAAGGTTATCCCCTTATTCTTTTCCTTTAGTACAATCATCCCTCAATATCTGCAGGGGACTGATTTCATGACCCCCAAGGATATCAACACCTCTGAATGCTCAAGTCTCTTATATAAAATGATATGGTAGTTTCTTATAATCTACATATACCTTCGTATATGCTTTAAATAATCTCTAGCTTGCTCATGATAGCTAATACAAAGTAAAAGTGATATAGATATAAATGCAACATAATTTCCAGTGTGCAGAAAATTTGAGTTGTGCCTTTTGGAACTTTTCGGAATTTTTCAAAAATATTTTCCACCCATGGTTGGTTGAATCCCAGGAGGTAGAACCTGAGAATATGGGCAGGGGCCGACACAACTGTATTCACCACACAAGTTAGAATATAATGTATCTCAAAACACCTGAGGCAATTTTCCAAAAAAAAAAAAATGGATTAGACAAACAACAAGATACCAGGGATACATGAAGGCTCATCTGACACCAAATATTTTTCCACACTGGACTTTCATCAGCAGAAATCCATTCCCATGAATAAAGATCTTATAACCTTATATCTAGACAGTACAGAACCACTATCAGATTCCAGCAAGGTGGTATGATTCATTGTTAATGGATTGCTATTCCTAGGAAAACCAACAGAGACAGGGGGCAAGGGGGGATAAAATACGATACAGTGCATTTCTCTTTAGATATGGGACTGGTGAAACAACTAAGAAGGCCTAGTGAAGTAAGAGGTCTGGAAGCTCAGGTGGCAAGGGAACATGATGGGATTAATACCTTGAGGGTGAGAGAGAAGGTTAAGAGAAAAGCATGAAAGGGTCACAAGAAAGGGCAGGAACAGAAGAAAGATCACATCAAACTTAATTTTCCAAGAGCCATTCCAGGGATCAAAGATGGTAGTATCAGAAGTCACCAGTATAAGTCACATATATATCATGAGAAGGAGATTGTAATACATGCCATGCAGTCAGAGCCCTTTGCATGTTGACACTCCATATGTATTTGGCAAATGGGTGAATGAATACATCTGTGATGTAGCTGACAAGGGAGCATGCTATGGCCAGGATAGAGACATAGCAGAACTCAGGAGCCCACAGATAAAGCCCACCTGCAAGTTTGACCTTATCAGCAAGGCCTCTCGTTCACAGGGGGATCCAGCCCTATTCTGTTCACAACTCCAGTCATAGCTATGTAGGTTTGCCCCCAAAAGCCTCTGAAGAATGGTGGTTTCTGGACAGACTGGCTTCTCCCAAAGATGGCTTGATAACTGTGTTCCACTAACTAGCCACAAGTGTAAATACAGGTACTGTAGGTCCCTGGTAGATCAGACCGTAAAAAATCTGCCTGTAATGAAGGAGACCTGGGTTCAATCCCTGAGTAGGGAAGATCCCCTGCAGAAGGGAATGGCAATCCACTCCAGTATTCTTGCATGGAGAATCCCATGGACAGAGGAGGCTGGTGGGCTACAGTCCGTGACATTCAAAGAGTTAGACATGACTGAGTAACAGTTTCACTTTTCTTTTCAAGAAGGAAAACAATCCCCCTCCCCCCCAAAAAAAAGAAAGAGAGAGAAAAGCAGCAACATTCTGCAGTTGGATTGAAGCTTGCCACAGAGCAAATCCACCAAAGCCATCAGGAAGGCCTGACTGTCTTCTGCTTCATGGTCCCTTGGTATGGCTATAAATATTTTCATCATTCCACTGAAAAATACCTATTTCTATATAAGCCATTCCCTGTCCACCCTTGACTCGTAAGAATAGCAATTCAAGTATTTAAAAGAACAATTGTATTTTTTAGATTCTTATTTCAGCTTACTTGATCTAGGTTTCTATAAAACTCCCAAAATTATTACTCTTAGTTTGGTCATGTTGGTAGAAATGTTTAAATATCTAAGCGACATAAAACACTTCAATGGAGCAAAGAAAGTCATTCTTTAAAACCCAGTTCTTGGTTTTAATTGCTTTCATTTCAGACTGCAAAACAAGCATGTGCTTAAGGAGTTTGACATGAAAATTCAAAAAAATGGAGCACATTTAACATATAAAGGGACATGTTAGTGTTCATGCAATTTATTTTGCCAACAGGAGATTCCTAGGGGTGAAAACTAATGCAGTATCCTGGAAAGTGCCCTCGGTGACCAAAGCAAAACTATTTAGCCTGCTTATAGATAAGCCTTGGATTCCTTGTCAATACATCTGGAAAAACAAATCCTGTCACATCTACCTGCTGTGGAAACAGAGTCATGAGAAAAGCATTTAATCCCTCAAAGAGGATAAAATGTTATTATCAGCAACAACAATTATATTATTTTAGGAAACAAGAATACTGCCTGCAGTAAAATTACAGACTCTAATGGCTATGTACATTACAATTTCTATTGGGGAATAGGATATATAGCTATGTATAGAAATGCCAGTTCTGGATATCTGCCCCAAATTGGAAATCTCTTTAGGTAAAATTAGCATATGAAAATAGGCAAGCTCCAGATATCTTGATAATGTTCATTACAACCTAAGTCCTTTGCCTAGGATGTACATCTGGTATTAGTTTATTATGTGCTTTTTTATCAATAAATTGATTTTTTTAAGCCAGATGTTTTTTACTAACTATGTCAGCTATATGCCATTGATTTTTATGGCCAGCTCTCATTTGTGAATCAACAGGGCAACTGTTGGGGGAAATTCATCAAATTACCACTAGAGGGCAGGCTGTGCAAGTTTTTGTATATTATAATACCTTATCAGCTGAGCTCCAAAGAATTGATGCTTTTGAACTGTGGTGTTGGAGAAGACTCTTGAGAGTCCCTTGGACTGCAAGGAGATCCAACCAGTCCACTCTAAATGAGATCAGTCCTGGGTGTTCTTTGGAAGGAATGATGCTAAAGCTGAAACTCCAGTACTTTGGCCACCTCATGCAAAGAGTTGACTCATTGGAAAAGACTGATGCTGGGAGGGATTGGGGGCAGGAGAAGAAGGGGACAACAGAGGATGAGATGGCTGGATAGCATCACCGACTCGATGGACGTGAGTTTGAGTAAACTCTGGGAGTTGGTGATGGACAGGGAGGCCTGGCATGCTGCAGTTCATGGGGTCGCAAAGAGTCAGACATGACTGAGCGACTGAACTGAACTGAACTGAACCAGTGTAATAACTTATCTACTACTGTGGGCAAGAATCCCTTAGAAGAAATAGAGTAGCCATCATAGTCAACAAAAGAGTCTGAAATGCAGTACTTGGGTGCAATCTCAAAAACAACAAAATGATCTCTGTTCGTTTCCAAGGCAAACCATTCAATATCACAGTAATCAAAGTCTACACCCTAACCAGTAATGCTAAAGAAGCTGAAGTTGAACGGTTCTATGAAGACCTACAACATCTTCTAGAACTAACACCCCAAAACAGATGTCCTTTTCATTATAGGGGACTGGAATGCAAAAGTAGGAAGTCAAGAAACATCTGGAATAACAGGCAAATCTGGCCTTGGCAAAATGAGGCAGGGCAAATGCTAATAGAGTTTTGCCTAGAGAACGCACTGGTAATAGCAAACACCCTCTTCCAACAACACAAGGGAAGACTCTACACATGGACATCAGCAGATGGTCAATACCAAAATAAGAGTGGTTATATTCTTTGCAGCCAAAGATGGAGAAGCTCTATACAATCAGCAGAAATAAAACCAGAACTGACTGTGGCTCAGATCATGATCTCATTGCCAAATTCAGACTTAAATTGAAGAAAGTGGGGAAAACCACTAGACCATTCAGGTATGACCTATATCAAACCCCTTACGATTATACAGTGGAAGTGAGAAATAGATTCAAGAGATTAGATCTGATAGAGCACCTGAAGAATTATGGACGGAGGTTCATGACATTGTACAAGAGACAGGGGTCAAGACCATCCCCAAGAAAAAGAAATGCAAAAAAGCAAAAGGGCTACATGAGGAGGCCTTACAAATAGCTGTGAAAAGAAGAAAAGCAAAAAGCAAAGGAGCAAAGGAACGATATACCCATTTGAATGCAGAGTTCTAAAGAATAGCAAGGAGAGATAAGAAAGCCTCCCTCAGTGATCAGTGCAAAGAAATCGCAGAAAATATTAGAATGGGAAAGACTGGAAATCTCTTCATGAAAATTAGAGATACAAGGGAACATTTCATGCAAAGATGGGCTCAATAAAGAACAGAAATGGTATGGACCTAACAGAAGCAGAAGATATTAAGAAGAGGTGGCAAGAATACACAGAAGAACTGTACAAAAAAGATGTTCATGACCCAGATAATCATGATGGTATGATCCCTCACCTAGATCCAGCCATTCTGGAATGCGAAGTCAAGTGGGCCTTAGGAAGCATCACAACGAACAAAGCTAGTGGAGGTCATGGAATTCCAGTTGAGCTATTTCAAATCCGAAAAGATGATGCTGTGAAAGTGCTGCACTCAATATGCCAGCAAATTTGGAAAACTCAGCAGTGGCCACAGGACTGGAAAAGGTCAGTTATTATTCCAATCCCAAAGAAAAGCAATGCTAAAGAATGCTCAAACTATTGCACAATTGCACTCATCTCACATGCTAGTAAAGTAATGCTCAAAATTCTCCAAGTCAGGCTCCAACAGCATGTGAGCTTCCAGATGTTCAAGCTGGTTTTCGAAAAGGCAGAGGAACCACAGTTCAAATTGCCAGCATCCACTGGATTATCAAAAAAGCAAGAGAGTTACAGAAAAATATCTATTTCTGCTTTATTGACTATGCCAAAGTCTTTGCCTGTGTGGATCACAATAAACTGTGGAAAATACTTCAAGAGATGGGAATACCAGACCACCTGACCTACCTCTTGAGAAATCTGCATGCAGCTCAGGAAGCAACAGCTAGAACCGGACATGGAGCAACAGACTGGTTCCAAATAGGGAAAGGAGTATGTCAAGGCTGTATATTGTCATCCTGCTTTTTCAACTTTTATGTAGAGTACATCATGAGAAATGCTGGGCTGGATGAAGCACAAGCTAGAATCAAGATTGCCGGGAGAAATGTCAATAACCTCAGATATGCATATAATACCACCATTATGGTAGAAAGCAAAGAAGAACTAAAGAGCCTCTTGATGAAAGTGAAAGAGGAAAGTGAAAAAGTTGGCTTAAAGCTCAACATTCAGAAAACTAAGATCATGGCATCTGGTCCCATCACTTCATGGGAAATAGATGGGGAAACAGTGGAAACAGTGACAGACTTTATTTTGGGGGGGGGGGCTCCAAAATCACTGCAGATGGTGACTGAAGCCATGAAATTAAAAGACGCTCACTCCTTGGAAGAAAAGTTACAACCAACCTCGAAGGCATATTAAAAATCAGAGACATTACTTTGCCAACAAAGGTCTGTATAGTCAAGGCTATGGCTTTTCCAGTACGGATGTGAGAGTAGGACTATAAAGAAAGCTGAGTGCTGAAGAATTGATGCTTTTGAACTATGGTGTTGGAGAAGACTCTTGAGAGTCCCTTGGACTGCAAGGAGATCCAACCAGTCCATCCTAAAGGTAATCAGTCCTGAATATTCATTGGAAGGACTGATGTTGAAGCTGAAACCCTAACACTTTGGTCACCTGATATGAAGAACTGACTCATTTGAAAAGACCCTGATGCTGGGAGAGCCTGAAGGTGGGAGGAGAAGGGGATGACAGAGGATGAGATGGTTGGATGGCATTACTGACTCAATGGACATGAGTTTGAGTAAACCCCAGGAGTTGGTGATGGACAGGGAGGCCTGGCATGCGGCAGTCCATGGGGTTGCAAAGAGTTGGACACGACAGAGCTACTGAACTGAAACTGAACTGAATATCTTTTCTCCATCTAGTATCTTGAACTAAGGATTTGCCGTCTGCCAACCACTCGTTGCACTCTTGCCTGGAGAATCCCATGGACGGAGGAGCCTGGTGGGCTGCAGTCCATGGGGTTGCTAGGAGTTGGACAAGACTCAGCGACTTCACTTTCACTTTTCACTTTCATGCACTGGAGAAGGAAATGGCAACCCACTCCAGTGTTCTTGCCTGGAGAATCCCAGGGACAGGGGAGCCTCGTGGGCTGCCGTCTCTGGGGTCGCACAGAGTTGGACATGACTGAGGCAACTTAGCAGCAGCAGCAACCACTGGTTGCTGGGGTCATTTCATAGCAAACTTGTGGGGATGCACCATTAGGGGTAGGTGATAGAGGGAGCCAAAAGCTAAGCATGTACCTAAGATCTTGCTCAAATTGGATAACTAGGTTACATATGCCAGGTAAATGAACCAGCTAAGAAAGATGCAACAGCAGCTACTAGCATTCCTTGAACCTTTCCCTGGTGGCTCAGATGTTAAAGAATCTGCCTGCAATGCTGGAGATCCGGGTTCGATCCCTGGGTCAGTAAGATCCCCTGGAAGAGGGCATAGCAATGCACTCCAGTATTCTCGCCTTGAGAATTCCATGGACAGAAGAGCCTAGCAGGCTACAGTCCATAGGATCACACAGAGTTGGACACAACTGAAGCAACTTAGCACTCACGAATCAGCTAGGCACTGTGATAGATGCTTTGTGTGTAGTTTTCTCATTTCATTATCACATCAGCTCTGGGATGTAGGGACTTTTGCTATTCCCATTTCACTGAGGAAAAAAGAAAAGCTCAGAGAGTTTAAGTGACTTGTTCAAGGTCACTCAGGTTTTAATGGCAGAGTCTGGACCCCAGTGCAGGTGAGCTTCACTCCCAAACTGATGTTCTTAATTACTGTGTGTCCTATATACTGCCTCCTCTACTCTTCATTCCAGCTCATGAGCCATGAAAACATTTAAATTTTCTTGCAGGAATCCAAATTGTCAAATATATTCCAAACAGCACAGCCCTGTTAGGTACAGTGGACCTTTCCAGCTGAGTAATAATCTAGCCCCAAGTAATAACTATTGTGGGAATAATAACCATCAAATAATGTATGCCAATTATTTATCTATGAAATATATATAGTATACAGAGTAATGAATTATTAATAATCTGTGTACTTGACTTAACTTCTGAAGATCAGTTCTAAAACTTGGATAAATCTTATCTGACCCATATTTATTTTAAATTAAATATCTAAGGATGATCACCCAACTCCTAACATTATAATCCAGAAATAGAGTTCTATGCTTAAAATTTGTACTTACTATGTATTATGCCTATTGAATACATGACTCTCTTTATTTTTGATATTTTGATGTAGGAGTCACACACCTGCATCTCTCTCAGCGCTCCTCCAAACACAGGTCTAAAGACAAAATTATTTTTATTTATACCCATCACAGTGGATGCTGTCTGCCTCAAGGGGTCAGCCTCCAAGAATAAAAAGTCAGACTCTCCAAGAAGTGAGTGGCCTGTGCCACAGCTGCTGAATATATGCCTCTTTGCCCCCAGCCTGGAAATATGGACAGAGCTGTTTCATCATTTTTAAAATAAAGTTCTGACAGTGAGAAAATTTTTGATTTCTAAAATCTCATTTCTGTGGCAGTATCTATCCATATCCCCCACTCCACATCTATAAATACAATGAATGATTATCGCTTTGGCTTTTAAAAAGCATTTCCACATTTTTTATGAATTGGATTACATGGTCTTCTTTTACACTTTTACCCCCCAGTATTTATCAATGGCAAAGTTCTGCCTAAATGAAGCCCTTCTTCTCATTTCAACCTAGTTATTATGCTTAATAATGGCCTATCAACCATCTTCATTAGCCTTTCATTACAGAATTTGTGCTGTGCTTTGTCAAGATCATTCCTTCACTCTTTATTTGACAAATGGGCCTCAATTATGTTCTGAAGGTGAGGCCACATGAGGCTTTACAACCAACTCTTCAACTCCTGATTACCTGAGGCTTGATGAGCCTCCTTGGGTATCACCCACTAGCCTAAAGCTCTTCTCAAATGCACTGATGTTCATTTGAAGGCTGCGGTAGAAAATGTGCCTATGGGAGACAGGATATCAGCACTGCCCACCAATCCCTCTAGCATGCTTTCTGCTACTCCCTCAAATCCAGGATGCTTGGCAATAGTAAGCTTATCGCCAATGCCAAATCCTCTCTGCCTCTCATGTTCACGGTCATCCAAGCCAAAAATTTTGGAAGCCACCCCTGAATCTTGCCTTTCTCTTCCCACTGACCTCCCTCTGCTCCTCCCTTAAGACATTCCTGTCAAATTCTTCCCCCTCCTCTCCCTCCTCATAGACATGAAAGTCTGGGCCTTTCCCATATCCTGCTTGGACTATTGCCGTATCTTTCTAAATGGTCTCCCAACTTTTCCATTCCAATGTGTTCTGTAGACAGCTACCAAAATGATCTTTCTGATGCATAAGACCATGTCCCTTTACTGCTCAAAACCTGCAGTGGTTCCTGGTATGCAAAAGCCTAAGCCTACCTTCTCTGGCTCATCAGGGATGGCCTGCCTGTCTTTCCTGACCTCATCCACAAGCCTTCACACACCCTCCACTTCAGTCCCTGATATGCCATTCACTTCTCTGCCTTTGTTCTTCTGGGTCCTTCCACTAGATTGCCCTTTGCCTCTGTGCCTATCTGTGGAGATCCTATTTATCTTCCAAGTTGTTGTTTAGTCTCTCAGTCGTGTCCAACTTCTTGCAACCCCATGGACTGCAGCACGCCAGGCTTCCCTGTCCTTCACTATCTCCCAGAGCTTGCTCAAACTCATGTCCATTTAGTCAGTGATATCACCGAACCATCTCTGCTGTCCCCTTCTCCTAGTGCCTTCAATCTTGCCCAGCATCAGGGTCTTTTCCAATAAGTCAGCTCTTCACATCAGGTGGCCAAAGTGTTGGAGCTTCAGCTTCAGCATCAGTCCTTCCAATCAATATTCAGGACTGGTTTCATTTAGGATTGACTCATTTATCTCCTTCCAGTCCAAGGGACTCTCAGGAGTCTTCTCCAACAGCACAGTTCAGAAGCTTCAATTCTTTGGTGCTCAGCTTTCTTTATGGTCCAGCTCTCACATCCATACATTACTAGTGGAAAAAGCATAGCTTTGACTATATGCACATTTGTCAGCAAACTGATGTCTCTACTTTTTAATGTGCTGTCTAGGTTTGTCATAGCTTTTCTTCCATGGAGCAAGTGTCTTTCAATTTCATGGCTGCAGTCACCATCGCAGTGATTTTGGAGCCCAAGAAAATCAAGTCCATCACTGTTTCCCTTGTTCCCCCATCTATTTGCCATGAAGTGATGGGACTGGAGGCCATGATCTTTGTTTTTTGAATGTTGAGTTTTAAGCCAGCTTTTTCACTCTCCTCTTTTATCTTCATCAAGAGGCCCTTTAGTTCCTCTTCGTTTTCTGCCATAAGAGTGGTGTCATCTGCATATCTGAGGTTGTTGATATTTCTTCCTGCTATCTTGATTCCAGCTTGTGCTTCACCCAGCCCAGCATTTCTCATAATATATTTGGCATATCAGTTAAATAAGCAGGGTGACAATATACTGCCTTGATGTACTCCTTTCCCAGGGTTGAACCAGTCTATTGTTCCATTTCCCAGTTGAACCAGTCCATTGTTCCATATCTTCCAAGACCCAGCTTCAAATGCCACTTCCAAAAACTGCACTTCACTGCCTGGTGTCCATTTACCACCCCGTGGTGCTCTGACCACGTGTTTGCCTACAGATCCCCTTCCCAGTTAGATGGGTGCCTTACTTCCTTTGTATCTCTAGAACAAGGCCCAATGCACTGCACAAAGTAGACATTCATAAATCTTTAAGGGATGAAATTGTGTGGGGTTTCCCCCCTCAAAATTCACTAATAATAAAAAGCTATTTGCATGTGTCAAAGACCTTAAAACTCCTCCTACCACCAGAGCAGTAATACATCCAAGTGAAAGTGTTATTAGCTCAGTCCTGTCTGACTCTTTGTGACCTCATGGACTATAGCCTGCCAGGTTCCTCCATCCATGGGATTTTCCAGGCAATAGTACTGAAATTGGTTGCCATTTCCTGCTCCAGGGGATCTGCCTGACCCAGGGAATGAACCCAGGTCTCCCACAGTGCAGGCAGACTCTTTTCCATCTGAGTCACCAGGAATGCTAGCAACCAAGTTCAATGTACAAAATGTGTTCACAGTAACAAAAGTTTGCTACTTTCCTATTAGCTAGCATCACAATAAACAGTAATCACAAAATAAACTCACCTCCATATCCCCACTCCAGAGCTCACGAGTCTATGCTAATAGCTGATCAAAATCACCAAGTCTATCACCCAAGTCCTTACAAATTAGGCCCTACCCTATCAAAATGGCTGCCTACCACTTTCCAAGAGAAATGATTTGCCTTGGAAACAAACCAAGATCATTCTGTTGTGTTTGAGGTTGCACCATGTACTGAACTTCAGACTCTTAAGTTGACTATGAGGGCTACTACATTTCTTCTAAGGGATTTTTAACTGTCATCTGAATCAAAATTGGTGATTCTCATACATTTTAGTTCACTGATTCCTAAGATATCAATGTTCAATCTTGCCATCTCCTGCTGACCATGTCCATTCAATTCATGGACCTAACATTCCAAGTTCCTATGCAATACTCTTCTTCACAGCATCAGACTTTACTTTCACCATCAGACACATCCACAGCTGAGCATCATTTCTGCTTTGGCTCAGCCACTTCATTCTTTCTGGAGCTATTAGTAATTGCCCTAAGCTCTCCCCAGTAGCACACCAGACACCTTCCAACCTGGGAGGCTCATGTTCTGCTGTCATATCTTTTTGCCTTTTCATACTATTCATGGAGTTCTTCAGGCAAGCATACTGGAGTGGTTTGCCATTCCCTCCTCCAGTAGACCAGGTTTTGTCAGAACTCTTCACTATGACTCCTATGACCCTCCCATCTTGGGTAACCCTATATGAAATGGCTCATAGCTTCATTGAGTTATATAAACCCCTTTGCCATGACAAGGCTGTGATCCATGAAGTGGAGAAGACTTAGGAGGTCTTATTAAATATAGGTTTATATATTCTTATCCCACGAGAGTCTGCATAATTAATTACTATTATAGTGAACTGCTTTGATTAATTAATTTTCATATTAGCTGAAGTTTAACCTTTGGATTATTGAAAATCTTTTTTTAAAAAGTCCTTATCCACTTTTCTGCCTCAGTAAGTAGAGAACCGTGATGAGAATAACAGTTTCTGGACTGACTAAGGATTTGACAGGTCCTTAGGGGCATCACCCTAGACCTTGATGCCAAGGCAGTATAAGAATACAGACAGGCATTGTGAAAAGAGCATAGAGCTAGCTGGAGATGTGACACCCTGGGTTCACATTCCAAGGAAATATGTGACTTTGGGTAGTTAGTTTCTACTCTCATAAGAAATGGAGACATTAAACTAGACAAGTTCTAATCCAGCACCAAGAAAACAAATTATACAATGGTTGCAGAGGTCTTTGGTCAAGACGACCAGCTGTATATGTGCTAAACTGGAAATTTTCCCCCTGGCAATCTTTTGTTTTTTCCTTAATTTCAAAGCTACAGAGAAATAAAAGGAATACTATTACAAACTCCCATGATCTCAAGGATCCAAATTTAATAATGTTAATTTTTTTCCAATTTTCTTTCAGTAACTTTGCTTTATTAAAGAAATAAGGCATTGCAGATATAGCTAATATTCCCATTAACAACCACACACAGTCCCATCCTTATCTCAAACACCTGCATGGATGTAACCACTACTCCTTCCAACTTTTAGACTCTTATCTGTATGTAGCAGGATACCCTGAAGAAAATATTTTGTAGCGATTAAATGTTTGTCTTCCAATAGGGAGTAGAGGTGGGAATAAAATCAGTTGAGTGAGGGTTCTTATGAGGTAGGTTCTAGTGAACTGAGGTCTAGGAGAGCACATATAGAGTTGTGCACATGCCCCGTATATGTGCACCCTGCGCCTCTCACACATGCATCCCTAGTGGGGGCCAACATCAAAGTTTAAAGGGGTTTTCTGCCTGAAGTTAGTTGTTTCTACACCATCTGCAGCCACACATTTCAGGATGAGACTCTGTTTCTGTTGGGGTTCTGCTCTGTTATAGGGAGAGTTCTGATTCATGGCAGAGATACAACTGTTACTCATCAACTAGCCAGTCTCTAGAGGTTACACACACTAGGCAGGGTCCACATCTTATGGCCAACACCTGACGGCCCTTTTTTTTAAAATCAAATTCTGGGTCAGCTAGGATACATAGATTCCAAAGTGCCCAATAGGGCTTAATCCTCTTTAGATAACTTATTCCCCTCTTCATTTCTATGTTTAGCATACCATTCAGCTTCCATAAACCTCTCCTCTTAATAAACAATGGAAGGCTTTGCCAAGCCCTATCAGGGGACTGTGAGGATTAAATGTATTAATGTACTTCAAGTCCTTAGAACTAGAATGTGCAGTGCCTGGCATATATACAATGATCAGTAAATCTTTCTTACCTCAACCACTACTATTACTTCTTTTAATTATATACTTACTTATAAAATTACTCTATTACATTCAAGCTTTACATATGACAATACACACAATTTCAATAAAACTTGTCTTTTATACCATCTTTGTATTAAACTTAGGTCATTAAATTGCTTTATCATTAAATTGTTTGTTCAAATTTGAGGCATGGGTAAATCATATTATAAATTTCATTTCAGGACAGTTAAGGGCCACTAAGAAATATTTTAGCATGATATATATATATAGAGTAATATGTGTGTGTCACTCTATACCATTATAATGTATATACTTCCCATATGCTATATTAGAACAATATTATAATGCTATTGAAGACTCTATATTAAAATTTTATATATTATATATACATTTACTTTATTATATATTGCATATTATAGTTTATAAATTTGCATATATCTATAGTGTGTTTTGGAGAAGGCAATGGCACCCCACTCCAGTACTCTTGCCTGGAAAATCCCATGGATGGAGGAGCCTAGTAGGCTGCAGTCCAGGGGGTCGCTAAGAGTCGGACAGGACTGAGCGACTTCACTTTCACTTTTCATTTCATGCATTGGAGAAGGAAATGGCAACCCACTCCAATGTTCTTGCCTGGAGAGTCCCAGGGACGGGGGAGCCTGGTGGGCTGCCGTCTATGTGGTTGCACAGAGTCAGACACGACTGAAGTGACTTAGCAGCAGCAGCATAGTGTGTTTATTTTTACTTTCAGTTCAGTTGCTCAGTCGTGTCTGACTTTTTGCGACCCCATGAATTGCAACACGCCAGGCCTCCCTGTCCATCACCAACTCCTGGAGTTCACTCAAACTCATGTCCATCAAGTCAATGATGCCATCCAGCCATCTCATCCTCTGTCGTCCCCTTCTCCTCCTGCCCCCAATTGCTCCCAGCATCAGAGTCTTTTAAATGAATCATATAATGAGTATTCAAAATATAAAATAGTTATAACTAATTATATGAATAATTTATGTTAACTATAATATGTTGAATCATATGAAATTGCTGTTTCATAAGTCAAAAAGATCAAATATTAAAAACTTTGATTCATTCTAATATATATCTTATATGAAATGTCATAAATTTAAACAAGCATTTGTTATATAAAGTTGCAGCTATCCTCAAAAGGAAGAGTAGAACTGGACAGAGTTGAGAATTACTGTGCCAGCTGGTCATTATTTTTATTATTTGTCAATACAAATTGGTCCATGCTACATCCCTTCAGATGGTTCATAAAATGAGCAGAGCTTCTTCTAACTCCAGCCCATTGCAGTGGTTGTGCCCTATGCCTAGTACACTATTCCCTCAGATATCCACATGGCTCAGTGACTACCAATCTCCTTCATTCATCTGTTCAAATAAGGTGAGGGTGAGGAGAATTTATAGATTCCAGGACCAATCAAACAAAGGGATGTTAGCTTGATAACCTCCTCTGGCTCATTTTATCTCCTCAAGAAGCCCCCAGACCCTGAGCACTTCCTTTCCTTGTCCCATCCCCCAAGTGTATCTGATCCCTTTTGTTGTTTAGTCCCTATGACTCCATGTACTGTGGTCTGCCAGGCTCCTCTGTCCACAGGATTTCCCAGGCAGGAACACTAGAGGGTGTTGCCATTTCCTTCTCCAGTTTGATCCCTATGCACTTACAAACTCATCTGTGGTCTGTACTATGAAGCCCCACTTCCCCTAGGCAGGTGTTCAGGGAAGGAGGAAGGGTGGTATCGGAAGGGGGAAGCAGTATTTCCTCTCTGTCTCTACCCAGTCGTTTCCTCCACTCCCGGTCTGGTCCTCCAATCAGTCCTTGTGGTTGGGGGCAGCAGCAGCCCTGGAGCACCTAGGAGTGGCCATTAGTGGGCTGGCCCACATGGCCTTGAGGAGGAAATGTTTATGGCTTTTGCTCCATAGAGTGTCACCCCTCAGTGACCACCAGAGAATAGCATTTTGGGGGAAGAGATGCAGAGAGGCACTCTGAGCTGACAGACTCTGGCTGGTCATAGGAAACCAGTACCTCTGCTCCATGTGACTGGGAGTAATGAGTGCCTGTAGCACTGATATGGTCTAAATAGTGCTCAAGGGGGTGCCACCCAATGCGGACCTGGCCCTACCTTCCCTGCCAGAGAAACAGCCAAGCTCATAGCACTTTCCGGGTCTGGGCTATAGACTGTATCTACAAAATGTTAGCACCATTATGTTGACAGTTTCACTAGCCAGGATGCTGGTCTTTGTCTTCTCCCCTCCCAGATATGGGTATGGTTATAGGACATCCCACAATGTTGCACATGCATTTAGGTTAACCTCAGAGGATTCATATAGAATCACAGTGTTCAGGTACTGATTATCTCTGGGATAAAGGGGGCATAATTATTTTATATTCCTAATATTATTATTTATCAGTTCAGTTCAGCTGCTCAGTCATGTCCGACTCTCTGCATCCCCATGGATTGCAGCATGCCAGGCTTACCTGTCCTTCACCAACTCCTGGAGCTTGCTCAAACTCATGTCCATTGAGTTAGTGATGCCATCCAACCATCTCATCCTCTGGCATCCCCTTCTCCTCCTTCAATCTTTCTCAGGATCAGGGTCTTTTCCAATGAGTCAGTTCTTTGCATCAGGTGGCCAAAGTATTGGAGCTTCAGCTTCAGCACCAGTCCTTCCAATGAATATTCAGGACTGATTTCCTTTAGGATGGACTGGGTGGATCTCCTTGCAGTCCAAGGGATTCTCAAGAGTCTTCTCCAACACCACAGTTCAAAAGCTTCAATTCTTTGACACTCAGCTTTTTTTATGGTCCAACTCTCACATCTATATATGACTACTGGAAAAACTATAGCTTTGACTATACTATAAAGATTATTATTTATAATTCAACAATATTATAATGTTGTAATATTAGTTAACCAGGATACACCACCAGGGAGGCTTGTGTCATGCTTTACTTGTTAACTGGGGACAATTACTGTGCATTATGATTTATGTTTATATTATTGTTAATTATTTATTTCATCTTTATAGTATTCACTAATATAATTAAGGTCATAATTAAATGATTATATCATTAATCATCATAATGATTAGTAGTAATATTAATATAGTCATAACTGTGCTACTATTAATATGTATACCATAACTGTATTAAGTATTACAAATATTAGGGCTTCCCAGGTGGCTCAGTGGTAACGAATCTGCCTGTCAATGCAGGAGACACAGGTTCGATCCCTGGGTTGGGAAGATTCCCTGGAGTAGGAAATGGCAACCTGCTCTAGCATTCTTGCCGGGAGAATCCCATGGACAGAGGAGCCTGGCATGCTATAGTCCATGGGTTGCACAGAGTTGGACACGACTGAGCAACTAGGATGCAAGCAAGCATAATTAGTAGTAAACTAATTTTTTACTGCTCAAGTATCCTGGTGTTTTGTACTGCTAGGAAACCTTTTTACCTAGTCAGAATCAGAGTAACTGAGATAAAGTGTTAATGCAGTTAGTTGCATTTTTTGATATTTAAGGAAAAAAACTATAATAACTACCACTCGTGTTAATTCTGGTGTGGTATTTTTCCCCTCTGAGAAATGGCATAATTATGTCACATGGTTAATAATGTTATTGCTGCTCCTGTTATTATTTCTATTATTACTAATATTATCCCTGGAGAAGGAGATGGCAACCCTCTCCAGTATTCTTGCCTGGGAAATTCAAGGAACAGAGGAGCCTGGAGGGCTGCAGTCCATAGGGTAACAAAGTGTAGGACACGACTGAGCACACACACATACGCACATGTTATTGTAGCATTTATCCTGATGATGAATACCAATATACAGATAATAGTGTTATCTGTTCCTACCTGTGAAATGGGGATGATTTTAGACTATTGATAATTTATATTAGATTGACATTATAATAATAATTAATACCACTTCTGAGAATCTTGGCATGCATCTGTAAAATAGACACAATTTTGAGGCATCACTATACTGTTATTATTTGCATTCATGTTAGTGCTAGAGTCACACTTAATGTTACTATTAGGAATGAGTGTTGCTTGTAAACTATGGAGAAATTCACATCTCATAGTTTTTGTCAGTTTTAAATGACTTTGGGGGACTTCTCTCATGGCTTATTTGTAAAGAACCTGCCGGCCAATGCAGGAACCATGGGTTTGATCCCTGAAGCAAGGATCCCACGTGCCTCAAGGCAGCTAAGGCCATGCATCATAAGTATTAAGAGCCTAGGAGCCACAACTACTGAGGCCATGTGCTACAACCGCTAAAGCTGGAGTGCCCTAGCACCCTTGCATTGCAACAAGAGAAGCCACCACAATGAGAAACCTGCACACCACATCTAGAGAGTAGCTCCCACTCTCCGCAACTAGAGAAAAAGCCATACAGCAACAAAGACCCAGCACAGCCAAAAATAAATAAACAAACTTTAAGCAATGACTTTAAACCTGGTGCACAGTAGTAAGGCTGATAATATTATTAATAGAAGAGTTTCTTAACTCCTTTCTGTACAGCAGGCACTGTTTCAAGGATTTTACATGCATTGACCCATTTAACCGACACAACAACCTTATAAGTAAGATAGGTTATAGATATGCCCAGTTTACATGTGTGCATACTGGGACTCAGAGGTTAAATGTCTTTCCTGAGATTCTGCAACTGATTTGAGCCCATGTTTCATTCTTTTAACCACTACTGCTCTCTTGGGGGTTAATGGGAAGAATTATGTCCTCCCTGAGGAGGCTTCACACATCAGCTCCTCTCTTTGTCCATCCAGGAGGATGACTGGTTTTGTCCATAAGGTAATGTCCCCAGACTTTTGCCCTTGCTGACTTTGCCCTGCTCAACTTATCTATTCTCAGCCCTTCCACACATGCACTTCACCCACCAAGTTTTCTCCAACTGTCCTCTCAGGACTGCCAAGCACAGCTGATGCTCCCCTCACCCCAGGGCATCCTGGCCTTCTGGTGCTGATGGTTGGCACACCACAGGGTGTTCTCATTCAGAGAAACACTGTGTTGACTTTCTAGACATGGTCTCTGTCCCTCCCCGGGTCTTTGGGGGTTGGGAATATGCAATTCTCAAAAACGCAATATGATATACTTCTGTTTGAGCTTAGCCGAGAGAGGGTCATCTGGAAAGGATGTGACAATTCTGTGAATGTGCACTTCCCCGGGGTTCCCTCAGCCTCAGGGGTGGCTCCTTGTGATTTCCAGCTGCCCTGATCCCTCTAATTCTCTTCAGGTCCCTGTAGTTTTCCCCCTTTTAGGATAGAGAATAAAGGCAAGAGACAGTGGAGGAGGGAAGTGCTGGGCCCCTTCCACCCACAGGTGCTGCCCTGCCTCCCTTGCCTAACCTTAGGCTCCAAAGCCAGTGGCACATGCTGCCTATGGGTGGATACATGCAAGAACCACCCTGTCAGCCAAACAATGCCACATGCTTCATCTGCCTACCAAAGAGGACTGAGAAATGTGACAAGATTCTTGTAGATCCCAGTTGTCAGCGTCACACTTGACTAAAGACTCTCGATGACTGGCTCCTTTTACGCTGTTTATCATCCTATTATTACTACTTGCGGGACAGAAAACAGTTTGAATATTATCATATTTGCATAGCTTTCACTTGTCCTTCAAGTCCCACAGGAATGACACAGAGCAGTCTAGGACGCTGCTTTGCAGGAGAGTTGAGAGACACTGAGCTTAGGGAAGCTATAGATTTGTACCAAACAGCAAGCAAGGCCCATCTTTGACCTAAGATAGTTATATTGTTGTTGTTGTTGTTTTGTCGCTAAGTTGTGTCAGACTCTTTGCAACCCTATGGACGATAGGCCACCAGGCTCCTCTGTCCATGGGATTCTCCAGGCAAGAATACTGAAGTAGGTTGCCGTTTCCTTCTCCAGGGGATCTTCCCAACTCAGGGACTGAACCCATGTCTCCTGCATTGCAGGCAGGTTCTTTACCACTGAGCCACCTGGGAAGCCCCCAAGAGGGACTTCACCACATTCCTTAAGGTTGTGTGCTGCAAACACAGCACTGTGAAATGGTCCAGGTACAGGACTTCAAGGTCTTGCATTCTGACATCCCAGCAAGACTTTGGGAGCATGACGGTCTCCCCTCAAAATTATCCTTCAATAAAATTCACCAAAAAACCCCAATAATAATCCTGACAACATCCCCCACAACTGACAAATCTTCCTCCTCCTCACAACTCCTCATTCACTTCCTTCTTTCACCCACTGCCCACACACCTGATGCTATTACTTTTCCAAACAGCTTTCTCTCTCCTCACCCCAGGGCATGAACTCTGAGCCAGAGAAGGGGCCGGGTTTAGAGAGATCTGGGATTGGACACTGTCACGTGGTGAAGTCTGGGGAAAAATTTCCTGAAACATGAATCACCTGTGGTGTTCGCGGCCAGGGAGAGGTATTCCCTGTTTCCCCAGAACTAGCCTCTACCCTTCAGCATCTGTATGTGCCAGGCAGACATAGACAGGTAGGCAGATCAGGAGACTGGGGGTAGAGAGAAGATGGAACACGTTCAACAAGGTCTGCCACATACATACACAGAGAAGCTGACTATTTTAGTTAGCATGGACTTAGCAGGCTTGCAGCTGAAACAAGAACAAATGAGGATATTGGGATGAATGTCACTAGGGTAGGCTCCCTAACATGTGGTGGAGGCTAGATCACCTTCATCCCAGGACCTGCAAAATGTAGGACAGTGGGACAAGACTACCCCTCAGAATACCAACTGAGGGCCTCCCTGGTGGCTCAGCCATAAAGAATCTGCCAGGAATGTAGGAGAGGCAGCAGAAGCCATGGGTTCAATCCCCGGGTTGGCAAGATCCCCTGGAGAAGGGAATGGCAACCCACTCCAGTATTCTTGCTTGGAGAATCCAATATACAAGGGGGGCCTGGCGGGCTACAGGGCATGGAGTCACAAAGAGTCAAACACGACTAAGCAACTGAGCATGCATGCAGCCACACACACCCTTGTGTATAGTATTCTGGCAGATGGAATCATCTCAAAAGCAGAAAAGGCTTGACACAGTGTAGAACACAGCAGCTTCTAGAAACACATTAAAAGCCAGAAATTTCAAATAACCTACTCAATAAAAATAGTAATTTAACTGAGCTGTACCTTGCTTAATATTGTGAGACTTCTGTTCAGTGTTTAGACTTCTCTAAACTCCACTTGAAAAAAAAATAATTAAAGAAGCTGGACTTCATCCACACTCTCAAAAAGGCTAGTTCTTCTTGAACCCTAATTCCAACAGATCCTCAAGTAGAATCAGATACTAGAAAAGTCTAGAAAAAAAATTTTAAATAGGTGGTATAGCATGTTGCTCAGTCACTGTCATGTGACCCCATGGACAGCAGCACGCCAGGGTTCCCTGTCCTAAACCATCTCCTGGAGTTTGCTCAAACTCATGTCCATTGCATCGATAATACCATCCAGCCATCTCATTCTCTGACACCCTCTTCTCTTCCTGCCCTCAATCTTTCCCAGCATCAGGGTCTTTTCCAATGAGTCTTTAAGCATTTGGGCCTCAGAATGAGGTCTAGCTACCACTCCTGTGATGCACTAGCTGTGTTCCCTTGCGGGAGGGCAGGGGTTCATTTTAATGTCTCTATGTGTCAATTTCTATTATACAGCAGCAAAAGAGACATAATATCTGTGCTACTTCATAGGGTCATTGTGAGTTTTTAAAGATAAATACTTCTCAGGCACTTAGGATACACAGCATCTAACACCTGGTAAACGCTCAATAAGCATTAGTTATGCTTAGTAGTAGGACAGAGGAGCCTGGTAGGCTGCAGTTCATGGGGTCGCTAAGAGTCGGAAACGACTGAGCGACTTCACTTTCACTTTTCACTTTCATGCACTGGAGAAGGAATTGGCAACCCACTCCAGTATTCTTGCCTGGAGAATCCCAGGGACGGGGGAGCCTGGGGGGCTGCCGTCTCTGGGGTTGCACAGAGTTGGACACGACTGAAGCGACTTAGCAGCAGCAGCAGCAGCGATAATAAATATAACTTAATTTATACCTGTATCAGTGATGATTATTAGTTATATAATTTATGATATTGGAAATACTGTTTCATGTTAAAATGATACTTTACATTAGTAGAAATAGTATATAATGATAGTAGTGATAATTCAATTCTCACTGGCAACCATAACTTAACTCATTATCCTGATAATCCCCCATTAAGATGCTATAAATTCTTATACTCATTTGTAATTTTTCCCATTTTTATGATATTTGCAAAGTACTTATACAAAATATTAAAAAGACTCTCCATTTTTTATACATCTCTTTCGATGAGGTCATTACTAGCAAGCTGCATAGAAGCTTTTGAAACAAAGCAGAAGCTGTGGTTATGTCCCTTACGACATTGACTTCAGTATTATGAAGTGGCTCGGAATGGGGACCAGAAGTGGACTTGTTTGTATGTGTTGAAGTTCAAAGCTGCGGCTTACAAAGCTCCTCCCAGCTGTGCCTAGAAAATCAACTCAATGTGTAAAGAGGAACAAGCAGAATCCCACCTCCCTTCCCTGCTGCCACACCACCACTGCCATCCACTAGGTCTTGTTCCCTTTGAGAGGCACTGAAAAGCTTCCCAAAGGGATTTACCTGGGTTTATCTCTTCAGCATCATCTTCCATAGTGTTTAGGAATCATGCAGTTTTACTAAATTAGAATGTCTTGCTCCCTTGGAGAAGTGTCAAACCTCCTGACAGAGATATTATATATGGGCACAGAACTCTTACTCTGTTTAACCCATTACTCTCTATCTCAACTAGCACAAACCTATCAATAAAATAATAGAACCCTGGATAAACAGCTTTGATTAACTAGAGGTGGGAGAAGGAAAAAGGAAAGGACTACTTGGCCTTTGTGTGTTCTCTTGCCCTTAGCTGTTAGTCCCTAAGTCATGTCTGACTTGTTGCGACCCCATGGACTGTAGCCTACCAGGCTCCTCCGCCCATGGGATTTTCCAGGCAAGAGTACTGGAGTGGGCTGCCATTGCCTTCTCCATCTAAGCCTGCATACCTTCCCCAAATAGCACTTTAGACATTGCACAGGCAAAGGAAAGGGCTAGCTGCAAACATTAGTGTCTGCCTCTTCCAGGTATATGAGGCAAAATGGGGCTTGCTGAGTTGAGATATTAAATGGATTTTGTGGGAAAGATATTTCAGTTTCCATTTCTTTATTTTTTTATTCATTCATTCATTCACTCAATCATTTATCAAAAAGCATCAATTGAACACTCACATAGCAGATAGTAGAGTAAGCCCTGGGGCTAGACTGTGAAGTATTATATGGAACTGCTTTCAGGAAAATTACAATCTGCTGGGATGATTAAGTAACACAGCATGGCAATAATGGTATTAGTAAGTGACACAAAGTGGTTTACCATGTGCCAGGCACTATTCTAGGCATTTTACATGTATTAACTCTTCGAATCCTCACAAGAACCTCTTAGATAAGTTTGATTACTTTTATTTCCCCAATTTTAAAACAAGACACTGAAATTTAAGTAACCTGCCCAAAGCCAGGTGACTTGTATTCAAATATTCAAATCCAGGGAGACTGCTCCTGAGGCCATGCATGCAACCATTAAGCAGATGCCTCTTCAGTGTGATACTGCAGACAACAGAGGTGACTTAGGAGCTGCTAAGCCAGACTGGGAGGTCAAGGAGAGGTTTGCAGAGGAAGTGACCCTTGAATTAAGTTTTGAAGAATGAGGAGTCAATAGCTAAATGAATACATAGGAGAGAACATTCCAAGCAGAGGAAACCACACATGTGAGTCATGGAGGCCTGAAACAATATGAAATGTTCAGGAAATTACAAGTAGTTCCATATGGCTGGAACATATGGGTAAGTGTCAGGAGAACATTCCAGTGAGGTAAATAAGCAACAGATCATAAAAGAGCTTTGTATGGTAAGCCAAGAAGCTTGACAATTATCCTGAAAGTTATGTGGTGTCACTGAGGATTTTTAGCATAGTTTTTACAATGATCATTCTGGTAGTGCTACGTCACTTCAGTCGTGTCTGACTCTGTGACTCCATGGACTATAGCCTGCCAGGCTCCTGTCCATGGGATTCCCCAGGCAAGAATATTGGAGTGGAAAGCCATTCCCTTCTTCAGGGGATCTTCCCAACTGAGGGACTGAACCCACATCTCTTACATCTCCAGCATTGGCAGGCAGGTTCTTCACCACTAGTGCCACCTGGGAAGCCCTCATTTGAGCAAAGAATGGGAGAAGTCGAGACTGGAAGCATAGAGATGATTTATGAAACTACCACATGTCGGGTTAAAAAAATGTGAACATGGTAGAAAAGACACTAGTTGAAGATATAAGCAATGTTAAGGTGTTAGGAAGACTGGCCTTGGAGAATAAGGGAGAGGATGGGTGTAGTGGATCCCAGGTTTCTGCTTCATTCACAGTACAATCAAAATCTCAAATTTTATACTACATTATGCTTCCCTGGTGGCTCAGCTGGTAAAGAATCTGCCTGCAATGCAGGAGACCTGGGTTTGATCCCTGGGTTGGGAAGATCCCCTGGAGAAGGGAGTGGCTACCCACTCTAGTATTCTTGCCCACAGTAGCCAACACTAAGACAACACTAAGTGCATACTGAATTCCAGATACTGTTCTAAGAGCTCTGTAACGACTTGTTTAAGATTTCCCTGTGTGTTACTACATAAGTCTCCTACATACGAACCTTCAAGTTGTGAGCTTTCAAAGATGCGAGCATGCGTCTGCATGTTTAATCATAAGTTAGTCCATGTGTCTGGCATACATTGTCAAATGTGTGCATCCTCTACAAGTCTCCTATTGCTGATGATCCTTCAGCTCTACCATCTCTCAGCTCTTCTCCCTCCTCCAGTCAGTAACTCTTCTTGCCTGTTCACTCCATGCCAGGCCCTGTATACCAGCTACTCTACTACTGTTCTTTTCAAGGTACTGTACTCATAAGATTAAAAATGTCGTCTTTTTTTGTGTTTGTTTTTATGCATTATTTGTGTGAAAAGTATTATAAACCTATTACAGTACTGTAATATATAGCTGATTGTGTTAGGTACCTAGGCTAACTTTATTGGACTTATAAACAGTTTGGACTTACAAATGTGCTCTCGGAATGGAACTCATCCATATATAGGGGACTTACTGTATTACTAATAGCTATTATTATTAGTATCCTTATTCACAGATAATGAATTCAGACACAGAGAGGTTATATAACCCATTCAAAGTCACACAGCTTATAAGTGGTAGGGAAAAGATGTAAACCCACACTGTCAATTCCCAAGACTTAAGCACTATGTTGTATTGGCAATCCATAGCAGAGATGGCACATGAATTGAAAGTACTAAAAGGAAAATGTGATTAAGCTAGGGAGCCCCTGTTAGGGGACCCATTGCTAGAACCCAGCAAAGCTTTAATCTTTGCTCTGTTCACCCTGCTTGTTAGCAGATATCACTTCTGCCACTAGCTGGCGCTGGATCGCCTTTTCCCACATATTTGCACAGTATCTGGGGTTGAGTTGTTTTCTCCCATAGTCACATCTGGGGTGACCACCTTGTCCCAGATTGTTTGGGACTAAAAGCTTTCCCAGAACATGACACTTCAACTTTGAAAAACAGAACAGTCCAGGGCAAACAGATAAATTGGTCACCCTGGACACATTTAACCATAACCAAAAATGGAACGCTTAGGATTCAGCTCAGGCCACTTTCAATTTCACCAATACCTCTCCTCAAAGAAGGATATTAGAACTTGGTCAAATACTGCTTCTGAGGCACAGCTTGATTACCGGGCAATCTGCTGTCAGCTAAGGATAGGTAAATTTCAATATAGGACAAGTACAAGATTTCTGATTTGTTTTCCAAAAGCATTTTAAATCCTTTTAGGTTATTCTTCTCCATCTTTATCTATTGATAGGGATACATGAATGTCTTCAACTCATTAAAAGTGTCTAATTCATCAGTTTTCCTGACACCTTATATAGAGTTTGATACCTTCAGAAGAGTTGACTTAACTCTCTTCTTTAGACCATAGGTGGGGCATAGCAGGTAGGTCTTAAACAAATGGCAGGCCTCTAGATAGAGATCAGTGATGAGAAGGACAAGTGAAAGGAGGAAAGGACCTACCTTGACCAATTTCTTCTTTGTACATTTGGCCAAGCCTAACTCTGAACAGTTCCTCCTTTTCTGGAGCCTGAAATGGCCACCATTTTAGGAATTGAGTATGAAAGGGGCAGATGTCTACAAGCCCTAATGCCTCTCTTGTTTTAGTCTTCCCTGAGCTCAGAGATGGCCTGTTTTATCTGTCAGTCCATGGACGAACTTAATAAATTATAAAGCAAATTTTATCTCGTATTTTTTTTCAGGGGCCAATCCAGATATTCATGCAGCCAGAGTAAATTCTAGGGCAGAGTTTGTAAAACCCACACCAGTATTCTTGCCTGGAAGACTCCATGGACAGAGGAGCCTGGTGGGCTGCTGTCTATGGGGTCGCACAGAGTCAGACACACACACATACATAAACCGGTTTCACAGTCCCCAGGGCAGCAGCCTGAGAACAGCACACACAGAAACACACACTCTCACACAGAAAATAGTTGCACGGTCCCCAGGGCACAGGGCTGAGAACAGCACACACACACACATACACAAACACACACACACACACATATAAAACTGGTTGCACAATCGCCAGGCTACAGGGCTGAGAACAGCACACACACACACACACAAATCGGTTTCACAGTCGCCAGAGCACAGGGCTGAGATCAGCAGTCCCACACATACACACAAACCAGTTCCACAGTCACTGTGCCATTGGGGAAGTGGCGTGACATTGCGGAATGGGCGAGGGCTTTGTTTCTGTCACTTCCAAATGGTGTGAACTTAGTTCTGTTAAATGACTTTCTTTCTTGTTCATTTGGCTCATGTTGGCAATGACAATAATAATACTGTCCTCTTACGATTACCTGGAGGATAGAAAGAGCTAATATGTTCTGGGGACCTCCGGGCATACAGAAGGGAGTCAAAAACAGGTGGCTTCTTTCCCCTTCTGTTTCTGTTATGTGGTTTGGCTCAATCTCTACTATGGTAGAATATGATATCCAGTGGGCACTTCAAAAGAGCATCTTTTCCCGGGGCCCCTAACTGAGGGTGAAATTATGCCTTTAAAAAAGCTGGTGCTTTTTTCAGGGAAAAAGGATGCATTTCATGTGAAAAGGGGGTGAAATTTTTGAGAAGTCTTTACTGCAATGTATAAATAAAGCAGGAGTCTGCAAACTTTTTCTGATCTAGGGGTTAAAGGAACTCCCAAGATAATTGCCTAACTGCCACCATACACAGCATTAAGCATAGTGTCCACATTTTCACAAGTGTCAGTTTGTAAAAGAGAATTCATTGTTTCCTTCATTATATATATTTAAAAATGTGATAATTTGGTTACATAAAATAATGGGGGAAATATCTGTCATATTATCATTCAAAACAAATAATTATTTAAGGGAATTTGTGTTTACTTTCTCTTCATAAAAGTGTGGCCACTACATACATAAAGGGCTCCCCAGGTGGCGCTAGTGGTAAATAATCACCTGCCAATGTGGGAGATGAAAGGGACATGGGTTCAATGCCTGGGTCAGGAAGATCCCCTGGAGGAGGAAATGGCAACCCACTCCAGTATTCTTGGCTGGAGAATCCCATGGACAGAGAAGCCTGGCAGGCTACAGTCCAGAAGATCGCAAAGAGTTGGACACGACTGAGCACACAGGTATATAAAACATGCCCTGGGATATTTCTGTGCCTGACTTTGAATGCTTCCTAAATTCCAAAGTTGCCTCTGGTCACATACACACTAAATAATCTTATAAACCCATTGATCTTCATTTCAGCAACAAAAGAAATACTTTCTTTCCACTTTACATTTATGAAGCATTTCCATATGAATTTGCATTTCTTCCTCAAAACAGTTGTGGGTGGTAGATACAGTACATGTTTATTACAAGTTACATAGGAATCTGAGTCTCAGAGAAGCTCTGCAACTTAACTCATATTACATGTTAAAACCCCATTCTTGACTTCATGGCAAGAGCTGTTACCACTGTAGCATAAGTAAGACAACTAAATAGTTTCTATTTTTATATAATTCTAGACTTACAGTAGGAGAAGGCAATGGCGACCCACTCCAGCACTCTTGCCTGGAAAATCCCATGGACGCAGGGGCCTGGTAGGCTGCAGTCCACAGGGTTGCTAGGAGTCGGACACGACTGAGCGACTTCACTTTCACTTTTCATTTTCATGCATTGGAGAAGGACATGGCAACCCACTCCAGTGTTCTTGCCTGGAGAATCCCAGGGATGAGGGAGCCTGGTGGGCTGCCATCTATGGGGTCACACAGAGACGGACACGACTGAAGTGACTTAGCAGCAGCAGCAGCAGACTTACAGTATCATTTAACAGTGGTGAGTGGACATAAACTATGTTGAACAAATAGACATTTATTCTTGAGTTAAGGAAATTTGTTCCAAACATAAAACTCAGTTCAAAATGCTATGCAGAGATAAGCCTGCAGAAGTCTCCTGTAACACAGTTTTCAGGATCAGAGCCAGAAAAGCCACATTATAAGGGAAAGTACCTTATGCCATCCAGTAACTAAATCCCCTTGGAGAGGGTCCAAGGCATACCTATCTCATAATGAACTCTAATTTATGGCAAATAATATTTTAGTGAGACTCTACTGTCAGATATTTCTGTTGTGGTTTTGTAAGCAATGTTGTTTTAAACACTGTCATGAAATGAAGATTTTGACAGACAGGTGATAACAAATTAAAGGGTCTCACACAAATTGCCATGTTCCAATGTTAATATTCATTTTATACTGCAGATTATGTTTACCAAGTCCTAACAATTTGCATTTTTCTAATTTAAAATAAAAACATGTGGTACAGATAAACTGAGTGAATTTCGGCATGAACCACAATAATTTATGAGCAATTACAGAAGCACATGTACACAGTCTCTGAGTAATTTGTCTTTCTGCTTGCTGTCAAACATCTTGAATCTGCCTGTAGTAATCTTGCTATGGCACTGTCATCTAGAGCAATTTATACTGTACACTTGTTATACCTATTTGTATTATATGAGTTACAGAGTCCAATTTTAAATTCAAGTAAATGAGAAAAACACAGTCATTTTTGACATATTTTCTAAAACAAGCTAGTGACTTAAGTAGCAAGTTATCAGGTAATAACCAGAGGTTATAATCCAAATGGGTCATCTCAAATAGTTTCATGTCTTAGGCAAAAAGCACAGATTCTCAATTAGATATTCTGTTGAGTTTCCTTAACTATATTTAGATAAATTAAGGCAGTAGACTTCTCTAGTTTGAAAGCAAAGTAAATGGGAAAAGTTGATGCCTTTTTGGTAATCTCAGATAAATCAAAATCAAGTAATCAATCTCAATCAATACTCTCCCACCATCCCTCACTCCCTTCCTTCTTCTTAGATATATGGCTTACTTGGTAAAGTCCAGGTGGTTAGTTCTGGGCAGGATGAAATGAAGGGCATATGGATAAACTAGTCTGTATGTATATATACAAACATATATATAAATACTTGAATATTTTGATGTGAAAAAAATATATATATATTCACTTTCTGTGAACATGTGTATTCAAAGAAACTTCAACACACTTGCACAACTGAAATAGGAGATTAAAAACATGAGCAAAAATTAAAATATATATCATTTCAAGTCCCTTGTCACATTCTTGAATTATAGTGTACATGCACTCAGTTGTATCTGACTCTTTGCAACACCATGGACTGTAGCCCACCAGGCACCTATGTCCATGGAATTTTCTAGGCAAGAATACTGGAGTAGATTGCCATTTCTTTCTTCAAAAAAAGAATTATACACTCAGTCGTGTCTAACTCTTTGAGACCCCATGGACTTTAGCCCATCAGGCTTTGCTGTCCATGGGATTCTCCAGGCAAGAATACTGAAGTGGGTAGCCATTCCCTTCTCCAGGGGATCTTCCTGACCCAGGGATCAAACCTGGGTTTCCTGCATTGCAGACAGATTCTCTATCATCTGAGCTACCAGGGAAGCCTGTTATAGTACTGCCTGTAAATTGTGCAGTCATCCCAGGATGTACACACAGTTATACTATTTCATCATATTGTATAACAAAAATAATAATGATGGAATGAATCCAGGATGCCAGAACAATTTCCACATCTGCTTGTGCTGGGCTGTGGAATAAATTCAGGAACCACTGCGTCATTAAAACAAGATCACTCAAAATCGTCAATGAGAAACCTAAAACTCAATCAAATATTTGTAAACAAACTGCAAAGAACATTTCACCGTTCTATGGACTTTTGCTGTCAACTTTTGTGGGAAAGGGGAAACACATGCAACCAAGTAGGTTAAGGCTCTAGAATAACAACAAATTTTCAGAGTAGCATGGGCCTCGGGCTGGATCACTAGGTCAGGCCCTAATAGATTATGTTCTGTGAAAGTATTTTCATTTCAAAAAACAAGTATGCTCGTTCTTTAAACCAGTTCTATGTAATTTTTAATGGACTAACCTTAGGCAGCATGCAGGCTGCGACAGACCACGCAGCAGAAGCGCTCTGGCTGTGACAGACCTCGCAGAAGCCTGGCCTAGAGGAGCTACCCCACATTCGAGGTCAGGGGTGGCGGTCGAGAGTGCCAAGCTGCGATGGCGCAGGAGCGGCAGAGTGCCAGGCTGCAACGGCGCAGGTACAGCAGAGAGGAGCTATCCCACTTCCGAGGTCAGGGGCCGCGGCTGGGAGGAGCTACCCCATGCCTGAGGCCAGGGGCGGCTGCCGGGAGGAGCTACCCACACCCTGAGGCCAGGGGCGGCGGCCCAGAGGAGCAACCCCACGTCCAAGAAGCGGTGGCTGCATGGGTGCAGGAGGGCCAAGAGGAGCTACTCCATGATCAAGGTCAGGAGGGGCGGCGGTGAAGAGATACCCCTTGTCCAAGGCAAGGAGTGGCCGTGAAGACATACCGCACGTCCAAGGTAAGAGAAACCCAAGTAAGATGGTAGGTGTTGTGAGAAGGCACCAGAGGGCAGACACACTGAAGCCATAATCACAGAAAACTAGTCAATCTAATCACACAGACCGCAGCCTGGTCTAACTCAATGAAACTAAGCCATGCTGTGTGGGGCAACCCAAGACAGGCGGGTCATGGTGGAGAGGTCTGACAGAATGTGGTCCACTGGAGAAGGGAATGGCAAACCACTTCGGTACTCCTGCCTTGAGAACCCCATGAACAGTATGAAAAGGCAAAATGATAGGATACCAAAAGAGGAACTCCCCAGGTCGGTAGGTGCCCAATATGCTACTGGAGATCAGTGGAGAAATAACTCCAGAAATAATGAAGGGATGGAGCCAAAGCAAAAACAATACCCAGTTGTGGATGTGACTGGTGATAGAAGCAAGGTCCAATGCTGAAAAGAACAATATTGCATAGGAACCTGGAATCTTAGGTCCATGAATCAAGGCAAATTGGAAGTGGTCAAACAAGAGATGGCAAGAGTTAAAGTCGACATTCTAGGAATCAGCAAACAAAATGGAATGTGTGAATTTAACTCAGATGACCATTACATCTACTACTGTGGGCAGGAATCCCTTAGAAGAAATGGAGTAGCCATGTCAACAAAAGACTCCGAAATGCAGTACTGGGATGCAATCTCAAAAACGACAGAATGATCTCTATTCATTTCCAAGGCAAACCATTCAATATCACAGTAATCCAAGTCTATGCCCCAACCAGTAATGCTGAAGAAGCTGAAGTTGAACGGTTCTATGAAGACCTACAAGAACTTTTAGAACTAACACCCCAAAAAATGTCCTTTTCATTATAGGCAACTGGAATGCAAAAGTAGGAAGTCAAGAAACACCTAGAGTAACAGGCAAATTTGGCCTTGGAATATGGAATGAAACAGGGCAAAGGCTAATAGAGTTTTGCCAAGAGAACGCACTGGTCATAGCAAACACCCTCTTCAAACAACACAAGAGAAGACTCTACACATGGACATCACCAGATGGTCAACACCAAAATCAGACTGATTATATTCTTTGCAGTCAAAGATGGAGAAGCTCTATACAGTCAGCAAAAACAAGACCAGGAGCTGACTGTGGCTCAGATCATGAACTCCTTATTGCCAAATTCAGACTTAAATTGAAGAAAGTAGGGAAAACCACTAGACCATTCAGGTATGACCTAAATTAAATCCCTTATGATTATATAGTGGAAGTGAGAAACAGATTTAAGGGACTAGATCTGATAGATAGAGTGCCTGATGAGCTATGGACGGAGGTTCATGACATTGTACAGGAGACAGGAATCAAGACCATCCCCATGGAAAAGAAATGCAAAAACAGCAAAATGGCTGTCAGGGGAGGCCTTACAAATAGCTGTGAAAAGAGAAGCAAAAAGCAAAGGAGAATAGGAAAGATATAGCATCTGAATGCAGAGTTCCAAAGAATAGCAAGAAGAGATAAGAAAGCCTTCCTCAGTGATCAGTGCAAAGAAATAGAGGAAAACAACAGAATGGGAAAGACCAGAGATCTCTTCAAGAAAATTAGAGATACCAAGGGAACATTTCATGCAAAGATGGGCTCGATAAAGGACAGAAATGGTATGGACCTAACAGAAGTGAAAGATATTAAGAAGAGGTGGCAAGAATACACAGAAGAACTGTACAAAAAAGGTCTTCGTGACCAAGATAATCATGATGGTGTGATCACTCACCTAGAGCCAGACATCCTGAAATGTGAAGTCAAGTGGGCCTTAGAAAGCATCACTATGAACAAAGCTAGTGGAGGTGATGGAATTCCAGCTGAGCTATTTCAAATCCTGAAAGATGATGCTATGAAAGTGCTGCACTCAATATGCCAGCTAATTTGGAAAACTCAACAGTGGCCACAGGACTGGAAAAGGTCAGTTTTCATTCCAATCCCAAAGAAAGGCAATGCCAAAGAATGCTCAAACTACCACACAGTCGCACTAATCTCACACTCTAGTAAAGTAATGCTCAAAATTCTCCAAGCCAGGCTTCAACAGTACGTGAACCGTGAACTTCCAGATGTTCAAGCTGGTTTTAGAAAAGGTAAAGGAACAAGAGATCAAATTGCCAACATCCACTGGATCATCAAAAAAGCAAGAGAGTTCCAGAAAAACATCTATTTCTGCTTTATTGACTATGCCAAAGCCTTTGCCTGTGCAGATGACAACAAACTGTGGAAAATACTGAAAGAGATGGGAATACCAGACCACCCGACCTGCCTCTTGAGAAACCTATATGCAGGTCAGGAAGCAACAGTTAGAACTGGACATGGAACAACAGACTGGTTCCAAATAGGAAAAGGAGTACTTCAAGGCTGTATATTGTCACCCTGCTTATTTAACTTTTATGCAGAGTACATCATGAGAAACGCTGGGCTGGAAGAAGCACAAGCTGGAATCAAGATTGCTGGGAGAAATATCAATAACCTCAGATATGCAGATGACACCACCCTTATGGCAGAAAGTGAAAAGGAACTAAAAAGCCTCTTGATGAAAGTGAAAGAGGAGAGTGAAAAAAGTTGGCTTAAAGCTCAAAATTCAGAAAACAAAGATCATGGCATCTGGTCCCATCACTTCATGGGAAACAGATGGGGAAACAGTGGAAACAGTGCCAGACTTTATTTTTTGGGGCACCAAAATCACTGCAGATGGTGATTGCAGCCATGAAATTAAAAGGCGCTTACTCCTTGGAAGGAAAGTTATGACCAACCTAGATAGCATATTGAAAAGCAGAGACCTTACTTTGCCAACAAAGGTCTGTGAAGTCAAGGCTATGGTTTTTCCTGTGGTCATGTATGGATGTGAGTTGGACTGTGAAGAAAGCTGAGCACTGAAGAATTTATGCTTTTGAACTGTGGTGTTGGAGAAGACTCTTGAGAGTCCCTTGGACTGCAAGGAGATCCAACCAGTCCATTCTAAGGACATCAGCCCTGGGATTTCTTTGGAAGGAATGATGCTAAAGCCGAAACTCCAGTACTTCAGCCACCTCATGTGAAGAGTTGACTTATTGGAAGAGACTCTGATGCTGGGAGGGATTGGGAGCAGGAGGATAAGGGGACGACAGAGGATGACATGGCTGGATGGCATCACTGACTCGATGGACGTGAGTCTGAGTGAACTCCGGGAGTTGGTGATGGACAGGGAGGCCTGGCGTGCTGCACTTCATGGGGTCACAAAGAGTCGGACACGACTGAGCGACTAAACTGAACTGAACCTTATGCAAGTCACTTAACTCATGCAGTCTGTGTCTTCTCATGAAAAAATGAGGGGCTCAGGCTCCATGAATTTTAAGGTTTTTCAAAGCTGGTGATTTTATGGTGAGGGAAAAATAATCACCCATCCTCAGATATTGGAGTAAGCCAAATATCATGGAGCATGGTAAGGCTTGCATAAAACTGAGTAAACTGCACTCTATGTGGAATGAAGAGTACTAATCTACCCAAGGTGGTTCACATGTCTGTCCACAAATGGCTCCTCCACTGGCCAGCCTTGCTACTTAGCTTTTCCCTTCTATGACAGTAATGGCTTTGCATGAATGTAGTGTGTTTCTGCGAGACCAATTTGGAAATTTATTAGTCTACTGCCACCAAGTTAGTGCAGACTTGTTTATTCCCAAAGAAAAAGAAAATCCCAGAAGGGATATGCTAAAGGGCAAGCCTACTGTTCTATCTTATCCTCTCATTCTCCCATTTCCCCTCCTTCTTTCCTTCTTAACATTTTATTTATTTTGGTACTAGAGGAGGCAGAGAAAGACCTCCGGTAGGACTCGTTAGGAGAAGATGGAGATCTCTCACTTGCTTGGCTTCTCAGTCTAAAAGGAATAATGTCAGCACTTGATATTTTCCCACTTCCACTCTGGACCTTTACTATCAAAACTTCCCACCAAAGTTCAGGCTGTAGAGAAATGGAAAATGTCTCTTACAGACAGTCTGGAAAAACCTAGTCTAACTCTTATTAGCTTTATAAGTTGAGCAAGTCATTTAATGTCACTAGAGCTTAGTTTCTTCATCTCCAAAATGGGAAAAAAAATGATACCTGCTTCATAGTGCTGTGAGGAGGTTTAAACAAGATATGTATGCAAATTGCCCAGTATAATTCTTGGTACACAGAAAGTATACTATAAGTAGTGGAATTTATTCTCCCACAACAACCAGTCTGGAGGACTGTGTGTTGTGAATGGAGCCAATGGATAGTGAATGGATAGGACCACAGGGCTTCCAGAAGCAAGGTGATGAGGGCAAGTAAGGTAGGAAACAATGCTGAGAGGAAAGAGATCCTTTAGAAACTCCATGTTGCAGAGAGGTGAAATGACTTCCCAAGTTAGCACAGTTAGTTAATGGAAGAGATGAAATGAGAGGCCATACCATTTGCCTCATTCTAGAGTTCTCTTTCCTAGTCAAACCACCATCTAAACAGCTCCTCTACCTATTGCATTATATAGCCAAAGGCAAGCAATCACGCCGGCTCTTGCAATAGCCTTAGTAAGAGATGATGATGGCTTTGACTAGCAAGATGGCGGGGGAGATGATGGAATTTGGAATCTAAAGTATGGTAGATTGGATATGATAGGAACCAAGAAAAATCCTTTAGGTTTTATGCCTGAGTCAAAATGAATGCAGTTACCATTTATTTAAAGAAAAGAAGTGACAAATTGCACATGAGGGGAAGGTAAGAATCAAGAACTCAGGACTGAGATGCATTATTCAGCACCTTGTCTAAACTTTGAAAGATATAAAAAAGGGCCTATCTATAGATGAAACTGTTTTTGTCAGTCCCCCATAGTTCTGCTCCTTTTTAAACTAGTGCCTGATTCTAGATCCCAAGGAGTTCATATTCTTACCTCTCAAACTGAGCCTATTTTTTCAAAAAGGAAGCTAAAACACATCTACCCTAAAGATAAGTAATTAACAACAGCTTGAAATCTATCTTACATTTACAGCAAATTTTGTGTTTTAACAGTAACAAAGAAAATCTCTCCCACCTGCTGGTTAATTTGTGAAATGTTCCCCATTAAGCACTATCTCTTATTGCTCAATAAGAACTTTTTGATTAATAGGAATTCAGTGATGGAAAATGTGCCAGGTACAATTCAGGGTACCTATCTGCCTGTTCACACACTTTTCTAAAATATATCTTTTCCTGTCCTTAACTCCCATTTTGGCTTCATATGGACCAAACCCCTAACAGTCAAGACTAATTGAATTGTTGTAGACACAGCACAAAAGCATCCACTCCACTGGCTGGATGGCAACATATGACTTATGAGCTCTGGCTTGAAAAGATGAGCTTGACGAATTATATTCCCTCTTGAATTTTTAAACTGGAAATTGAGATGATAAGTCTAAGAATTATGAAAGCTCAGTTAGAAGGTCATGGGAGACTTAGAGCCAGAACCTTAGTGGGCCCTGTGTAAGCCAAGCTTCAAGTGGTAGAAAGACAATAATACTCAGAAGAATGTTGCAAATATATGGAGAGAAGAACTGAAAGAGAGAGGGAGGGAAGAAGAAAGAAGAAGGAAGGGGGAAATGGAGGCAGGGAGATACACACAGAGAGAAAGAGAGAACAAAGTTGTTTTGTAATCAGCCAGATCCTGAGAGAAAATAACTTCCAATCTTGATGGCATTCCTGTACCCATTTCAATTTCCATCAGGATTGGGTGTGCTGAGGCAGAACCTGGTCTTAGAGTCCTACAAGTCCCTGAAGTTTCCATGTTATATGCTTTTCAACAGGCTTTCCTCCCCCCTCCCCTTGAGCTAACTTGAAGCCAAAAATAGTGCTAAGACAGAAGGTGATTTAGGTGAACACTCTGGTTTTATAGATGGGAGAAAAAAAGAGACCTAGGAAAGTCAAGTACCGTGTCTAAGTTCTCATAACACTTAAGGGGCAGACCTGGCACTAGAATACAGGGCACTCAAATTTAGTAATAACAGAAATTCCTGTAAAAATTTCATGTAATGGGAATTACTGTCAACACATTAAATCTTATAAATTGTATAAAATCTTACCAACTTATATGTATGACTGTACAAACTGGCATCAGTATCTGATGGGAAGGTACTTGGGAAAAGAGTCTCAAGGTCAAATAAATACATTCCCTGGTTGCTTTATAATATTAGACTCATAAAGTAAACTGTATTTTTCAGGTGATAGCAAATCTCTTCAGAGATGAGTAGCCATAGAGTTCACGTGAATCAAAAATATTTTGAAAATGAACAAAATTTTAAGCACTTTACAAAATCAAACCAACAAAATCCATCATTTGTCCAAATACATTCACTTTTTGGAGTGTAGCTAAGGTATGCAAATGGTGTTTAAGCTGCATGAGCTGTGAGGCAGAGCCCATACATACCACAGTCCCGGGGTGTGAGAATAAAATCAACCAATCAACCAAGCACCCAGTGAGGCACAAACTCTGTGTTCTCATTCAGTAAATACCAGTGGAAGAAGAAAAGAGACTGTGGAAGACGACATGCTGAAAGTCTCTGAAAGCACCTTAGGTTTGGATATGATAAAATAGTTCAAGTGCAGTCCTCATCAGCATAATATACAGGGAAATATGCCTGTAAGATAACCACCCAAATCCTCTTGAGATAATAAAAGGAAACAATCATGGAAAATATTTTTAACAACTGTGGATCTAGAAGGGAGTTCCCAGTTGACACAGTGGTAAAGAATCCACCTGCCAAGCAGGGGACGTGGGTTAGATCCTTAGGTCGGGAAGGTCGCCTGGAAAAGGAAATGAGAATCCCATGGACAGAGGAGTCTGGCGGGCTACAGTCCATAGGGTTACAAGGAGTTGGACACAACTTAACGACTAAACACCACCATGAACAACAATGGGTCTAGAGCTGGATGAGGTAGGATGGGGTTCTAAGAAACAAGATATGCTCTCTGTACTGAAGAGGTTCGTGATGTCTCTCACCACAAAGGTAAAGCGTACTCACATTGAAAGCCAGTTTAATAGAAGGCATGCAGTTTACGCAATGTACTTACTGAAAGTATGATTTTAAGGTCTCCAGAACTTCAGAGCATGCAAAATCACTGCCAGTGGAGTGGGCATTCACTTCATCCTGTTAGAGCATTTATTATGGACAAGATGTCTTGTTCCCAGTGCCTTTTCAGGACAAGCCCTCTTACAGGAGGGAGCACTGAAGCTTGAAGGATGGGAACATTTTGATAGACACTTTTCTGGTCATCTGGACTCTACCCTTCCCACTCTCCCCACTCAGCCCCCATTCTGTACAGTGGGAGAGACAATTCAGCCTTTGACAAAACCTTATCAAATTTCCTGCCATAAGGCTTTGCACATCTGCATCCATCTCATCAGTTCTGTTCCCAGTGCTGTGCTATTGAAAGCTTTCATTAATTCACATCTGAACCTTATTATAACCCCCTAACCAAGCCTCCTCTCTCCAGTCTCTCCTCCCACTAATCTACCCTGCACACAGCTGCCAGATTCATCTTCCTGAAATGCCAATTTCATCATGTCTCTATGCATTTTCTACAGGATACATTTTAAATTCCTTTGCCTGGTATTCAATACTTCCTACAGTCAGAGTCCAAGCTACATTCCCAATCTCACTGTTCTACAGTAACGTTCTGGTTCAGCTGGGACTATTAAAGTCCCCAAACTTTTCTTCCATTTCTACCTCAAGCTTCTGTTCACATACTTTTCCCAATCTTAAAGGCCTCCCCCAGGCTTTATTGTTGATATAAATTCTAAATTCCATCTTCTTCATAAAATTTTCCCTGATTACCCCAGCTAACAATGAAACCTTGCTCCTCTGACTTCAAACTATTCAACTGGCATTTATGTTAACTCTAGTTTATTATGGGTGTATTCCTCCTCCCTAACCTCAGCAAATTGGTGATTGGAATATGAAATCGGAAAAGACACCAGGTGATAAGTACCAGGGAAGCCAAGAGGCCACTTAGAAGGTTATTGTACTCTTACAAGCCAAAGATAGTGATGCCTGGAAAATATTTAGGACCCAGGAATACAAAGGAACTAATGGTGAGATTGATTACCAAAACAAAAAGGATTAGCAGGACTAGATTGGGGAGATAAAGGAATCATAAAAATAAGTAACGATCAGTTTTGAGGCTGAATCACAACATTAAAACTTAAAAAGGAGAGTCAAACTGGGTTTGGTAAAGAAGGTGATGAGTTTGTTCTTAGGCTAATTGGGCTCCTGTCAGTGTATAGTAGATAGTTAGAAAAGAGCCTGTAAAAGTGATTTGAGCTGGTGAAACCGGTTGGATAGAAAGCTGCATAGAGTTAGTAACTGAAGCCATGATTATAAATGCATTTATAAAGAGCAAGAATGAGTGAAGAATAAGAAAAAAATGGGGGAACAAGAAAAGAGAATCCAGTGGAGGAGACACAGGAGCAATAGAAAGAAATAGGAGAGTTAAATAATCAAAGAGCTTAAACACAAGAAAGAAGAAAAAACAAACAAAAACAATTCAAAGGTTCATCTAGTCAAGGCTATGGTTTTTCCTGTGGTCATGTATGGATGTGAGAGTTGGACTGTGAAGAAGTCTGAGCGCTGAAGAATTGATGCTTTTGAACTGTGGTGTTGGAGAAGACTCTTGAGAGTCCCTTGGACTGCAAGGAGATCCAGCCAGTCCATTCTGAAGGAGATCAGCCCTGGGATTTCTTTGGAAGGAATGATGCTAAAGCTGAAACTCCAGTACTTTGGCCACTTCATGTGAAGTGTTGACTCATTGGAAAAGACTCTGATGCTGGGAGGGATTGGGGGCAGGAGGAGAAGGGGACGACAGAGGATGAGATGGCTGGATGGCATCACTCACTCAATGGACGTGAGTCTCAGTGAACTCCGGGAGTTGGTGATGGACAGGGAGGCCTGGCGTGCTGCGATTCATGGGGTCGCAAAGAGTCGGACATGACTGAGTGACTGATCTGATCTGATCTGAATTCTCATCTTCAGAAGATTAACAGTAACATCTAAGATACCAGATTTAGGGGCCAAAGCCATCAGCACTGGATGTAGGAGGCCCTAAGGAGTAAGAGAATGAAAGCAATAGGTGTTTGTCACTGAGATTAAGAGAAGGAAAAAAAATGGGACAGAAGCAAAAGGGCACAGAAGGGCATACCAGTAGTTTTGGTGTAATGAGGCTCTACCATATTCCATGCAGACATCGCTGAGTTATCTGATTTAGTGAAGAGTACAGATGCTAGTGTCAGAATAGCCAAGTTCATCCCAGATCTGCCGCATTGAACCCTTGCAAAACCATACAATTTATTTACCCTCCCGTCTTTGTGATTTGCTTTCCTCATACATAAATTGAGGATAATGAAAATAAAATCTACCTGACGGGTTGTTGTCAGAATTAGGTAACATAGATCATGTGATTAGAATATAAAGTATGTTCAATACATGTTGGCTATATCATGATGGTAGTTCATCCAGATCCAATTAATACTGGGGCCCTTTGCAGATACCTGCACATTTGTTCAGGACTCAAACTTGGAAGAATTATTAAAAAATCAACCCTGATGTTAAGGCCTGTTGAAAGAGAACTCACATACAGATACCGAGTTGTCTCAAAGTTCAGCAGAGTTAAGTAAACAGAACAATTAACTGATTAAATTATATTTGTGCTGTTTGGACATGGAAAAGTTTTCTATCTAGACTTTTAAATGCCCTTGAATTGTGATGTAAGCTACCTATGAATAGTCAGGATCATACATCTAACATGTATGATGTTTTAAATGAATTGCAGGGTACATAAAATGCCTCATTTAATTCGATTAGAGACTTTAGTAAACAACAAGTGAACTGGATGGTGTTATGCAGTGGCTTCTTAGAATCATGGTGTATCTAATAATAAAACTACTCCTTGTTATTTTTATGGGCCATAGAGCACATTCAGTGAACTATGAATATGATGATAGCCAGCCAGCTGAAAATTCTATCTTTTACAAGATGAATTGTATGCACTTTAAGTCAGTAGTATATACCTGAAAAAACAATTTTTCTAGAATCAAAATTTGTCATGTAGTCATATAGCCAATTTTATAATACTTTGAAATAACACAGGTTCTGGGTACTGTCCCAATTTTATATTTATCATCTTAACCCCATCCCCAGTAATCAGTAAAATAGAGGAAGTGGAATTTTCCTTCTAGCTGAATTCTGTCCTGTCTACTACGATAAATCTCCAGATTTTACAAACCTTCTATATCATACATGTGCCCGTAGCATGTACACCATTTCAGTTATTGTGACCCCCTCTCTCTCTTTCTCTCTCCCATCCCTTCTTCTCCCTCCTCCCCTTATTTTTCTACTAGAATAAAGTCTTGATTAACCAAATCACAATTATCACAATTAAGAGAACTCTCAATTCATGACTTGAATACTTAGAAAAAGAAGTGGCAAATCATATGGAGACCAAAATCACAGCAGTAATTCCATTAAAAATGCTTCCAGGGAATGAATGAATAACTCAGTGCAATTAAGCACAATCTCCTAAACCATCTCCATCAATGACTATGGACACTGTTCTCTGATGGTCAAAGCAGTGGTCCAGATACACTGAGCACCACAGTTGCATGATTAAGTGGCTCAAAGACACTACAAGTGCTTCCATCATTATCAAAGTTTCTTTCAATTTGATCAACTTGTTATTAAGACAGGAAAGCAAGCACAATTTAGAAAGATTTCCTAATAATTTGAAATCTAAAGCAAACTGAAACTGTGACACATAATGAAAACAATCTCTTTAGAAATATGGTGTGTGTGTGTCCCCTAAAAATTAGTGATGTTCTGTTTCTCCACAAATTTAGGAAATTCCTGTCACTTGATTCTTTTGTCACTTTTTTCACTTTTCAAGACAGGTCTAGGAAATAATGTGGCAAATAGTTTAAGCTCTGTTTGTCACATGTGGTGATGTACTTCGACATCTGGTTGCTATATTAGTAATATAAGTGCTGTTTCTAAGTGCATAACCAAAAGGATAATTTATTAAGATCCGTGACAGATTGAGTGCTAAAGCTAGAGCCATTATAGAGGAACCAACCAACAAGAGAAGCTCTTATTAAACTCCAGGAAAGATAAAGTACTTAGTTCTTTCCCTAAAGGCTGAGACAGCCTAGAACTGTCAGCCCAGTCCAGTTTGAGACAGACAGCTTATATCCTTTCTACTGAGGCAGCCATTCATTTACTCAAAGGAATGAAGATGTTTAACAAGATGAGGAAGTAGAGAAATGTCAAAAAGAATGCACTGTGTAGAGAAAGACACCTGGGGGCCCTTTAAACAAGCAGTTTCCAGCTCCAGTGAAATATCTGAACAGATGGATTTTTAACCCTCAGTGGGCCTGATGAAACCAGATCCAGCTGGGACCTGGCTGTAATCTGGGACTCTGAAGTTACTGGCTGATCCTCCATGCTATCACTCTGCCACACCGGCAGAAGAGAGTTAAATGTTAAACTCTGATCCAGTTGCCAAGGAGAATAACTAAAATGAAGTCCTGAGGGCACAGTGTGTCTTTTGATCATAGTATTTGGATGTTTTAGTGCTTTGTTAATTAAACGGCATTTGACTTAATTGTGTTTTGAAGTGATTTCCCTGCTTGGCTTGTGGTTCTATATTGATGTCGACCCTACTGATATTTGAGTATCTTCATTTCATATATTTTATTGTGAAGTAAAGGGCAATAGTACAAAAGCCTAGATTTTGAATGGAATGTGTGTTAACTGATAAAAATTTAAATTCTTATAAATGTAGGCCTCTCCATCACATCATCCAGATATCATCAGATCTCCTTTCTACAAAAACAATGTGTTATCATTATTAATTAAAACTTATATTGTTTTTTAAAGAATTATACAAATGCATATTTGTATTCTGATTTACTGTGTGCCTAATAGTGCTTTCATATACATGAAATTGATGTTCACAATCTTATAAGGTAAATATCATTATTATATACCTCCATCTTATATAGATGAGGAACCTTATAGCACAGAATAGTTAAGGAATATACTCAAGGTCATACACCTAATAAGTAGCAGAGTTAGGCTTAAAGCAGAAGTAACTCCACTGTTCTTTTTCCCCTTTTCCAGCTATTTTTACGGATTTTACAACTATTTAACTTAAGAGACTTTCTTATGTTCCTTTTTCCTGGTCCTCAAGTCCCTCAAGTGAAATTTCACTCTATGGATCATGCATACAGATATACCTTAAATACATGTTTGGTATTTAAAAAAATGATTCCATAGATACTATCATGAAAAAAATCAAAGAAAAGAGCTTCAGACTAAAAAAGCAGTGTGGTTTGTTGTCTTTAAATTCTCTGACTCTGTGAGGTTGTCTTCTGTTGCTGTCATCTTTTTATTCCTCATGAATGTACTGTTTTGGCTTTTATTCTGCCTCACGGACAGAGCCAAAGAGCATGTACATCAGTGACCTATGAGAATTCTCTTGCTAATCAAAAAAACTTCCGATGAAGAATGTCTTATAGTCAACAAGAAACTCATCTCCATTAGTGGATATGAAATAACAACTCAGAACTCTCTCTAAGGAGAAATTATAAATCACTATTTTCCCTACCTTCACAGGATTTTGGGATTCATTGCATCAAAATAGGTTTCCTAGATTCCAATAAAATATTAAGTAAACTTAAGAGGGAAATAGGGTTTTTTGTGTGTTTTTTAAATTTTTTTTTAAATTGGAGGATAGTTGCTTTACAATATTGTGTTGGTTTCTACCATTCATCAACATGAATCAGCCATAAATATACATATGTCCCCTCCCTCTTGAACCTCCCGCCCACTCTCACCCAATCCCACCCCTTTAGGTTGTCACAGAGCACCAGGTTTGAGCTCTCCCTGAATCATACATGCAAACACAGAGAACACACTTGTGGACAAAGCAGAGGAAGGAAAATAACTTTTATGAAATCAATTGGGTGACACATCCATAGCATACTAATTATAAAATCCAAATAATACATTTTCAAATAAATTTATTTCTATACTCTCAAACTATGGCTGTTGTTCAGGTGTAAGCTGAAAGTTAAAGCAATACATTTTCATCAGAATTGTAATCTGTAAAGAGTCCTGAGAAGACAGAACATGTGTTATAATTTATCATCACTTTTGATAAGCTAAAAAGTACATTTACCTCATTACATGGGGTTTATAAATATAAGAGATTCCATGCTTTGATTACTTTGAAGGCAGGAAAATAGCAACTTCCTTTTTTTCTATGCAACTTTCCTTAAATAATTAAGTTTGTTTATTGATTAGTGGTGAAAGTGGCAATGTGTTTTTCCTCCCAACATCATAAGGGAGCACAGTAGGTACTTGTGTTTCTACTGAGGCCTGGAGTCTTAATATTAAAAGCAAATTAGCAATTCCACTCTGAGGTACATGCCCAGGAGAAATAAGAACATATGTGCACAAAAAATGTGTACATGAACATTCACAGCAATTTTATTCAAAATAGCTGAAAATTGGAAAAAAATAAAAATGTCCATAAGGAGATGAGTAAATAAACAAAATATGACATATCCAGGCAATGGAATAGTATCACCATAAGAAGGAATAAAGTCTTCATACATGCTACAACATGGATGAGCATTGACAACATTACACTAAATTGAAAGAAGGCCTCAAAGTCCACAGATATTATCCAATTTCTATGAAATGTTCAGAATAGGCTCAGAGACAGAAAATAGATTTAGTGGTTGCCAGGAGTTGACTTGGAGTGTGGGGAGGGATTGATTATTCAAAAATTTTCTAAAACTGATTGTGGAAATGGTTGCACAACTCTGTGGGTACACTAAAGACCACCGAACTGTACATGCTAAATGGCTAAATTGTGTTATGTGAATTATATCTCAATAAATCTGTTATATTAAAAAAATAAATGAACTAGAAGACAGAAAGTGTGGCTTCTGAAATATAATTTACAAATAGAAGATTTGTATTAGCCAGATAAGATAATTTGGAAAATTCTAGACAGCTTAGATAGAAGGAGTGGGTGGGCCCAAGACTCTTCTCCCACCTTCTCATAGACTAGGGCTGTAGGATACTTTCTCAGACTTTCTACCTTAGTAAAGCAGGAACAAGAAGAAGAAGGCTTATAAAGGCCTAGAGGGCAATTCAGTACCAGGATAGGGCATAAAATCAAGGCAAGAGGGCTCAGAATCATCTTGGACCAGGCCAGATTAAAGGCAGAGCAGGATATACCTGGGCTTCCCTGGTGGCTCAGACAGTAAAGAATCCACCTGCCAATGCAGGAGACATGGGTTCAGTCCCTGGGTTGGGAAGATCCCCTGGAGGAGGGCATGGCAACCCACTCCAGTATCCTTGCCTGGAGAATCCCATGGAGAGAGGAGCCTGGCAGACAACAATCCATGAGGTTACAAAAGAGTCAGACGACTGAGTGACTAAACAACAAGGATATACCTAGTTTGTAGGAAGTGGCAGAGCCCACAGTCAAGAATGAGTTTCTTAGTCATGAGAAGTACTCTAAGTAGCAAAGGAGATGACTGACATCAGTTGGATCATTGTGGTAGACTTGAGCTCCCAAAAGAAATAACAAGACTTCCACAGAGATAAGGGGAATGTCTTACACCTCTTAAAGTCTCAGATTAAAAGGAAACGACCATAGTGGGTGTGCCTCAGGAATCTCTTTAGTGTTTGAAACTTGAGTCTGCAGGGTCATCTCTGCAGCTGGGTGATTGTGAATCTAAGAAAGCTGAGCATAACTAAAGCTTTCTTCTTTGCAAATAATCCCCACCCTGACATTCCCTCACCAATCTGCCACCTTCTCTGTACTGAATTACTGCAGGAGAATTCTAGGGGTTTTAGGAACCAAAGGGAACAGGGGAGGTTGAAATAGGAAAAAAGCAGGGCTCTGGCTTTGACTGCAAGTGCTCTGAGTAATTTTCTCTCATTTGACATGTACAAAATCAATAACAATGTAATTCCAGTTTATTACTTTAGGATTTGTGAAGAAACTTTATATCATAAAGTACTATCTCAGTTTAATATACACAATAGTGACCTCTTTAAAAGAACAATATGATTCCAGCAGCTACTAGATTTCAGGCTCTGTGGTAGGCACTGGCCAAGGGTAGTCGACCAAAAAATTAGAAAAAGAATGTTCCTGGTGTAGGAAACACTGTGAACAGAGACAGGGAGGCACCAAACCACAGAGGGTTTATGGGGGAATCAGAAACCACTCTACAGGACTAGAAAGCAAAGTGAGAAGATGGTGCATGATAGTGAACGATACAGAAGAGGTGCTCGGGCCAAGTCCTAAACAGTCTTAACCAGGCCAAGGTGCCAAGATAAAATCTCATAAACAAGGGGGAGCTACTGAAGATTTAAGTGGGATATGTGAGTTTTAACACCACCACTCAGGCTGCAGAGAAGATGATTTATGTGAGGATATATACTTGCAAAGCTACTGAAAAAAGAACTTGCATAAGGACAGTGGTGTGAGGAGATACATTATACTCTTCTCAAGAAGACCTATGCACTGTCCCCTTCCTTCATCTTTGGCACCCAAACTTTATTGGCTTCACCTCTTAGAGGCTGACTGATAGTAAGGCTAACCTCTAACAACCTAATTAGTATAGAGGACTTAATAGCTATCACTGGTTTAACGTGTAGCCCTCCCAAGATTTGCACCTTAAGTAGGATCTTGAACTATCAGTGATTCAAAGGAGTGAAAAGACAAAATGCTTTAATTTCCTAGTATTAATGGTAAATCTTTTGAGTTATTCTGGCCAACCCAATACAAGTGAAAAATAACCCAGAGAAAAAAAGTGTTGATAATGATGAGGCATTGGTGTCAGTAAGTGGTTGCCTCCACCAAGGGGAGAAGAAGAAATCATGTGCACTGGAAGGGTTGTTAAGAGCAAATCGTAAGGCAAAGGGAGGGGACATAGGAATACCTATGGCTGATTCATGTTGATGTTTGGCAGAAACCAACACAAAAAGCAGTTATCCTTCAAATAAAAATAAATACATTTAATTAAACAACAACAACAAAATAAACAGAAGGAAGACAACAGATTCACACACACTCCACATCTGTATGTTCAAAGGCGGTTCTGGATGTAATCTCTTGGATACAGGAGGTATACTAAGAGAAATAAGTATTCTGAATAAATGTATCTCTATACAAAAAAAAAAAAAGAGGAAGAAGAAACAAAAACACTAGAAGAGTCGCACATACTAGAAATATCTTCTGAAAGTCACAAAGTTAAACAACCTCACTGAAGCTGCAGAGGTACAGTTTCCTACTCCCTGCCTCCTTTCTCTTCCTGCATTGTGTCTAATGATGGAAAAAACACAGCATCCAGGAAGGGCCTCTCAAACAAGATGAAATGAGCTCAGGTGAATAAAGTGGAAATTGCTGGAAAAATGAACAGGACAAAACATTATTCCTATTTAAGTGATGAGGAAAAAAATATGAGACACCTTGGGGAAAAAGTGCAATAAGATCAACTGTGCCGTGCTTAGTCACTCAGTCATGTCCAACTCTTTGGGATCCTATGGACTGTAGTTCACCAGGCTCCTCTGCTCATGGGCTGTCCAAGCAAGAACACTGGAATGGGTTGTCATGCCCTCCTCCAGGGGATCTTCCCAAACCAGGGATAAAACCCAGGTCTCCTGCATTGCAGGTGGATTCTTCACCATCTGAGCCACCAGGGAAACCCATAAATACTGGAGAGTAACCTATCCCTTTTCCAGGGGATCTTCCCAATCCAGGAATCGAACTAGGGTCTCCTGCATTGTAGGTCGGAGAGGACAATGGCACCCCACTCCAGTACTCTTGCCTGGAAAATCCCATGGACGGAGGAGCCTGGTAGGCTGTAGTCCATGGGGTCGCTAAGAGTCGGACACGACTGAGCAACTTCCCTTTCACTTTTCACTTTCATGCATTGGAGAAGGAAATGGCACCCCACTCCAGTGTTCTTGCCTGGAGAATCCCAGGGATGGGGAAGCCTGGTGGGCTGCCGTCTATGGGGTCGCACAGAGTCGGACACGACTGAAGCGACTTAGCAGCAGCAGCAGCAGCAGCATTGTAGGTGGATTTTTCACCAGCTCAGCTACCAGGGAAGCCTAAGATCAACTAGTAGATAAGAATAAAGGTAGTTACATGAGTACTATACAGCAAAGTTCCCTTCAAATATGCTATTTGTCTTAGCAAAAGTGTTGTGCCTGTACAGGACCACTGGGATATAGATGAAGACTAAGGAGAAATCTGAATGTCAAAATCCTTCAGTGATCAGCTCAATTCTTCTTTTTTCTCTTTTTTCCCTTGAGGTTAGGAGGAAAGAACACATCTAAGAGATAAAGCAAGAAACTTCGGGGAAAAGAGAATTTGTTCTTCCTCTTATGAACTCAATGATGAAAGCAGTCATTTCTCTTATTATGTCTGATGTGCTGGGTTGTAAAATAAAGAACCAGTATTTGAGCTTACATTTGACAGTGTAATAAATGCAATTATAATCATTTGCATATTAAAGGCATTATTATTACTTCGTGGCAAATATTTCCAACAAGATGGGATTGAAAAGAATCCCTCCTTCCAAGCAGGCTACACATGCTTTTGTAGGATTTGACATAATCTGAAACCATGCTGTGTCAAACTGTCAATTGCCGGATTTCAAAAAAGCTACCACTGATCTTGTTCTAATCTCTTTTAAGACTCATTTGATGCCACATAACTGAAAATAACCATTGGTTGGGATGTGTTAATTTTATGCAAGGAAAATAATAGGGTACTCTTGTTACAGTTTCAGCCAACTACTGTTGGGGGAAAACTGTACAAAATGTTTAATCTCTATGACAGCTAGCATTAGGCTATATAACCCTTTCTAATGTCATTAGAAAGCCCCTGGAGAAGGAAATGGCAACCCACTCCAGTACTCTTGCCTGGAGAATCCCATGGATGGAGGAGCCTGGTGGGCTACAGTCCACAGGGTCGCAAAGAGTCGGACACGACTGAGCGAATCCTTAGCACTTAGTTAGTAATGTCATTTTGTGGCCCTATTTAAAGCCAAATATCCTGAAATATGGCATCCAAAATGATGAGATCTCAGGTTTCCTTTCTTTGAGATATACTAGCTTGCCTTCAGAGAAGGCAATGGCACCCCACTCCAGTACTCTTGCCTGGAAAATCCCATGGACAGAAGAGCCTGGTAGGCTGCCATCCATGGGGTTGTGAAGAGTCGGACACGACTGGGCGACTTCACTTTCACTTTTCACTTTCACACATTGGAGAAGGAAATGGCAACCCGCTCCAGTGTTCTTGCCTGGAGAATCCCAGGGATGGGGGAACCTGGTGGGCTGCCGTCTATGGGGTCGCACAGAGTAGGACACGACTGAAATGACTTAGCAGCAGCAGCAGCAGCAGCAACCTAAGTTGCCTTCGGTACTCTACACAAAAACTGTAACCTAATTTATCTTGACTTACAAACTTGAGATGGAAAAAGAATCTCTCCTTTCTCAATCTCTTTCTCTCTAATTTTCTCTCTCTAACTTACAATATCATTGGTTATTTCATTTGACATACTTTAAGTGACCTAAAAAGATAAACTTCATCATTCAAAGGCTTGCAACACTCTAAAAACTAACATTCACTTATGGGTTTCAAATATTTCTTCCTGTCTATCTGGGGGTATTTCAATAAATCACATATAGTCTGTAGCTTAAAATCTAAATGATAGATGGAGCTTAGATGGAACCCTGGAAACTAAAGTGAACAGTTAATGAGATACAAATTAGTAACAGTGAAAGCTTTCCCTTAAAGAAAACATTATTGATTTTAAAGAACTTACTAATGAAAAAGAACTGTACTCATTTAGGCCTGAGATACATTATAGATCCATGTATAAGAATAAATGAGGATGAGGATACCAAGAAAGCAGCTTTGCATTCTGGCCAGGCTACTCCCCTGCAACCTCTTTTTGGGCCAATTAGGTTGGAGGATTTTTTTTTAGTTACTATTTGGGCCCTGTGATATCTGATGTCCCCTGTACACCACTGGCACCTTTTTACAACTACACCCACTTCACATAACACAAATACAAATGTATTCCACAACTGGATTTCTTTAAAACACTGTCCTCTCGTGAATGTAATTTTATACTACAACTCCATATTAGCATTTGCTATCAAACATCTGAAATTGTTCCTTTAATCCTTCAAAGCTTCCATGTAAGCTTAAAAACTCTTCCATTAAGTCTCGTAGGGTGTGAGCATTACATATTCATTCACACTTTGGGACAGTTGACTGCATGAGTATTGTATTACTTGTGCTTGCATTTGGCTTTGAGTAGTAACAGCAAAATGGTTCACTGGTAAAGAATCCTCCTGCAACGCAGGAGACTTGGGCTCAATCCCTGGGTTGGGAAGATCCTCTGGAGGGAGAAATGGCAACCCATTTTTGTATTCTTGTCTAGAAAATCCCATGGGCTACAGTCCACGGGATCGCAAGAGATGGACATGACTTAGTAAGTAAACAACAATACGAAGTAACAGAAAACCCAGATTCAGTGGCTGAAACAAATGGGTGAGGTTTTTTATTCTCACAGAACAAAAACACCAGAGGTAGGCAGGTCAGGGAAGGGACAGCTCCTCCACAAAGTCATCAACATTCCAGGTTCATGATATCCTTCCACTTTATTTTTGATATTTGATTTTCATCTGTGTGTTTGTCATTTCCTGGTCCCAGAATGGCTGCTCCACCTCCAGCCAAAAAATGTCTGCATTCTATTAACAGTCAAAAATAGGAGAAAAGCAGGAACAGGTAGTGCCTAACCTCAGCCTCTCTGTCTGCCATTTGGGAAGAAATTATCACACAACCACTATAGCTGGAAGTGAATCTGAGAAAGCAAGTTGTTGTCAACAACAAAGTTGGCATCCTTAAGAAGGTAAAAAGTAGAATGACTATTGAGATTTCAGTGGCATTTTCTGCTAGTGTTCTTCAGTCATGTTGTGTGACTACAATCTATTCCCTAATTAAGCTATGGATTCCGACATAAGGTCATTAATTAAGTTGTTTTTTGTATCTTCCTCCTCCCATTGTCACACCCGAACCAGTTCATGCCTAATGGTAACTGAATGAACCAAGTAGGCAGCTTTACCACTTAGCTAGATGACATTTGTCTGTCAATATGATATTCATCCATAAAAAGAGACAGCAAGCAATATTTATCATTTTTAAACAGCTGAAGTAACATTAAATGATGATTTAGCTTTTCTTCTACCAAATAAATTCCAACAAATTACTTAGCATTTGAGACCCTCCCCATCCTAGTTTCTTTCTAACCACTTCTCTTGTGTTAGGTCCCACGTCTAGCTTCCATATCCTATTCCCTTTCTCAAACTGAACCACTCACTGTTATGACTTTCATCTGCAAATGACTTATTTTGTGTAATATGCTCAAGCGAAAAACAAAGACACAAACAAGCAATGACAACAATAAAAAACAGCCTTGCACTTGACTTTGTCCCTGTACATACAGTGTCCTCTTACCATACTCAATGCCCAAATTGTTCTACGCCTTCTATAAAATCGTTTCTGATTAGGTGAGACAATGTGAGTACTGGGAGAGTGTACAGGATGAAGTGTCATGTGCCTATAACTCCTTTCCTGTCTTAGCCCTCATGTAACTAAGGCTTCTTTGTAGCAACACAGGCAAAGTGACACACCAAAACTATCAGTATTAACAAGAAAGAATTTTGTCTTTGTACTGCTTCCACTAATAATCCAAAAGTTTATTTCTGTGGAAGTCTAAAAGAACTGCATGGACCCAAGAAGGATAGTCTCAGAGGCTTCCACCATATGGGCCACTAGCATGGTGGAACCAGTACTCTGGGAAGAGGGCAGAGGGTGGATATGGGAAGAGGGAAGATACTCCCTTATGCTAATTAGAGGCTGACTTTCCATGGGTATTATTTCTACAAAGTCAAGAAATTATATATACCATTCTATGAATACAGATATTCATATTTAGCTACTACTGAAAATGTATGATTTCTACAACAGAATGTACCTTTTCAGACATGGCGGAGTATAACAGGGCTATGCTATGCTATGCTATGCTAAGTCACTTCAGTCGTGTCCGACTCTGTGTGACCCCATAGACAGCAGCCCACCCGGCTCCCCCGTCCCTGGGATTCTCCAGACAAGAACACTGGAGTGGGTTGCCATTTCCTTCTCCAATGCATGAAAGTGAAAAGTGAAAGTGAAGTCGCTCAGTCTTGTCGGACTCTTAGCGACCCCATGGACTGCAGCCTACCAGGCTCCTCTGTCCATGGGATTCTCCAGGTAAGAATACTTGAGTGGGTTGTCATGCCCTCCTCCAGAGGATCTTCCCAACCCAGGGATCAAACTGAAGTCTCTTATGTCTCGTGCAATGGCAGGCGGGTTCTTTACCACTAGTGCCACCTGGGAAGCCCTATACTAGGTTGCCACTCAATAAATGGCACCTACCCGCCCAGTTCCCTAGTCCCAGAGGAGTTTTCCTCCTCTGACTTTTCATAGCACTTTGCTTATACCTCTCTATCAGTGATTTTCATTTTTCTTTCTTAAAATAGTTATTCCACTGGATTATAAACACCTCCAGGGAAGGTAGTGCCTAATACAACCTCATAAACTCCACAAAATCTGCTAATAGTGCCTGAAAGATGGTAGTTGCTCCGTTTTTGAATAAAAGAATGAAAACAAACTAATGTCTTAATTCATTCAAAACATCAGTTGAACCATCTAAAATGAATTTATTTTCTTATTGGAATATAATTGCTTTACAATGTTGTATTAGTTTCTGCCGTACCACAAAGTGAATCAGCTACATGTATACACATAAGCCCTCCTTCCCTCTTGGGCTTCTCTTCCACCCCTAAATGGATTTTCTTGCTGGTCAGTGGAGGCATTAGGGAGGGGTGCAAGGGAAGACAATAGCAGTGGCTGTCATCTACACAGGCAGTCACCCTTTAATTCCACAAGGACTTACTGCAAACAACTTTACCTTTACCCATGAGGAGACTGTATTTTGAGGGAGGTATATCACAAGTTTCATACAGAAAACAATGCAAGAAAATATCTTTTCAGTATCAAAATGTGTGTATCTCTTTAAGTAGTATAGTTAGTATAACTACAGAGTTTTACTTTTTAATTAGTACTTAATGCTTATTAAAAAAAATTTTCATCCTCCACATCCTTGAAGCCTATAACAGTCTGTACAGTAGGAAAAAAAAAGCACAAATAATGATTATTTTGTTATCGCCTTGACATCAGTGCAATGGATCCATACAGATTAGGGATTGGACCTAAATGAGACTAAAATCAGTAAGATTTTACCAGAAAATCCAGATAACTCTAATTAAAAGCACCAGAACAAATCAACCCAAACTAAAATAAAAGAACAAACCCTCGATCACCTTGATTGAAATATATAGTCAGGCTTATTCTTTCAGCGACAACCATAACAGACCTGTATTTGAACTTTCCAGGAACAGAAAACATATACCGATGTTTGCTTGTCTCTTCCTTTCTCATTTAATACCACTGGTGTTCTCACTTGCTCACACACACACACACGAGTTCTGTGGTCACTCTGGCACTCATAGCTCTCTAGGGGCCTCCTACCACTTAAGGCATCAAATAGTTATTCCTGCCCTTTGCTTTATAACAGTGCTTCCAATAGAATGTTCTGAGGTGCTAACAATGTTTTGTATCTGTGCTTTCCAATATAGTAGTGGTTAGCCATATCGAGTGCTTGAAATGTAGCTAGTGTAACTAAGGAACTCACTTTGAATGGAATTGAATTTTCACTCATTTACATTTAAATGGACACATGTGGTTAGTGCATCAGAAAGCATGATTCTAGAATGTGTAGAAAAGCCCCTTCTTACAGGGCTGTCTTCTCTCACTCCCTGCCTCGGGCCATCTAGCATTCCTCCCTCTCCTTTCATCAAGGTTTCCCCCTCTGTGAGTCTTCATTCTCCCACTAGAAAGCACACATTGACTCGAATGGATACCTCATTCCTAACTTGGTTTACTTGGCAGGGCAGGGAACAACTCTGTCCAATTTAAGTTTATATAGCTTTACTTCTACCCAAGATCTCATCATGTCCAGGCATAAGAAAACCCAGCAGGACACTGCATTCATAATTTGGCTCTACTGCTGTCTCACCCATATCCCTCTCATCGTATAAGTTAATTTAGAGCTTGATTGCTCCAAGAAATTTCCCCACCGAATCTTGCCCATCTCTATTCTTCCTCTTCTAATCTCTCACGACTCTTTCTGTATGCAGTGCAACATAGTGACATAAAAGGAAGGAGGAGAAATTAGGAGTTTGTTGTCATGACCTACTGTCAACTAAAATATTGAGATAATACTGTAATTTTCCAATGATGGCTTCAGTTCTTCCAAAGAACTTGAATACATATAGCATGAATAAATTATGATAACACACTTTAGAGTCATTAGTGCATATAAATAAACACTTGAGCACAGCCTCCTTAAGTCTATGTATCATTATAGTCATTCAAATGCTCATTTATTTCATCACATTTGTTGCACTGCGATGCATGTAGCAGAGGGTGATGGAAAACAGGTCATATTTGTACATGCCTCCATGAATGATATTTACTGCAACTGCCCAAAAAGGAGGCTTTACAAGAAACAGATAATGAAGGTCAAAGTAAACAGTATCCATACTGCTGCTGCTGTTGCTAACTCACTTCAGTCGTGTCCAACCCTGTGCGACCCCAGAGACAGCAGCCCACCAGGCTCCCCCATCCCTGGGATTCTCCAGGCAAGAACGCTGGAGTGGGTTGCCATTTCCTTCTCCAATGCATGAAAGTGAAAAGTGAAAGTGAAGTCACTCAGTCATGTCTGACTTTTAGCGACCCCATGGACTGCAGCCTACCAGGCTCCTCCATCCATGGGATTTTCCAGGCAAGAGTACTGGAGTGGGGTGCCATTGCCTTCTCCGAGTATCCATACTAGGGAAAATCTAATATAAGCCTGAGCCTTATAACAGTTGTTGGTTATAGAAAAATCTATACCATCTCCAGAAGATAGCTGGATCAATGTGAATAGACACTATCCTAATGAAATATCCTTTCAATGAGAAAAAAAATTAACCTGGATGCATATTCAGATTAAAAATGATAATAATTAATATTTAATGATTGTTAATAATTAATAATGACAATAATGCAGATTATTCAGATGAATAATCATCTTGTTAGTACTTGAATATATTAGATAATACATGAAGTCACAAAACACTATCCTCCCTGATGTCCCTGATTAGTCTTCATTCCAGGCTTTATTTGACATACATGGAGCTGATTCCATCAAAGACGAAGGACTGCCTTTTAGACCCACTGTGGTATTTTCTCTCTCAGATCTCATTGTGATGGCAATCCCCCCAAAATGCCAAAGTGTGGGGTGAGTTCCAAATCCACAGCTTGAGATTTTAGAACCTCTGCTTAAAGTTTGTCTAGATCAGAGCAATAACTAGTATTAAAAACCTTAACCCCTCCTGACACAGTGTGCCAAGTCTTTAGGAGGATCCAGCCATCTGCATAAAATATTTTCTTATGGAAGACTATGAAAGATAAATATTTTCCAAACTTCCTCTGACATCCCTAAGCTTGAGCATTATAAGATGATATTATAAGATGATCAAATCATTTTTGAGCATTTGTGTGCCCAGCACTATTACTAAAGATTACAAATATGATTTAAGGTACAACTCATATCTCCAAAGACATTAGAGTTTAGTTCTCCACTCTAGCTCTACTATCATGTATTAGTAATGGCAAAAAAAAAAAAAAAAAAATTTGTTTAACAAATTATCTGTCCTATTATAAAATGAAGCTTTCCAAATCATGTGGTCTGCGAATGGATAACAAAATGCCTGAATGACATAAATATTTGCTATTAAAATTCTACTTTAAATCTATATAAACGACCCATCAATTTGGTGTTTGGCTCATCTTTGGAAAGAAAGAAATGCAGTAACAGTCACAAATGTGTTTATGAGAGAGTCTTACAAACACACCAAATCTTGTAATGGCTGCTCTAGGTACTGATCCACCAGTCACCAACTAAAGCCATTAAGTTCATGAGAAGAATGGAAGTAAACACATCAGGAGTCCCCTCATGCTATCGTATCCCACAGGTTACGGCAAGGCATGCTTATGAAATACATTAAATAGTAACTACCATTACCTGGAAATGCTTAATTATGTTACCCAGAATGTGGCATAGGCAAATAGTAGCAATAGTACTAAGCAGGGGTTCCTTTTTTTTTTTCTAGCTCTGAATCCAAGTAAGATATGACTTCTCCAAAGTGGCACCCCTCACTTTTTCTGTCCCATCCTGGCCCCAACCAGCAGAACAAATCTGGTTGAGATTGGAAAGATAACAAACTCTAGTTGGAGATGCAGGGATATACCAATTTCATAGTAATTTCTCAAGTTACGGACTTAGAATGATGAGCCTCACAAGGAAAAAAAAAAAAGGCAGAGATTAGACTCAATGGGATACATACAAACATAGGGCACACACAAGAAGATCCAGACTTAGCCAGGGCTAGCCCTAGATTCTTTCTGAAGAATAAATGGAAGCTGACATTAGAATTCATTGTAAAGCCTTGTAAAATGTATATAGTCCTCATTAAAGAGGATGGGACCCCATAATTATCAACTCTTTATTTTATTGCCTATAAAATCTCCCCTGCTACTCCTGAGATAAAAAGCCCCAGTAGACAGTATTAAATACCTGATCTAGTGAAACCTACATGTCTATTAGAATCATAGTGTTGCTATCAGAGTAGGGAAAACTAAGCCAGCAAATACCCTTGAATAATTCTGAAGAGAGAGACACTGTTCTATTCATCACTGTATCTCCAGAACTTAAGAGCAGTGTCCATCACATAATAGGCAATAAAATATTTGCTGAATGAATGAATATGCAACACATTATGCTAGTTCAGTGACATGGAGTCAGGGAGTAGAAGCCCATAGTATGGCTATGTCTGTGTGAAACTACTTTTTCTACAATTTTAATTGACCAGAAATTTCATTCAAACTGTTAGCCAATTCCATCAGAAAAGAGGTTGAATTGAATTTGCTCACTAGATTGATCAGGTAATTAACTAATATGACTGAATCAACTTTGGATTATTTTTGTATCACAGGTAAATGTTTATAGTTAATAAAAGCTGTTGGTGGCATCAGAAATCACCCAAGCTTAAAAAGTCAATCAGAAAATGGAAATAAAATGAAGTTGAAGATTAGCAAGACAGTACTTTAAACACTAGGCAATAATATATCTCATAGGAACAGAAAATTGGTAGAATGTCTCATTTTCTGATATGAACACACTTATAGGTCTTTCTGTCAGAGAAGGCAATGGCAGCCCACTCCAGTACTCTTGCCTGGAAAATCCCATGGATGGGGGAGCCTGGTAGGCTGCATTCCATGGGGTCACTAAGAGTCGGACACGACTGAGCGACTTCACTTTCACTTTTCACTTTCATGTGTTGGAGAAGGAAATGGCAACCCACTCCAGTGTTCTTGCCTGGAGAATCCCAGGGACGGGGGAGCCTGGTGGGCTGCTGTCTCTGGGGTCACACAGAATCGGACACGACTGAAGTGACTTAGCAGCAGCATAGGTCTTTCTGTGATAGTGGAGTATAAATAAATATATCATTTGAAATTATTTGATCATTGGTCCTGAGAGAAAATTTATATGAAAGATACTTGGGGTGTATATATACACACACACTCATATACACACACAGGTAAAATCCACTGCACAGAACCCTCAATTTAAGAGCAGATAAAATGAGATAGCTATTTGTATAAATATTGTTTTCACCATGCAGAAAATATTAAAGTTGAATTTCCTTAGGTTCCAAGTGTATTTCGATATTTGCTTTAACTTGCTATTTCATAAAAGTTAGGAGGGGAAAAGATTCAATGCTGAACTGTTAGAAATCACAATTTATTGAATATCAATAAAAATAACATTAAATTTCTTTCCAAAATCATGAAAATCAATGAGGAAACACTTTGATTCAGAGATTTTACTTACACCCAATATTTCCAATAATGTCCTGAAATGGGCAAAATGAATTCTACCTCCACTTCAATATCTTAGATTTTTAGATAATTACAGATATCTTCAGATTTGTGAACATATGGATGTTTACAAGAAAAGAAATGATGGTGGTGATTCTGGTACTCGACTAATGCCAGTGAACTGGGGGGAGCAATGTAACTTCATAGAAGCATTTTTATTGAACAAACTTCACTCCACAAGGAACTACACACATCTCACGCTTTCGGCCCATACACATTTCTTATGTTCAGAGCAGCAATTTTTATTCTTTCCTTTCCCCCATATTGATTTCAATTAAGTTTCACCTCTGAAAACTCAAGAACCTTCAAATTGTGCTCATCTCCCCCTAATGAGGTTGCCCAAAATGTCTTTTCTCTGCTATAATCACAATACAGGGAATACAAGAAATATCATGGCTTTTTCTTACTAAATTCTCTGAGAGTTTAATTCTTTCTTTTACATGTATTTCTCACAAAAAATTCTTTTCTGGGTTTTCTCATAGGATAATGTTTTATGAGGGAAGTCATGGGTTTAGGAAAGCAAGTAGGGTGGAAGGCCAGCCAGGCACATCCTCCTCCTCCCTTGGATATCTTCCTGTTGCAGCTGGTTATCCCAAGGCTGGGCAGTCTGCAAAAGTATCATGCTGGAATTAAATTCGTGCTTCTGTTTTCTCCCTGGATGCCTATTTTTTTTTCTTAAGAACTCTGAATTCTGCATTGAGTATTATTATTAGTATAAGGACCCTTATTGACTTTTAAATGCTGACAATTATCTTAATTGAACCTTTTAAAGGAGAGGTAAACTACCCACCATTTTGAATAAAGCATACAAAGGCTAATGACATTTGATAGCCTTCGGGTTGGATTTCCAACTGTGATTTTCCTTTGATTAAAATAAATAAATAAATGGTTGAGCACCAACTTTGTCACCTAAGCATTGTTAAAGCTGACATTTGCAAAACAACTATGCTAATATGACATTTTTCCTTTTTTTCTTGGTACTTTGGTGTGATCTGACAATGAACCAAGAGGACTTTTGTTGAAACCTTTGGTATTTCAGCAAGTGCCACCTGTACATCAGTTGCTTTCAAACTATTGTCACCTTTATGCCTCATTGTCATGAATTAAAGGGATAGACTGACTGCACTAAAACTCCAGCATATTCCCCATTCCCTGAACGGTGAGCAGCACAGACCATAGATTGCATTAAAAGAAGTGCAAAGTTCTTTTACTTAAAAAAAAAAAAAAAAAAAAAGACTGCTATGGCTATGGTGAAGCAAATTGCTTTTTAGCACGCCTATCCACTTGGGCTTTCCCTGTTTTCTTCCTGGAGATTAGAAATGAGCAGCATAGAAACATCCACACATAAGCTACCAGGTGCCTTTTTCCTGACAGTTCCTTTCCTTTTGTACATAAAAGTCCTGCAAAACCACTAACTCTACAAGTGAACTTTGAAAGGCTACTTGTTTTCAAGTGATGCTCAAGAAATAAATACCTGCTCAATTTGAGGAAAGATTAGCGTTTGATTGGATGAACTAAGCTAATTTATAAAAGTCAGCAAATTATGGCCCTTGGGCCAAATCTAGCCTGCTGCTGTATTTTGTAATGGTTTATGAACTAAGAATGATTTTTACAGTTTAATTTAAAGTGGTCTTAAAGTCAAAAGAATAATAACACTTCATGACATGAAAATTCAAAATTATGTGCCCATAGCCATGGTCATTTGTGTATGTATATGGCTATTATACCTATACTATATATTACAGTTTGCATGCTTCAATAACATTTGAGTAGCTGTGACTGAGACATGACCCACAAATCTAAAATATTTACTACCTGGCCCTTCACAGAATAATAGTTTCCTTAACCTGATCTAGAGTCATAATTAACTAGGGGAAACAGTTATAAGTGTTGAGCTCTTTTCTCCTTAAATAAAGCATTAAAAATACAGCTCTCAAACACTTAGACCTAGATAAAATTGAGGATACTTCTTGTAAAAAAAAAAATTTCAACAAGGACAAAATCTCAAACCAAAATAACATTTGAGTTCCTGCTCTACCACTAAATCCTTGAGTGAATTTGGTCACACTCGCTTTTCTTTCTTGCCTTCTTTTACATACCTTGAAACTAAAAGTTCAAATAATTTCTCTGGTCCTTTTCAGATCTCAGACTCTAAGATGTTCTTGTCTTTTAAAATTTCTTATTTACATAAAGAGATGATTCACTTTACTAAAGAATTCATCAGAGGGTTTCTGTATTTAGTAAGTCCTTCTCTCTAAGGTACTTGAGTATTTGTGTAAGTGGTCATTCCTTACCAAGTCCCTGACTGATAAAGTTGAAGTGGAACACTATTAGTGATGTGAAATAAATAATGGCAGCAACTGAAATGATCATGAAAGTCAACAAGAAAAAGGAATTCAAGTAACAGAAATTAGATTTGCATGGGAGTTTTCTAGGCTCTGTCTATTGTATAACATATTATTCAACTAAATTAATTCCAAGTTTATGCTAAACTCACATTCTATCTCGGTCTACTGACTAAAGCATGTAGTAGTGTAGATCTTTGGACCAGTAAGTAATACATGAATACCCTGGGAGTTTGTTAGAAATGCAGAAAATCAGGTGCCATCCCAGATCTTTTGAATCAGCATCTTCAATTTAATAAGATCCCTATGTTATTCCTATGGCATATTAAAGTTTGAGAAGCATTGGCGTAGGACATTGGGCTGTGACACACCAGGATAACCCGGGGATGCTAAGTAACTCTGTACATTGCTCAGCACTGACTCTAGACCTATTGACTCTGAATCTCTTAGATGAATTCTGAAAATCAGTTTCTTTGAAAACACTACAGATGATTATTATGCATAATAATATTTGAGAAGTGCACTGGAATAATGGTTAAGAATATGAATCTTTTTTTAGTGGAACATTCCTAGTTTTCTCACTTAATATCCCTATAATATCACATTATTTAGACAATTTGACTCTCAATTTAATCTTCTGTAATATAGGGATAGCAAAAATACTCACCTTACAGGTTTTGGGGAAGATTTAACTGGAGAGTGAATGTGTCTTGCATATAATAAGCACCCAACACATGATAACTACTATCATCAGAATTATCACCATTACCATCACCACCACTACCATTATCAGGAGTGGTGAAAGGATAAGCTGGACATGTAAGTGCCTTGTTTCCATACAAATCAACTTGTACTTTAATCTGCACATACTGGAGAGTCATTGAAGGCTTTTAAGCAGAGGCACTACTCAAGCTTTGATGAACTTGGTTATAGAGGACGGTGAGGAAGTCTAGACCAAAAAACATCAAGAAGGATCACTTAGTTCTCAACAGGCTTGTGGTGTGCAGTTGCATACTAAGAATTCTACTCTTAGCCATTCTCAGTATGTAGGCTAGACAGTAATTGATATGGGGCTTGGCAATTCCAGAATTACTGAAGATTTGGAATGATCCCTAGATCGGAAACTCCTGAGGTCTCTCTATTTTGTCAATAAATCTGTCACACTGGGAAAGGGTTGGCAGAAGGGTGAGGACAGAAATCAAAATTTCAAGATGAAGGCATAACTTAAGGGAGACCACCCAAAATGCACAGAACTAAGCATCACCACAGAAGAGATATGCTTTGAGTTGAAATAAATTAAATGTCTGGGAGAAATAACAACACAAAGAGGCTCTAAGATTCTTCTATCATTTCCCAGTCTAGAACCAGAACTCTGAAACCTCTACTCCATTACTGCTGAATAATCAACTGATGCTCATGCTCTGTGAACACACTTAATTTTTTTTTCACTGTGGCTGATATTAAACAAAATCCATGTATGTCCAGGAGGAGGGTTCAATTTAGTTATGGAACTAAGGCCAAAATACAAGAAATCACTGCTGCTGCTGCTGCTAAGTCACTTCAGTCGTGTCCAACTCTGTGCAACCCCACAGACGGCAGCCCACCAGGCTCCCCCATCCCTGGGATTCTCCAGGCAAGAACACTGGAGTGGGTTGCCATTTCCTTCTCTGAAGCGTGAAAGTGAAAAGTGAAAGTGAAGTTGCTCAGTCGTGTCCGACTCCTAGCGACCCCAAGGATTGCAGCCCACCAGGCTCCTCCATCCATGCGATTTTTCCAGGCAAGAGTACTGGAGTGGGGTGCCACTGCCTTCTCCCAAGAAATCACTAGAGGGCAATGAAAGACAGACTAGAAGAATGTGCTAGAAGAAGTGGCTTAGTCAGAAGATGTGGGACTTGGAAAATATAGAGAATCTGAGGCAGAAGTAAAAAGAGAATAGGTTAGCAACATTATGAAATGTATGGAGTCAGGAAAGAACAATAGGAATGGTTTAATAAATTATGATACACTCATAGCTTACAACACTACAAAGTATTAATAATTTTTAAAATAATGAGTTAGAATAACCAGCTAACTTAGAGGGATTTCCATGATGTACCCTTAAGTGAGAAGGCAGAATATACAGCATAATCTCACCTGTGTAAAACAAACAAAATTTCCTATGTGGAGGCTTACGTATAGAAAACTATGTATGGATATACCCCACCATGCTAATATTAGCTTGAGGGGAGTGGTAGGTGGTTCTGATGGGAGAGGGTAATAAAGGGTAATAGGAAGAGGGAAAGAGTAAGTAAAAGTCATAGTCCAATTTTTGAGTTATTAAAAAAAAATCAAGAAACTAAGAATGGGCTTCCCTCATAGCTCAGTTGGTAAAGAATCTGCCTGCAATGCAGGAGACCCCAGTTCAATTATTCCTGGGTCAGGAAGATCCCCTGGAGAAGGGATAGGCTACCCATTCCAGTATTCTTGGGCTTCCCTTGTGGCTCAGCTGGTAAAGAATCTGCCTGCAATGTGGGAGACCTGGGTTCAATACCTGGGTTGGGAAGATCCCCTGGAGAAGGGAAAGGCTACCCACTCCAGTATTCTGACCCAGAGAATTCCATGGACTCTATAGTCCATGGGGTTGCAAAGAGTTGGACACGACTCAGCAACTTTCACTTCACTCAGGCTCTACTACAAAGCCACAGTTATCAAGACAGTATGGTACTGGCACAAAGACAGAAATATAGATCAATGGAATAAAACAGAAAGCCCAGAGATAAATCCACGCACATATGGACACCTTATCTTTGACAAAGGAGGCAAGAATATACAGTGGATTAAAGACAATCTCTTTAACAAGTGGTACTGGGAAATCTGGTCAACCACTTGTAAAAGAATGAAACTAGACCACTTTCTAACACCATACACAAAAATAAACTCAAAATGGATTAAAGATCTAAACGTAAGACCAGAAACTATAAAACTCCTAGAGGAGAACATAGGCAAAACACTCTCTGACATACATCACAGCAGGATCCTCTATGACCCACCTCCCAGAATATTGGAAATAAAAGCAAAAATCAACAAATGGGACCTAATTAACCTTAAAAGCTTCTGCACATCAAAGGAAACTATTAGCAAGGTGAAAAGACAGCCTTCAGAATGGGAGAAAATAATAGCAAATGAAGCAACTGACAAACAACTAATCTCAAAAATATACAAGCAACTCCTACAGCTCAATTCCAGAAAAATAAACGACCCAATCAAAAAATGGGCCAAAGAACTAAATAGACATTTCTCCAAAGAAGACATACAGATGGCTAACAAACACATGAAAAGATGCTCAACATCACTCATTATCAGAGAAACGCAAATCAAAACCACTATGAGGTACCATTTCATGCCAGTCAGAATGGCTGCGATCTAAAAGTCTACAAATAATAAATGCTGGAGAGGGTGTGGAGAAAAGGGAACCCTCTTACACTGTTGGTGGGAATGCAAACTAGTACAGCCACTATGGAGAACAGTGTGGAGATTCCTTAAAAAACTGGAAATAGAACTGCCTTATGATCCAGCAATCCCACTGCTGGGCATTCACACTGAGGAAACCAGAATTGAAAGAGACACGTGTACCCCAATGTTCATCGAAGCACTGTTTATAATAGCCAGGACATGGAAGCAACCTAGATGTCCCTCAGCAGATGAATGGCTAAGAAAGCTGTGGTACATATACACAATGGAGTATTACTCAGCCATTAAAAAGAATACATTTGAATCAGTTCTAATGAGGTGGATGAAACTGGAGCCTATTATACAGAGTGAAGTAAGCCAGAAGGAAAAACATAAATACAGTATACTAACGCATATATATGGGATTTAGAAAGATGGTAACAATAACCCTGTGTACGAGACAGCAAAAGAGACACTGATGTATAGAACAGTCTTATGGACTCTGTGGGAGAGGGAGAGGGGGGGAAGATTTGGGAGAATGGCATTGAAACATGTAAAATATCATGTATGAAACGAGTTGCTAGTCCAGGTTTGATGCACGATACTGGATGCTTGGGGCTAGTGCACTGGGACGACCCAGAGGGATGGTATGGGGAGGGAGGAGGGTTCAGGATGGGGAGCACATGTATACCTGTGATGGATTCATTTTGATATTTGGCAAAACTAATACAATTATGTAAAGTTTAAAAAAAAAAAAAAGAATGAGAAATAATGATCTTGAAGCAAAAGGGGATTTTTCACTAAAATCTGGTTGGAACAAACCCATAGACACAAAAAGAAGGAAGAATTCTGTTAGATTATTTTCATAGCCACTGCTGTAAAAGTTCCTTAAGCATAAGAAACTGGAAATGGAGATCAGACTCCATTGGATATTATTTTGATTTAGTTGTAGGCATGTATATACAGCAAATCACAAGCATTCTCATCACTGTCTATATATTATATTATAAAGTACCCCGTATTTCTAAAGGTAATGAAATCTAGGAAATTAGACTGAATATGTATGTAAGCAGTGCACTCTAGAAGTTCACTGTTTTCTAGTTGTAGTTTTTATATACTTGTTTAAAATTATCAATAAAATAATTGTTTTTAATTATTCCAAAATTAAATATTTTAGTTTGAGCTGTCCTCGTGGTATTCTCATGACTTAAAAACAACTATTAAAGCATCAAAGAATGTACTTCATATAAGAAGCACTTAGCTTTACACAACTTATTTAGCAAGGCTCAAATCTGTTGTTCAGTCACTCAGTCATGTCCAACTCTTTGCAAATCCAGGCAAATTTGGCCTTGGAGTACAAAATGAAGCTAGGCAAAGGCTAACATAGTTTTTCCAAGAGAATACACTGGTCATAGCAAACACCCTCTTTCAACTACACAAGAGAAGATTCTACACATGGATATCACCAGATGGTCAATTCCAAAATCAGATTGATTATATTCTTTGCAGCCAAAGATGGAGAAGCTCTATACAGTCAGCAAAAACAAGACTAGGAACTCACAGTGGCTCAGATCATGAACTCCTTACTACCAAATCAGACTTAAACTTAAGAAAGTAGGGAAAACCACTCTACTCTTCAGTTACGACCTAAATCAAATCCCTTATGATTATATAGAAGTGACAAATAGATTCACGGGATTAGATCTGATAGACAGAGTGCCTGAAGAACTATGGATGGAGGTCGTGACATTGTACAGGAAGCAGTGATCAAGACCATCCCCAAGAAAAAGAAATGCAAAAAGGGAAAATGGTGGTCTGAGGAGGCCTTACAAATAACTGAGGGAGAAAAAGAGAAGCTAAAGGCAAAGGAGAAAAGGAAAGATATACCCATATGAATGCAGAGTTCCAAAGAATAGCAAGGAGAGATAAGAAAGCCTTCCTCAGTGATCAGTGCAAAGAAATAAAGGAAAACAATAGAATGGGAAAGACTAGAGATCTCTTCAAGAAAATTAGAGATACCAAGGGAACACTTCATGCAAAGATAGGCACAGTAAAGGACATAAATGGTAGGGACCTAACAGAAGCAGAAGATATTAAGAAGAGGTGGCAAGAATACACAGAAGAACCATACAAAAAAAGACCTTCATGACCCAGATAACCATGATGGTGTGATCACTCACCTAGAGTCAGACATCCCAGAGTGTGAAGTCAATTGTGCCTCAGGAAGCATCACTACAAACAAAGCTAGTGGAGGTAATGGAATTCCAGTTGAGTTATTTCAAATCCTAAAAGATGATGCAGTTAAAGTGCTGCACTCAATATGCAAGCAAATTGGGAAAACTCAGCAGTGGCAACAGGATTGGAAAAGGTCAGTTTTCCTTCCAATCCCAAAGAAAGGCAATGCCAAAGAATGTTCAAACTACTGCACCATTGTACTCATCTCACATGCTAGCAAAGTAATGCTATTATCCACATTCTCATGATCAGCAAATCTTGAGAAATGATTCCCTATGAAGGAGAGAAGATCAAGGAGAAAATTGTGGATATAATCTCTATTCTCCAAATGACTTCTTATAAGTTATTCCTCACTTAAATTTTCCCAGACATGAGATAGCAGAGATTGGTGTAGAGTTACATGCTAGGTCAATAAGTAAATTTGTCAGTTCCACTTGATGTCGTCAAATACGTGAAGCATTTTCATATGAAAAATAAAGTAAACTTACTTTGTGTGGCTAGAGAGGTTAACTCTACCCAAACACGGAACAATTATAAAGAATCAGGATTTGAATCAATATTAATGAAGATCTTTTCAACAGTGGAATACACTGCCTATAAAAATAGCATGTTTGCTGTCTTTGCAATGGATATTGTCAAAAGATTTCCTACACTGGTGAGGGTTCAAACCACATTGTTTCAAAGGTCCTTCTAATGCTGAAATTGTAATTTTGTAGGACTATAACTATTTGAAAGAAATAGTTTAAAGTACCTTGTAAATACCTACTGATATAAAGTAATAAATTATTATTAATTCTTAAATACAGTCTAACACACAACTTACATGGAATTTTGTGCTTTAATAAACTAAAATTGTATTCCTTCAAAAATATTTTGTTATTTTATCTGGCCTTCCTCCCATGGGATACCTGTCAGAATAATCACTATTCAGCCAGAATTAATGAAGAGTTAGCACATGGTTTTGGGAAAAATGGATGAGCATTGAAGTTTGCAGGATTAGGATGATTAAATAACTTTTAAAAACACTTAGCTCTTTTTTTCCCAAATTAGCCAGCTTAGTGCCTTATTCCACATTCCACACACATTTCTTGAGCAACTTCTGTCTGACAGGCACTGTGCTACACTCTGGGAATAAACAAAGGAAAACAAAACGTACACAACTCCTTCCCTTTTGGAAGCAATAACACTAACCACTATAACTTCAGTGAGGATATATGTTCATATTTAACAAACTGTATCCACTATTCTAAATGCCTGGGCATCGGGGACAAGCAGGTGGAAGAGGAAGAAATACAAGCTCTATGTCACTGGAACAAAGACTATCAAGACTGTCCTTAGGCAAATAAATGGCTGTTTAAGGTGTAGGGTGCATCAAAAAATTATTCTTTAAGTAAAAATAAGTAAATAAATAAGATAATACATATAAGAGTTATAATACATACTCTCAATATTTTAAACAAAATTTATCCATCACTATGACTAACAATGGAGAAGGCAATGGCACCCCACTCCAGCACTCTTGCCTGGAAAATCCCATGGATGGAGGAGCCTGGTGGGCTGCAGTCCATGGGGTCACTAAGAGTCGGACATGACTGAGCGACTTCACTTTCACTTTTCACTTTCATGCATTGGAGAAGGAAATGGCAACCCACTCCAGTGTTCTTGCCTGGAGAATCCCAGGGACGGGGGAGCCTGGTAGGAGGCCGTCTATGGGGTCGCACAGAGTCGGACACGACTGAAGCGACTTAGCAGCAGCAGCAGCAGCAGCAGCAGATGACTAACAATGAAAAATCAAGTTCTTTCAAAGTAGGTGAAAAAAATTCAAAGAGAGAAAAATAGAAGTAGATACAACTTCTAATAAAATAATCTTAAAATATGATTATATAACTGAATATTTAAGCATACATAGTGTTTATTTCAAATAAATGAGTTTGTGACTCATATTGTCTTAACAGAGACCTTATAATCTGAGATCTATGGATGGGCTCCAACAAGTCTATAAATCCCTTGAAAATGTATATAAAACCATGTGTATATGTGCATTTTTCCTCTGTGGAAAAATTTCATTTACTCCAGAGTCTCTAAAATGGTCTATGACCTGCTCTACTCCTATCCTATCCCCACCCACTGCAAAGTTTAAAAATCACTGTTTTAAAAGTAGCATGGTGAGAGACCCCCAGAAAGGAAGACGGGCTCTTGGCAGCATGAAGGCCTTGTAGTATAGGGAGGAATGATGACTAGTTAAGCACTTTAGCAAAATACCAGGGCTACTATGAGCCAGTTTACAAATGATGGGAAGTCAAGGTTGTGTCTTAAATAAGAACTTGAAATTGTCCTGATGATGCCACATTTAGATACATGATTAATAGGATTGAAGTTGATGAGAATTTTCTCCCTCCAAAAAGAAACTACAAAGGATTATAGCACTGAACCAAGCCAGGTTAGAGGCTACTCATCTCTAAATCATCTTGGGAGAAGCCTGGGTACAGATATGTTATTAGTTATAGAGGGTCTTTGTTTAAAAGTGTATAAGGTTTTACAGGACTGTAGAGATGGGTGAAATGAAAACTTTGATAAGTGTAGCCCTATCTGAAGGTCACACAAGGAAAGAGAAATACTAGTTAATATACATTCCAGAATGTATAACTTTAGCTTTGAATGTTTAAATACGTATTTAGTAATCCTCTTGTACATTACCACAACCATCACCACCCACAAAGAAATTCCTTTCAGTATTCTCTTTGTTCTGAAAGGTCAGGTTCTAATTTACCAATTAAATCTCAGATAATCTATCTACCAATTATTCCCAGGCATCACTGATCAGACAGAAAGGGATCTGGTTGACCCATTCTTCTTTCCACTAGTGGGGAATATGTACTCCTGCTTGTGGTTTGTGCTTGCGTTTGTATAATGACTAATCGGGGTAAGAGTCTGGGACAGATGTAAGTTAACTGGTCCAAAGACTGAATCTTAACTATGAGGCCATGCAAAGATGGGGCTCCCACCAACTAATCTAAGCTACTTGGAGATTGTCCCAATATTAAAATGAATCCTTAAATATGATCACAGAAATAAAGTTTTCTTGATCTCCTTCCCCTCATCCTTATTTCTTTGGCTCAGCTTCTCATTTTAATTTTTATCTTTTTTTTTAGAGATCATTGTTTTTCTCCACCAGGGTATAAGCAATTTAGGCTTGTGGCAACACGGATGGACCTGGAGATTATCATCCTAAGTGAAGTCAGAAAGAGGAAGACAAATATCATATGATATTGCTTAGATGCAGAATCTAAAAAAAGAAAAGAAAAATGAATTTATTTGCAAAACAGACTCACAAACTTCAAAAATAAACTTATGGTTACCAAAGGGAAAAAATGGGGAAGTGATAAAATAGGAGTCTGGAATTAAAATATACACACCACTATATATAAAATATATTACCAACAAGGACCTATCAGGTAGCACAGGACCTATCAGGTAGCACAGGAACTATACTTAATATAATAACCTACAGGGGAAAATAATCTAAACATTGTATATATATATACAAACTGAATCATCCTGTTGTACACCTGAAACTAACACAACATGGTAAATCAGCTATATTTCAAAAAAAAATTAATAAATAGATTATATTTTAAAACCATACTTTAGGTAAAGGTGTCTTGACAGAATCTAATCCTGCATTCTTCCCAGTGTACTACAAAGTCATATATGGACATGAGCAAAACAAAAGGAAATAAAAGTAAATGGCTAATATGTACATCATTTCATTGAAATGAGTATTTATGTTCCATTGCATTTTGCTTATCAACATGCTCTTTGAAATCTCAGGAAAGCATCATAAATATTTATCTTTGACCCAATATCCAAATGCTAGACTAATTAATAGGTCCTGAGCAGTGTATATAACAGATAACAGGTTTAGTTGCTTCTTGTCTGCCTTCCCCCCAAGTGGAATATTTGCTTTATGGGAATACAAACTTTGATTTGTTCACTAACACATTCCCTGAAACAAAACAATGCCAGGAATGAATTAGATGGTCAGCAAGTTTCCCCTCTTCATGAATGAATGAGGATGATTCTTGCCTCTTATAGATACATGCAAATATATTGTTAGGAAATTCCATTTGGATTTTTACTTATAAATAAGATCCTATGTACAATATGATGGCTTTCACTTGAACAAATTAAGCTCTCTGAGTTGATTCAGAAATGGCTATGTCAAGATCATGCTTCCCCAGAGAGCAATGGTCATTTGCTTGATTATCATCCTTTCTTTTTTTTTTTTTTTAAGCGTCTTTTATTTATTTTTTTTTAATTTTATTTTATTTTTAAACTTTACAAAATTGTATTAGTTTTGCCAAATATCGAAATGAATCAGCCACAGGTATACATGTTCCCCATCCTGAACCCTCCTCCCTCCTCCCTCCCCATACCATCCCTCTGGGTCGTCCCAGTGCACCAGCCCCAAGCTTCCAGTATTGTGCATCGAACCCGGACTGGCAACTCCTTTCATACATGATATTATACATGTTTCAATGCCATTCTCCCAAATCTTCCCACCCTCTCCCTCTCCCACAGAGTCCATAAGACTGTTCTATACATCAGTGTCTCTTTTGCTGTCTCGTACACTAAACCCTCTAGCCTCTTGTGTGAGTTAGTCTGTCTCACTTCATGCATACTGTCTGTCCCTAGTTGTGGTTCAAATTTAATTTAAGGCATTTTGAAATGAGTGTATATTTTAATCCTCAGGTTTCCAGGCACTCTCCATTACATGAGTGTAATTTCTTTTTTTTAAATTCATCCTCCAAACCCAGAGAGGAGACATTTAACACTCCCCTCCAAGAAGTTGGGGGTTTCACTAGAGCAGACCCTCTTGTTAGAATTTGTATTGCTTGTTCAAAATAGAACAAAACTATAATCTTCTAAAGGTCACCTTGGTTTTAACGGTTACCAATTTTTCCCTTATAGAGTTCTAATAACAGAAGTACACGTACTGTTGAAACAGAGACACTCCAAGGACCAGAAATTAAACAGACTATCATAAGATAACCTGGAAACAAACAGATGGACAAATGCTGGATCTTTAGCTACACCATTTGGTGGGGTTTCCTTTAGCCAATTTGACTGTCTCTGAGGATAAGAGCCTTTATACCTGACACATCTGTGTTCCAGGTCTCCTGCCTTTAAAATGACTTTTCTGAGTGTTATTGGAAACAACAATATTAAGATAATGGCAAGAATGACAGTAAGGCATGTATAAGGGAACTAAAATAAATGAAATCAGTTAGTAGTATAAACATTGCCCCCTCAGTCGTGCCTTTCATGTCAATTACAAACACACAACATCTTTAGGCTCCAAGTCTGACCATCTTGCTTTGACTGGTAAAGAAACTAGAAAGAAAAAAATATGGGAGCTTCTATTTTGCTATCTTTATCACTGTCTCTTTCTAATGCCACTTAAATTGATAGAACAAAACAAAATTTTAAAACTCTCCAGTATAATCTATTGCTTGTGAAAACTAAAAAAAAAAAAATTTTGATAATAAAGTAGTGGTTTAAATAAAACTCATTTGATAAAAAAGCAGATGTTCCATTTTACTTGATTTAATGGAAAACCACTCATAGCCTAGTATAAATGAAGACAAAATGTGCATAACCAACAGCTCTATTAAAACAAGCAGTAGCAGAATGTATCATTTTGAGGTCAGCTGTCATTTTGTTTGAATGGGTCCCTTAACAGATCACAGAGCAGATGGAAAAGGCCAGTATGACATGACTCTCTGACTTAATTATAGCATTACCAAAACAGCATATGGACTTTGTATGTAGTGGATAATTTTTATTCAGTGAGTTTATTTGCACATAAATCCCGTGATGTGCCTCATTTGGTTTTACGCTACCTTCAATATTTATATTTCACTTTAATTGAATCATTTTTATCTATGGATTAATAGGTCAGGCTGCTCTACCATTACAGCTGATGCTTGTTGAAGCTCATATAAAAAAGGTATAGAATCTGGATTTATGTCTATTCAAGATTTGTCAATTTATAACACTATTACATCTTACCACACAGCCGTCATTCCTGGTAATTAGGGGGAAGGGCCTTAATGCACCAAGTATTTGACATCTTCTAAGGTAAGGGGGAGAGCAGCCATCTCTTGTTTTCAAGAAGCTGATTGGTCTGTCATATGGTAAAATGCACAGCAGGACAAAAATACACTGAAGAGAACTCAATCGGTTTTGTGGGAAACATATCACCTTACAACCCATCCCAAAGTCAAATCCGTGGGAGCTACTAATCTAATTTATTAAAAAAGGAGTTGGAGAGCTCTGAGATTTTACTGCAAATCTGTCACACGCAACTCTGCATGGACATGGTATGCATCACTGGAAAATAATTTAAAACTTCTGCAGACACAGGGGAGTGTAGTCTAAGTGCTAAATTTAGGTGACAGCACAGATAAAACAGGAGATGAAATACTGCCCAAAGAAACTAGCCCTTGACTTGGTCAAAACCAGAATTTAGAACCACAGTCCTCAATATATCAGCAGCTGTAATTTAACTGGATTCCCAGAAGAGCAATAAAATGGTAGCTCGGGAAGAGGGCAGTAACATCACATACACCAGGTTCACAGTCCACTCTAAAGTTCTGGATCTAACTCTTGGTCTTTGCTAAAAGGCATATTATATTTGAATTCAAATGCATATTAAAGCAAAGAAACAAATGGGTAATGCTCTGATCATGAATATTTAAAAGCTATTTCATTTATCTGAAAGACCTAGCATAACTCCAATGAGAGAGTATTTATTCTCTTTCATCTTCATAGACATAAACATTTCTTGAGGTTCAAATTCTTTCCTCCTTATTTAAGTACATAGGAGGAATACAGATAGATAAACATAGATATAGATATATAGATATCCAGTGCTAGTGGTAAAGAATCTACCTGCAATGAAGGAGATGCGAGTTCAGTCCTTGGGTCAGGAAGATCCCCGGGAGAAGGAAATGGCAACCCAGTCCAGTGTTCTTGTCTGGGAAATCCCATGGATGGAGAAGCCTGGCAGGCTATAGTCCATGAGGTTGCAAAAGAATTGGACACGACTTAGCGACTAAACAACAAGGTAAGAACACAAGTTCTGGTGTCATACTTTCTGGGTTTGAATGAGTCTTGCCTAGATACTTACTAACCATGCGATCTTGGACATATCACTTAGTATTTTATGCCTAACCTTTCATGTCAGTAAAAACTGTGATAATAATATCTATTTTACAGGGTTGCTATGAAGATTAAATAACAGACTATGTAATATGTTTGACAAAAGCTCTGTAAATACAGATCTTAATTACTACAGTAATTTAATGACTATGGTCATTGCTATCATCATTATTATAATAATGTCTATTTCTGCAGGCAATTTGTCTGCAGTATATAACTAACTCTTTTAGCTTAAACTGCATTGTTCACAGCTGTACATTCTTTTTCAACACTTCCTCCTGCCACAACTCTGCCTAGGTGGATATACATACACTCCTAGGTGGAGTGAGTCAATTCATCGACCACCAAAAGCCAATCCAATTCTCTCTAGAATTTGAACAAAGAGAAACAAAGACTAAATAGGTCAAAAGTTATAGGTCAGAAGTTGGACACCTGAAGTGTAAGGTCAAAATCATTTGAGAGAAGAATAGGTAATGCCCCAGGTGAGCTGGAGATATGGGAAAGTAGAAACTAACAACCGGACTTGTGAGAGCCTTGGAAAACATTCTGCCAAAATCAGGATGAAGCAGCAGTGCCAAAAGAAGTAGAGATGACAGATTACGTGGCCACAGAGAACAAGAATGGTAGATGAACTGCCTAACAATTTCCAATCCCAGTGAGACTGGGTTCCATTAAGCTCCTTTTACCTTTAAAATGCATTTTCTTTTCCTTCACTGAGCTTGGGACAGTTTTTGTTCCTTGCAGTCAAATAATTTCTAAGGAAACAAAGATATGCCTCAATTTGTATTAAAATTCTCCTTGTTTGCTTCCTTATTTATTTGAAACCTGGTCTAAGTTGTCCCCCACATGAGACACAGGTGTTCAAGTTGATTTATTGATCTGTATAAGACACAACAGAACACTCTTATGACAGAGCTTGTAGCTAAAACCCTAGCTATATCATGAGTCAAAGTGGGTCTTATGAAATGTAACAACCACACAGAGCTTGGTTTCTCTGCAAGACTGATATCTCTAAGGTCTGTCCCCTAGACACTGGCTGAGCTAACCAATGTATCAGTAACTCACCTATAAAAGCATGAATTTTAAATTTACATAGTTGTCAGTAACAAAGGAATTCAGAACCACCAATCCATATCAACTTTTTGCATTTCATTTTTATTAGGGTTCAGTACCACATTTTTTTTGAACTATCACACATGATGGACATTTGCTAATATGCTCAAGCATTGCTGTTACAAGGGAATGTCTATCTGTATGTGAGGTTCCCCAAATAGGAATAGTCAGCTGACACTGAAACACCAAGTCTGGAGAAAAGAAAAGCAATATATTTCAGATGAATAATAGAAATTGCATATAAGCCCATGGAGATTTTAAGGCCTTTGTAATATGTTTTTCTCTTTCTTATTTACTGTTTCATTGTATGGTTAGATTGGTATTTTTTATCTTTTCTTAAACTTACCCACAGAGCAACAGGAGTAAAAGGCTTGTCTTCTCAGCCACTTGTTCAGAATAAATTTAGTCCTAACACAAATTGGCTTCAATTTACTTGCACATTTGTGAATGGAGTAAGTGTGTTACTCAGTTGGTGTTACCAGCTGCCTCTGAGACAAGAAAACAGGCCAGTATCTGCCTGGGGCTATTCTCTTCTCTCATCTCACCAACCTCAGTTGCCAGAGGCAGTTTGAACTATTGCCTTCCTTCAGTTACTGGGGCTGATGCCCTTGATCTTTAGTCATAACAGATTAACTCCTCATGTGGTGTTTTTATTTTTTTGTTTTGGATCACCAAAAGTCTTATTTAAATTGTTGAATAAAGCCACCTCAAATATTTTCTTGAATAAGCCACAGTACATATAGATAAACTTTTATTTTCTACAGTGGGGTGAGAATTTAAGCAGATTCAACAACTATTTTTGAATTTCCATTTTAATATTAGCTGAGGTTTATGGGTCCAATACTTCCTTTAAGGCTGACAGGTAACAATGAACAGAAAAAAGTTTAAAAGTAGAGTTTATTTCAATCTTTACACAGTTCTACAAAGTAGAAACTGGGTTATTTACTTCATGTGCTTAAATGATGTTAGTGACCTCAACAAAAAAAATTTAAACTTCGGCTTGTTTATCCAGTTAGTGTGACTGGGTTGCTCTCCATCAGTCCCTCTTGTGAGCGGTATAAGATGGTTGGAATGAATGGTACCATCTCAAGGCCAGTGCCCATTCAGTCATGTTCTGAGTACCTAATGATGTCAACTCTGGGAAGGCAAGTTTTTCAATTTAAGAGTTGAACCCAAAGGGTTACTACCGTTCCACTAGAATCAGAATGTCAGGAAAAGAATGTTTCTAACAAACTCCCTCCAGAAATGCCCCAACCCCCACCAAACAAAATACTGTATTCTCTCTACTATACCAGTCTCCCCTTCTTACCCTTGATCAAACCCACTGGTTTTAAGACAGGAGATAGATGAGCCCCAGGCTGAATAGATTCCCCCATGTGGACAGAAACTCCATAAAAGCAGAATGATGGAGGACGCTGAGCCCCACCCAAGTAAGAGATAAGAGACCACATATTCCTCATTCTCAAAGTTAAGGAGACCTCTCCCACTATACATGCACACAGAGGTCAAAAGAGAGGGGACATCCCCTCATATTAAGTGATGCAACTATCCATAGGCATTCTCACTAGAATCCATCTTGGCTGAAAGATGCACATGCACACATGGAAGGACCCTGAGATAAATCAAACACAGACCCAGAACCAGGCAAAGCAAAATGATTGGTCAAAAAGAACCTGGAAGAAATGCCCCATAAATGTGACTCAAACTACCACAGAGGGTGTGACTCTCTCTCCCTGAGCTCATCCATGTGTCTGTCCACACGTACTTTTTTTTCTTCTTAAAAAAACACTTTACTTGTTTCACTGCTTTCTGTCTCTATGTGGAAATTATTTTCTACACAGCTGACAGGCCAGGGCCTTGCTACTGGTCACTCCCTGGTGATCTAGTGGCTAGGATTTAGCACTCTCACTGTCGCTGCCCAACCTCAAACTCTGGCCACCAACCAAAATCTTGCCTCAAGCAGCAGCAGTCCAAGGCCACTCAAAATCAGTTTCCCATAAACAACAGGACAATCCAGGCTTGACTCCAAGATGATGAATCTTTACACTGGTACTTGATTTATAAGAAAACTGCCATATTCTTTTTTTTTTTTTAATCTCTTACTTTCAAAACACAAAATGTGATGTAGCAGATACACCCGAGATACACAGAAATGAAGTATGACAGCAAAAATTTAACCAAATTAGAAGTCCTAAAATGCTTGGAAACAATTGTTTCTGGAAGATGTGGTCTTATCAGATCACTCTTTAGGGGAAAAGACTGCATTTTTAAAAACGTTTCCTGAAATATCTTGGCAATTATTCTCCAGACCTAGGTGACACTTAAGTTGTCCTACCAGCACATTTGTCAGCAGTGTTAAGTTACCCAAGAAAAACCAGGGTTCTAGATAGGGGATGCTTCACAAGCTGGAGAAAGTAGGAAAGGCATTAATGCCTTTGCTCTACAACTCTAATTTCTCACCCCCCCAAAAAAAATTCATAGTGGGGAAAAAATGTTTTTATGTAAGATTTTCTTTTAAACTTGGGAAAGTGAAAGTTGCTCAGTCGCGTTTGACTCTTTGCAACCCCACGGACTATACAGTCCATGGGACTTCTCTAGGCCAGAATAATGAAATGGGTAGTGTTTCCCTTCTCCAGGGGATCTTGCCAACCCAGGGTTCGAACCCAGGTCTCTCTCACTACAGGCAGATCCTTTACCAGCTGAGGCAGAAGGGAAGCCTGCTATTTATCCATTTTGGTTGTGCTGGGTCTTTCTTGCTGCTATTAGGCTTTCTCTGGTTGTAGCCAGAGGGGGCTGCTCTTCAGTGCTGCGCAACTACTGAAGGCTGCATTCCTAGAGTTCCATGCCCACAACAAGAGAAACCACTGCAATGAAAAGAGGATTAAAAAAAAAAAAAATCTTCAAGAGCGTACTTAAATTGTAAAAAGATGCTTTAAAATAAATAAAAAACTAAATAAATAAAAAGATGCTTTAAGTTATTATTTATGGTAGTGGAAGTGAGGAAAAAGGCTAGGAGAAGAATGTCATTCCCGCTTAGCATGAGCTACAAAGGATAGAGCCCAATAGTAGCACACAACCACATACCGCTAGCCTTAATTAAGCTTCCCAAGGGAACAACAGTGCTCCTTCAAGGTAGATAGGCTTATTTCCCATTTGCTGGTATTCAGACTCTGGAGAATGTAGCCCTGCACTCTAAGTAGAGATTTGGTGTCATCTGCACATAATTACACCATCTGCCCTAATACCAACTGCAACAGATGAAAGGTTTGCTCTAAGACCCTTGCCTTTTGTTATCAGTGGTGCAGTCTGTACAGACAGCCTTTTTCTTTTATTTACCTATTAGGCAGTCCTAGCAATCTTTTCAACATGACTTCTAATGTAGTTCTGAGACCAGCAGGGCCCTTGACAGATAATATGACAGCTAATGTACATTCAGTGACCTTGTGCTTTAAAAAATTATTTTTAATTGGAGGATAATTACTCTATAATATTTTGATGATTTCTGTCACACATTAGTATGAACCAGCCATAGGTATACATAGGTTCCTCCCAACTAAACCATCCTTTCACTTCCTTCCCCATCCTAACCCTCTATGACCTTGCACTTTTTACTTACAGAGTAAACACCTTACATTCCCCCAAATATCTTATTAAAATACTTTTCCATTTACTTTTATATATCATGTCTTTGGGCTTCAAAGGTGGTGCTAGTGGTAGAGAACCTGCCTGCCAGTGCAGGAGACATGAGATGTGGGTTCAATCCCTGGGTCGGGAAGACCCCCTGGAGAAGGAAATGGCAACCCACCCCAGTATTTATGCCTGGAGAATCCCATGGACAGAGGAGCCTGATGGGCTACAATTCATGGGGTCATAGAGTTGGACAGGACTGAAATGACTTAGCATGCATGCACATAATGCCTTTATGTGAAACATTTTAATTAGTGCAAAGAATAGTATAAGTCCAGTTCAAGTCTTATTTTTCTTTTTATCCTATAAAATTCTTACTTTAATTGTCCAGAAAAGCCCTTAGAAAGTTCAAACAAAAGTTAGCCAAGTATATATATGTATTTGCATGTGTGATTTGTTTTCTGGGAAAGAACAAGAAAAGTATATGTAGTCAATCAACACTCTTCTCTTTAAACAAAGTTCTGTTGCAAAGAAAAAAAAAATGGCAAGTCTCCAGCAACAGCAATATTGTCACTTTAAACAGAATTAATGGTATTCCTAGAGACGAGTGCTCCTGCAGTTAAATTGTCTACAGACGAATTTAACTTGTCCCAGGCTGCTGGGTAATAGAATTCCGTATACTTCAGAAAAGGGTGTCCTCTTCATGCAGTGGATACAGACATTAAGGTTTGGGGCCAGAATCACTAAAATTTAAATGGTTCCATTTGGCAGAGTCTGAGTTGTTTCATTGGCCCAGAGGTAGCTCAGTACATAGATGCCAGAGTTGGAAAGCTCTAGATAATTCTGTCAAAGATGAATTCCTCCTATAATAGTTAAATATCATCACTGTCTTAATTTCTTTCTTTTCATGCATGGGAGCATGAAAAATGAGACCAGCCATTAATTTGTCATCTAGAGAGAGATTCAGAAAGAATGCATTAACTACCTACCATATAATTTCTTTGTTTCATTCTCAGTTTCAAAACAACAACAACAACCAGAAAAAAATACCCAAGAAAACTTTATAAGTTAATTAGAAGTCAGACATATTTTCCTGAAGACTGTCATTACAGCATGGGTATTCATTAAAATGCCTCAAAACAACCCAGGCTATCTAATATCATTAGTAGATCAAGAAACTTGAAGCATTCTCTGAGGCAGATAATTAACTTATCTGGAGGAATTGTCATTGCATGTTCTTCCTTGCAAATGGAAAATATCACATGACTCTTGGGGTTGATAGGAAGCAAAGTCAAGAAAGTAAAAGGGGCCCTGCAGACCTGGTTTCTTTTGGACAATACTACATCTCTGAGAGAGCTAGTCACACTTTCCTTTTTGTCCTCTAGACTTTAAGCTTCCAGTTATTTTCAGCACCATTAACATCAATTTCTTGGGGGAAAACTGTTGCGAACTACAAGAGAAAAGAGGCCACTATACCATCTGCAACCTAGACCTCCCCAATACAATTTCACTTTAGAGGGGTTGTCTCCAATAAATAGAGAAAACAAAGGGAAAAAATGTGAAAAATGCTGTCAATCATTTATTAGAAGGACTACTACTATGGTTAAGAGTAAAGTGGCTGTTTAAAAATTCTTAAATTCTGACAATTTTTGTAACATTCTAGAACATTTTTTGTGTGTGTATTTTTGGAACAATTTTGAATTGAAATAATATCTGTTCTTGTCAACTCTTTTCTGTAAGCGACAGTGATTGTTGTTGTTCAGTCCCTCAGTAGTGTCCAGCACTTTACGACCCCATGGACTGCAGCATGCCAGACTTCCCTGTCCTTAACCATCTCCCGGAGCTTGCTCAAACTCATGTCCATTGAGTCAGTGATGCCATCCAACCATCTCATCCTCTGTCGTCCCCTTCTCCTGTCTTCAATCTTTCCCAGTATCAGGGTCTTTTCCAGTGAGTCGGCTCTTTGCATGACATGTAAGACAACAATGTAAGACAATTCCAAATTTTTACATTTTTTAAAAAAGGCAACAAGAAGTCTCTGAAGAATGCAAAAGAGACTTGTACATTCCAGGTTGCAATTTCCATTCAAAAAGGGTCTGTCACCTTCTCTTTCTTTATTCCAGGATAGTGAGTGTTATCTTGATATGTTTTTAAAAGTAAAGTTGTATTCTTTTGAGCTGGTGATGCCTTGCAGCCAGTCCCTGCCAAATGCAATTTACTCAGGAACTGCTGAGCCTGTCTGGTACTAGAGATGTTTATCATGAAAAGGGTTCAATGTGTGACTATTGTATTCACACTCTACTGGAAATGTTGATGCTGACTTCAGAAGTACCTCAGAGAACACTGAATTCTCCTAGGTCTAAAACTGGCTTATTCAAAATTTCCAGCAGTAACAATCTGTGGCAGAAATTACAAGTTGCTTCCTCAAAGTCCATTCTTCCTTGGTTCCTTACTAACACAAGCTACAATTTTCAGCCTCCCTTGAAGATGGGGGCGAACAATAATTTGTAAGAAGTTGTCATGAGAGGCTTCTGGGAAATCTCTTAAGGAGACTGATTTGGATGATTTGGATGTATATAATGGAAAGAACCCTAAAATGAGACTCAAGAGATAAGGGATTTTAGTATAGATCTGGTTACTAATTTACTGTGTGAACGTGGTCAGTCACTTTCCTTTCTGCCTCCATTTACTCACATATAAAATGAAACAGTTGAATTATAGAATCTCTGAGTTTCTTTCCAAATTTAGATCCCAATGATTGCTCTCTCCCATTTCAAAGTCCCAAGTAGATAAAATAAAATTAAAAAAAAAAAAAATAAAACCATGAAAAAAAAAATTTCTCAGAGGGGGGGGAAAAAAAAAAACAGATGCATGAATTAGGTGTTAATTCCTAAGGACCTCTATTATTTACTGTTTGTTCACCCTCCAGCAAACTAAAAATCACTGTGTCCGTTTACATTGTTTATATCATTTCACACTGATAAGTGGTTTACATTATACACACGCGCTTTTAAGAACTTTATCAAGATGTAATTCACATACTATAAACCCACTCATTTAAAGTATACATTTCAGTTGTGTTTATTATATTTTCAGAGTTGTAGGCCCATCACCACTATCTAAATTTTAGAACAAAAAAGTAACCTCATACTCATATTCTTCCCTCTATCTAGCCTCTGGTAAACACTAATCTACTTTCTATCTCATGGATATGCCAATTTTGGACATTTCTTCTTAAATAGAACCATATATTGTGTGTTTTCTTGTGACTGGCTTATTTCATTTTTCATAGTTTTTTCAAGGTTCACTTGTGCTGTAACATGAATCAATATTCTTTAAATGGCTAGATAATATTCCATTATATGGATATACTACAAATTTTTATCCATTCATAAGATGATGGATATGTGGTTAATTCCTATTCTTTGGCTATTATGAATGATGTTGCTATGTACATTTATGTTAGACTCATGTTTATCAAGTATCTGCATATATGCCAGGTATTGCAATTGGTCTGGTATTCCCATCTCTTTAAGAATTTTCCAGTTTGTTGTGATGCACACAGTCAAAAGCTTTGGTGTAGTCAATAAAGCAGAAGTATATGTTTTTCTAGAACTTTCTTGCTTTTTTGATGAGCCAATGGATGCTGACAACTTGAATTCTGGTTCCTCTGCCTTTTCTAAGTCCAGCTTGAACATATGGAAGTTGTCGGTTCATGTACTATTGAAGCCTCGCTTGGAGAATTTTGAGCATTAATTTGCTAGTGTGTGAGATGAGTGCAATTGTGCGGTAGTTTGAACATTCTTCAGCATTGCCTTTCTTTGGGATTGGAATGAAAACTTACCTTTTCCAGTCCTGTGGCCACTGGTGAGCTTTCCCAGTTTGCTGGCATATTGAGTGCAGCACTTTAACAGCATCATCTTTTAGGATTTGAAATAGCTCAGCTGGAATTCCATCACCTCCACCAGCTTTGTTCGTAGTGATGCTTCCTAATGCCCACTTGACTTCACACTCCAGGATGTCTGACTCTAGGTGAGTTATCACACCATCATGGTTATCTGGGTCATTAAGATCTTTTTTGTATGTTTTTTCTGTGTATTCTTGCCACCTCTTCTTAATATCTTCTGCTTCTATTAGGTCCATACTGTTTCTGTCCTTTATTGAGCCCATCTTTGCATGAAATATTCCCTTGGTATCTCTAATTTTCTTGAAGAGATCTCTAATCTTTCCCATTCTATTGTTTTCCTCTATTTCTTTGCATTAATCACTGAGGAAGGCTTTCTTATCTCTCCTTGATATTTTTTGGAACTCTGCATTCAGATGGGTATATCTTTTCTCTTTTCCTTTGCCTTTAGTTATCTTCTTTTCTTAACTATTTGTAAGGCCTCCTCAGACAACCATTTTGCCTTTTTGAAAAATGTCCTCCTGAATATTAAGTCCTGAATATTCATTAGAAGGACTGATGCTGAAGCTGAGGTTCCAACACTTTGGCCAGCTGATGTGAAGAACTGACTCATTGGAAAAGACCCTGATGCTGGGAAAGACTGAAGGCAGGAAGAGAAGGGGACTACAGAGGATGAGATAGTTGGATGGCATCATTGACTCGATGGACATGAGTTTGAGCAAGCTCTGGGAGTTGGTGATGGACAGGGAGGCCTGGCATGCTGCAGTCCATGGGGTTGCAAAGCGTCTGACATGACTGAGCAACTGAACTAACTAACTAACTATTGTGATTGGTGAATAATATATACACAATCCCTGCCCTCAATGTACTTACTGTTAATATGGTGAACAAACACGGAATATGTAATGAAATGGGCTCAGTGGGAACAAAGGCAAAGTGTCAAGTTCTACATAAAATAGGTAGACTAACCTGTTAGGTCAAAGATTGGTTAGGGAAGGATTCCTGGTAGAAATGATACTTAAATTATAACCTGAAAAGTGAGAGAGAGAGAGAAAAAGCATGCATGAAAGTACTGAGACAGGAAGCCCATTATGTTTGTAGAATGAGGAGGGTAGAGCAATAGGGAGAAAGGTAAGCGATGAAATTGGGGCAAGTTAATGATTTGGGGTCTTTATTCTAAGGGCAATGTAGATCTATTAAGAAGCTTCAAAGAAAGACATGAAATTATTAAATTCATCATTCAGGCAAATAGACGTTGGGTTGGAAGAAAGAGTGTATGTGCTGGATTCAGTTAAGAGACTATTTCAGTGATCTAGCACAGACACAGCTGAGGCCTAGACAAGGGTGGTGGCAGAGAAGACTAAGAGATTTTAACATAGACAAGATATGTTTTGGCTTCTCAGGTGGCTCAGCAGTAAAGAATCTGCCTGACAATGCAGGAGATATGGGTTTGATCCCTGGGTCAGAAAGATCCCCTGGAGGAGGAAATGGCAACCACTGCAGTATTCTTGCCATAGACAGAGGAGCCTGGCGGACTACAGGACAGATTGAGTAACTGAGCAGGCAAGTTTGGGTGTAAATAACAGTAGAACTTGCTGAAGCACTGCACTGGGGAAGGATGAAGACAAATACTCTCAAGGGCCATATGGGTAGATGGTCTTACCCTTTTTTGAAATGGGAAAAACTGAGGAGTAGCTGAATGGGTTACAGAAGTGAGTTTATCTGATGAATTCAACTTGTGACATTTTGAGTTTAAGACACTTGTAGAATATGAACATCCAGATACATATGTTGACAAAGCAGTTGGCTATTTGGGTCTCTAACCAAGGAAAATTGCTCTAAAGGTGAATAGATCTGGGACTCCTTTATGTACAAATAATATAGAAGCCTAGGGAGAGTAGACTGGTATAAGAAAATAATGCATACATATATGAGTATGGGCTTCCCTGGTGGTCAGACAGTAGAGAATCTGCCTGCAATGTGGGAGACTTGAGTTCGATCCCTAGGTTGGGAAGATCCCCTAGAGAAGGGAATGGCTACCCACTCCAGTATTCTTGCCTGGAGAAATCAATTGACAGAGGAGCCTGGCGGGCTACACTCCGTGGGGTCACAAAGAGTCAGACGCAACTGAGAGACTAACATATATATGACTAAGACTTGAGGACCCCTGTCATATAATTTGTAGATAATAGAGGAGGGGCTCTAAAAGAGTCTGAGAAAAGCAGCTTTAAAGGAAACTAGAAGAATATGCCACAGAAGTATGGAAAATATTGTGTCAAAGAGAAACTGGCCAAGTATGTAGAATATTATTCAAAAGTCACAGAAAATGAGGTTCTGGAAATGACCATAGGATTTATTGACAATAAAGTCAATGATAAACTTGAAAAAAATAAAATTTTGGTGACATGGTAGGCGATAGGAGAATGGGAAGCAAGTTATGACTTTTATGTGTTTTTGAATCTACTCAAAGAAAATTAGATCTTTTCAAAGAGCCAGCTTTTCATGTCACTGATTTTTTTTAAGATTCTATTTCATTTATTTCTTTTCTGATCTTTATGATTTCTTTCTTTCTACTAACTTTAGGTTTCATGTGTTTTATTTTCTCTAGTTCTTTGAGATGCAAATTTAGGTTGTTTGAGAGTTGTCTTATATTTCTGGAGTTGAGTTTGTATCCTATAAACTTCTCTCTTAGAACTGCTTTTGCTATGTCTCATAGGTTTTGGATCATCATGTTTTCATTTTCATTTTTCTCTAGGTATGTTTTTTTTTAATTTCCTCTTTGATTTTTTCATTGATCTATTGGTTGTTTAGTAGCATATTGCTTAGTTCCCACATTTTTGCGTTCTTTGAAGTTTTTTCTCGTAGTTGATTTCCAGCCTCATAGCTTTGTGGTTAGAAAAGATGGCTTACTATAATTTTAATTTTCTTAAATTTGCCAAACCTTGTTTTGTACCCTAGTATGTGATCTGAGCGACTTCACTTCACTTTCACTTTTCACTTTCATGCACTGGAGAAGGAAATGGCAACCCACTCCAGTGTTCTTGCCTGGAGAATCCCAGGGACGGGAAGCCTGGTGGGCTGCTGTCTATGGGGTCGCACAGAGTCGGACACAACTAAAGTGATGCAGCAGCAGCATGTGATCTATCCTGATGAGTGTTCCATGTGCACTTAAGAAGAAATTGTATTGTGTCCATTTCAGGTGGAATGCCATATATGTGTATGTGTATATATATATATATATACATATAAATTAAATTTATTTGGTCTCATGTGTCATTTAAGGCTACATTTTCTTTATTGATTTTCTGCCTGGATGATCTTTCCATTGATATAAGTGGGATCTTAAAGTCCCCTACTATTATTCTTTTGCTGTCTATTTCTCCTTTTATGTCTGTTAATATTTGCCTTATATATTTAGATTCTCCTATGTTAGGGGCATACATATGTACAATTGTTAGATTTTCTTGGATTGATCCTTGATGATCATGTAACTGTATTTCTTTGTCTCTTATTAACAGCTTTTCTTTTAAAAGTACACTTTTTCTGATACAAATATTGCTACTTCAGTTTTCTTTTGATTTTTATTTTCATGGAATAACTTTTTTCACCCCCTCAAAGAAAATGAGTTCATTTAAAGCAGAGACCCTTTTGACTCATGCTTAATGAATGAAAGACTGAATAACAGGATAATTCTTTAAGCTACCTGCTTTCCATTTGCTAGTCCATTTAACAGTCTCAGAAACACAGATGCTAAATGACTCATCCAAGGTCACTCAACCGGTCAATGGCAAAGCCCTGACTCAAACTCAAATTTTCTGATTTCAAGGCTGAAACTTTCCCCAAAGCCCTGTAGCTGCATTCCTTCTAATATCCTTCCCAAGGTATCCACTAAGTACTATAAATGCTTTGTGAACAGTTTCCTCATTAAGACACTGTGTTAAATGTAAGATAAAGAGTGAACTTTTACAACCAGTCCTAAAATAGGCAGCTTAACACCATCTGGTCTTTAACATTCTGAATGCTGAATAGCTAAGTAATAAAGAGAAGGAGATAAATGGTGGCAAATAATGCCTGTGGTTGGAAATGTTCAATGAGAAAAGAAATTACTTTATAGGTAGTCTGTAGCCTCTTAAACTGGACAATTCTTGAGGGCAGGGGATGCATCTCAGCCTTCTGGATGCATCTCAGCCTTCTTTCCTGTGCCTAGTTCAGTGTTTGGCTTAGAAGAAGGGCACAATAAATGTTTATTGAATTACATTTTATAATATAAGGAAACATGCTTTAATTTTCTGATCTTGCCTCCTATATAACAACAGCTATTGCTACCATTTACTATTATGCCAGATACTGTTCTAATACATTTCTTTATATAATCTCATTTAATAGTAAAAAAAACTCCTTGGTTTTAGATACTATTATTAGCCCCATATTATAGATAGAGTAACTGAGGCTCAGAAAGGAAAAGTGACTCCTCCATGGCTGTGAAGGTAGAAGATGGAAGATCCAGGTTTTAAGTGGATGTAGAATGACTCCAGAGGCCAAGCCCTTATCCACAAATACTTGCTGTCATCTAAATTTAGCTCTTCTATGTCACATTCTTTAAATTTTTCTATGTGATAGTTGCACTGATAAATGAACTGGTGACAAATGGTTTGTGCCATTAACTTTCTATATTTCCTTACCCCAGGTACTCTTATATTTTCAAATTTAATAAAAGTCATATACAAATATTTGAAATAGAAAATGATGGCCCTTCCATGCTTTGAAGCCCCAAAATCTGCACCAATAAAGAGGTTGCTTATATCTTGAGAAAGAAGAATAGAACTGGAGGAATCAGCCTTCCTGATTTCAGACTAAACTACAAAGCTACAGTCATAAAGAGTCATAAAGTCTTCTGACAGTATGGTACTGGCATAAAGACAGAAATATAGATCAATGGAACAAAATATAAAGCCCAGAGATAAATCCACTCACTTATGGACACTTTATCTTTGATAAAGGAGGCAAAAATATACAATTGAGAAAAGACAATCTCTTTAACAAGTGTTGCTGCAAAAACTGGTCAACCACCTGTAAAAGAATGAAACTAGAACACTTTCTAACACCATACACAAAAATAAACTTAAAATGGATTAAAGATCAAAATGTAAGACCAGAAACTATAAAACTCTTAGAGAAAAATATAGGCAAAACATTCTCTGACAAAAATCACAGCAAGATCCTCTATGACCCACCTCCCAGTGTAATGGAAATAAAAACAAAAATAAACAAAGTGACCTAATTAAACTTTTTCAGTTTTTGCACAATGAAGGAAACTATAGGTAAGGTAAAAAGGCAGTCTTCAGAATGGGAGAAAATAATACAAATGAAACAATTGACAAAGAATTAATCTCCAAAATACACAAGCAACACATGTAGTTTAATACTAGAAAAATGAATAACCCAATTAAAAAGCGGGCAAAAGAACCAAACAGACATTTCTCTAAAGAGGATATACAGATTGCTAATAAACACATGAAAAGATGCTCAACATCACTCATTATTAGATAAATGCAAATCAAAACCACAATGAGCTAACATCTCACATTAGTCTGAATGGCTGCCATGAAAAAGTCTACAAACAATAAATGCTGGAGAGGGTGTGGAGAAAAGGGTGTGGAACTGTCTTAAACTGTTGGTAGGAATGCAAACTAGTACAGCCACTATGGAAAACATCGTGGCGATTCCTAAACAACTGGAAATAGAACTGCCATATGACCCAGCAATCCTATTGCTGGAAAGACACACCAAGAAAACCAGAATGGTAAGAGACACATGTACCCCAAAGTTCATTACAGCACTGTTTAAAATAACTAGGATGTGGAAGCAACCTAGATGTCCACTGGCAGACAAAATGGATAAGGAAGTTGTGGTACATATACACAATGGAATATTACTCAGCTATAAAAAGGAACACATTTGAGTCAGTTCTAATGAGGTGGATGAAACCAGAGCCTAATATACAGAGTGAAGTAAGTCAGAAAGAGAAACACCAATATAGTATATTAACACATATATATGGAATTTAGAATGATGGTAATGACAACCCTAAATGCAGCAAAAGAGACACAGATGTAAAGAACAGACTGTTGGACTAGGTGGGAGAAGATGAGGGTGGGATTATTGAAACATGTATATTACCATATGTAACATAGATGACCAATGTAGGTTTGATGCAGGGCACTCAAAACCAGTGCTCTGGGACAACCCAGAGGGATGGGGTGGGGAGGGAGGTAGGTTCAGGATTTGGAGACACATGTGTACCTATGATTGATTCATGTCAATGTACGTCAAAAACTATCACAATATTGTAAAGTAATTATCTTCCAATTAAAAAAAGGCTGCTTATTCACTATATCTGTACTAGTCAGACTTCAGTGAACTCATTCTGTCTAGTTGTCCTTATAGGTTTTTATTTTGGATCTTCTTGACTATGTCTCTTCCACAAATTGGCTATTAATTTTCATGATTATGAAGTTGAAGGTAGGTCTTCAGACTGAGAACACCTTACCTTCTACTTTGCCAAAGCCATTTCCCTTCTCCTCAGTAGAAAGTACAGAATTGGAAACTGCCCAGATATGGATATATATAATCATCCTGGTCAAGGTGCCAAAAATAAAAGGAGCCTTTAATATTTGTAGACCCTTTCAGAAAGCAAACCTTTCTAGGAAGGGCTAAATTTGAAAGTCACTGAGAGAACAGAGGAGATAACATTGTTGTGTAAAAAAAAAAAAAAAACTGAACTTCAATTCAAGAGCCCTAGTTCTGGCCTTCAGTTCAGTTCAATTCAGTTCACTTCAGTCGCTCAGTCGTGTTCGACTCTTTGTGACCCCATGAATCTCATCACGCCAGGCCTCCTTGTCCATCACCAACTCCCGGAGTTCACACAAAGTCATGTGCATCAAGTCAGTGATGCCATCCACCCATCTCATCCTCCGTCGTCCCCTTCCCCTCCTGCCCCCCATCTCTCCCAGCATCAGAGTCTTTTCCAATGAGTCAACTCTTGGCATGAGGTGGCCGAAGTACTGGAGTTTCAGCATCAGCATCAGTCCTTCCAATGAACACCCAGAACTGGTCTCCTTTAGAATAGACTGATTGGATCTCCTTGCAGTCCAAGGGATTCTCAAGAGTCTTCTCCAACATCACAGTTCAAAAGCATCAATTCTTTGGTGCTCAGCTTTCTTCACAGTCCAACTCTCACATCCATACATGACCACTGGAAAAACCATAGCCTTGACTAGACAGACCTTTGTTGGCAAAGTAATATCTCTGCTTTTGAATATGCTATCTAGGTTGATCATAACTTTCCTTCCAAGGAGTAAGCATCTTTTAATTTCATGGCTACAATCACCATCTGCAGTGATTTTGGAGCCCACAAAAATAAAGTCTGACACTGTTTCCACTGTGGCAAGAATACACAGAACTGTGCAAAAAAGATCTTCACGACCCAGATAATCACGATGGTGTAATCACTCACCTAGAGCCAGACATCCTGGAATGTAAAGTCAAGTGGGCCTTAGAAAGTATCAATACGAACAAAGCTAGTGGAGGTGATGGAATTCCAGTTGAGCTATTTCAAATCCTGAAAGATGATGCTGTGAAAGTGCTGCACTCAATATGCCAGCAAATTTGGACAACTCAGCAGTGGCCACAGGACTGGAAAAGGTCAGTTTTCATTCCAATCTCAAAGAAAGGCAATGCCAAAGAATGTTCAAACTACTGCACAATTGCACTCATCTCACACGCTAGTAAAGTAATGCTGAAAATTTTCCGAGCCAGGCTTCAGCAATTCGTGAACCGTGAACTTCCAGATGTTCAAGCTGGTTTTAGAAAAGGCAGAGGAACCAGAGATCAAATTGCCAACATCCGCTGGATCATGGAAAAAGGAAGAGTTCCAGAAAAACATCTATTGCTGCTTTATTGACTATGCCAAAGCCTTTGACTGTGTGCTGCTGCTGCTGCTGCTAAGTCTCTTCAGTCATGTCCGACTCTGTGTGACCCCATAGACGGCAGCCCACCAGGCTCTGTTGTCCCCGGGATTCTCCAGGCAAGAACACTGGAATGGGTTGCCATTTCCTTCTCCAATGCATGAAAGTGGAAAGTGAAAGTGAAGTCACTCAGTCGTGTCTGACTCTTAGTGACCCCAAGGACTGTAGCCCACCAGGCTCCTCCATCCATGGGATTTTCCAGGCAAGAGTACTGGATTGGGTTGCCATTGCCTTCTCCGTTTGACTGTGTGGATCACAATAAACTGTGGAAAATTCTGAAAGAGATGGGAATACCAGACGACCCGATCTGCCCCTTGAGAAATCTGTATGCAGGTCAGGAAGCAACAGTTAGAACTGGACATGGAACAACAGACTGGTTCCAAATAGGAAAAGGAGTACGTCAAGACTGTATATTGTCATCCTGCTTATTTAACTTATATGCAGAGTACATCATGAGAAATGCTGGGCTGGACGAAGGACAAGCTGGAATCAAGATTGCCGGGAGAAATATCAATAACCTCAGATATGCAGACAACACCACCCTTATGGCAGAAAGTGAAGAGGAACTAAAAAGCCTCTTGATGAAAGTGAAGGAGGAGAGTGAAAAAGTTGGCTTAAAGCTCAACATTCAGAAAACGAAGATCATGGCATCCGGTCCCATCACTTCATGGGAAATAGATGGGGATACAGTAGTTCTGGCCTTAGTTCTATCAATAAGAGACCATGTAAGCTTGAACAACTAACTTCCTCTTTCTGGTTCTTGTTTCTTTCTCCATAGTATCTGAAGTAAAATAATGAGCCCAAATGGCAGTGAAAAAAGCCAGAAACCCACTATTTGTCATACTCCTACAGTACAGATAAAGTTCAAGCAGACCTCATAGCTCCAGACAAGCACCTTGGTGTAGTAGAGACAGCAGAGGTTTTAAAAACAGATATTGGAATTAACTTTGGACTCTGTCACTTCCTGGATGTATGACCTTGAATGAGTCACTTAACCTCAGACTCTTCATGTATGCTGCTGCTGCTGCTGTTAAGTCGCTTCAGTCGTGTCTGACTGTGCGACCCCAGAGAGGCAGCACAGCAGGCTCCCCCGTCCCTGTGATTCTCCAGGCAAGAACACTGGAGTGGGTTGCCATTTCCTTCTCCAATGCATGAAAGTGAAAAGTGAAAGTGAAGTTGCTCAGTCGTGTCCAACTCCTAGCGACCCCATGGACTGCAGCCTACCAGGCTCCTCCGTCCACAGGATTTTCCAGGCAAGAGTACTGGAGTGGGGTGCCACTGCCTTCTCCGCTCTTCATGTATAAAAAGGGGTAATGACAGTACTTACTTCACAGAATTGTACAGAGATTTCAACAACATAGTCTACACAGGGAAACTGGCACATTGCCTTATGTATAGTAAGCATTCAGTAAAGCATAATAATAATTAGCAATAGGAGAGTCTTTATTTTATTCTGATTCCCAAGTTTATATCCAGTCCCAAACTGCATATCCTTATCTATAGGATGGGTATAATAACATCTGTATTTCCCATTTAACAAGGCTAAAATAACATGAAGATAAAAATTCATCCATTCAATCACCTAACTAATAATTACTGAACACTAAGCAAGCCCCTGCAAATATAGCTGTGAACAAGGCAGTTAAAGTCTTTGAGTACAGCTGTAGGAAGCAAAAAAAAATATATAATAATGAAGACTGAAGATCATTTTGAGTAATGAAAAGTGCTAGCGTATGGTAGGATCCATCCAGGCCTTGAAGTATGAAGATTAAATTCAATAAGATTTATCACAACTTTTTATTGTTATATTTACTTTCTGGCATATTTGTCAATTTCAACCACTGAGATGTAAATTCCAGAAAAATGGATTGTGTCTGTCTGATTTATCACTGCAAACTAAATCTCTAATAGATCCCAGAGTGATGAATCAATAAATGCTGAAAACAGACACATGTACACGTGTGCACACATATATACAAATGCATATATTTTGTGCATGCTCATAACTAAAAAGGACATGATGAAATTTTAGGATATGAAGAATAAGGCAAGATTCAGCAAACTTCCAAGAAGCAAAAATTATTTACAAAGGTGAGAATTATACTTGATTCTTTTGATACTTATCAAACTCATTAGCAATCATGGAGTAATATAATAAAACATTAGGAAATCTGTTATAAAGTAAATCAAACATTATCTACAATGAAAATTTCATATCAGGGAAATGTTACTCATAGAAGTTTCAATAGTTTCACCATGTGGAATAAATATTGAATAATATTATAGACAATATTTTGCTTAAAAAGATAGAAATCAGATACAACAATGTCTTAATTTGTATCAAGAAAAATTATTTTCAATCAAGAATCATGTTCAATCAAGCATGAGGCAAAATAATATTTTGGTCATACAAAAAAAAAAAAGACAAAAAAAATATAAATCTTTCCTTTCTGGACCTCCAGCAACATCAGCCATTGACCAGGCACCAAGGAGCCCTTCCTCCACAGTCCAACTAAGAACTCTAGCCCTTTTTTCATCACTATTCACATTTATATTCACTGTCCATTCAGCTATACTCACCAGATCTCAAAATAAATTTGAAATTTTACTTCCCAATTCTTATATTCTGTAATTTTTAGATCTTTTACCACTCCTGTACCCCCCACCCCATACACACCCATAATAAAATAACTCTCTCTCCAACATCTGTTATAAAGCTTCCTCACTGTTTTTCTTTTTTAACTTATCTCCAAAACAGAGCATCATATAAGTAGGAGATGGTGATCCATAATTATTTCTCTTTGTGGAAATAAATAATTATATCCAATGACTCATCTTTCATGGCATAAGATACTTTTCTGGGCCAAGAGCTGGTGCTACTGGGCAGGTTTCAGAGAAAGCTTCTGGTTCTCTTCAACCTACAACTCTCAGCTGCCCTAGAACACACCAATGGAGAGAGAGGCCCTGAGACTCAGACTCTTCTATGACAGAAATATTATTTGCCAACTTTATACTATAGTCACCCCAGTTACTGGAGCTTCTGAGTCACTTCTAGAGATTAGTGATTAAAGCAATCCTTTCAGAAAAAGAACCCACCAGAACAGACTTCTACCTAAGCACTTAAAAAAATCCTAAACAAAAGAATTATCATTTGTCTTTTACTAAGGAATCAGTAAGTTTCTTTTTTTTAATTTATTTATTTTTTATTGAAGGATAATTGCTTTACAGAATTTTTTTTTTTGCTTTCTGCCAAACCTCAACATGAATCAGCCATAGGTATACATATATCAAATACATATATCAAAAGGGAGGGGATATATGAACCTCCCTCTCATCTCCCTCCCCATCCCACCCCTCTAGATTGATACAGAGCCCCTGTTTGAGTTTCCTGAGCTATACAGCAAATTTCCATTGGCTATTTTACATATGGTAATGTAAGTTTCCATGTTATTCTTTCCATACATCTCCCCCCTCCTCCCCCTCCCCGTGTCCATAAGTCTATTCTCAATGTCTGTTTCTCCACTGCTGCTCTGTAGATAAATTCTTCAGTATCAGTTTTCTAGATTCCGTGTATGTGTGTTAGAATACAATATTTGTCTTTCTCTTTCTGACTTACTTCATTCTGTATAATAGGTTCTAAATTCATCCACCTCATTAGAACTGATTCAAATGTGTTTCCTTTTATGGCTGAGTAATATTCTATTGTATATATGTACCACAAGAAGTTTCTTAATCTTCCAGGTAACCCTAATGATGGCAGCACTAAACTTGGGTCACTCTGCCTGCCATCAAGTTGAAAGGAATTGTTTGTGCTGGTGCTAGTATGTAAATCTCTGTCATATATCTGTAGAATACACTCACTCTCATTAAGAGTCTGTTTTGGACCCAGCGCCCTTGGTCTGCCTTGTCCACCATCAAGTTGCAAAAATGGGTGTGCATACCAGTTTTACGTATTTATGTGCTCAGTAACACAGTCATGTCTGACTCTTTAAGAACCCATGAACTGTAGCCTGCTAGGCTCCTCTGTCCATGGGATTTTCCAGGCAAGAAGATTGGAGAACGTTACCATTTCCTTCTCCAGGGATATATTTATGTAACCAGAGCCTATAAGCCCACACATGCATATACATATTTATTATCACTAGTGAACTTCATGGATATTCTGGAATTTTCTGGCTTTGCTATAAAACCTGGATTGAGGAGGTATTTGAACAACTGCAAGGGAAGTTGGACAGATCATCTCATTACAAGAACAATTGCAAACTGAGTTCCTTAGTCTAATCTGTGTAATTAGTCTTCTCTGAATAATCAAAGAAGATGGCATAGGTTCACAATGTAAGTATTGATGGAAGAAGATTAATAACAGGCTTCCTGGTTGTTTTTCTTCCCCAAAGAAGGGAAATCAGAGCAAACGCTTCCTTGATATTCCTGGAAAACAGAATGGGTGAGAATAAGTAGAGATGGCTTAGACAGAGGTCAAAGGAAGTTATAAAGTTTCTAATAGTCTCACTTAACATCACATGTGAGAATCCATGGAGAAAGAGTAGAGTGACTTGGTAATATGAAGTGCTTGGGACTAAGAGGAGGTAGAAGGAACTTAAAGGGCATTCAATTATTCAGTTAAAATATTTATTGCATACTAACCCTACGTTCGGAGAAGGCAATGGCACCCCACTCCAGTACTCTTGCCTGGAAAATCCCATTGATGGAGGAGCCTGGTGGGCTGCAGTCGATGGGGTCACTAAGAGTCGGACATGACTGAGAGACTTCACTTTCACTTTTCACTTTCATGCATTGGAGAAGGAAATGGCAACCCACTCCAGTGTTCTTGCCTGGAGAATCCCAGGGACGGGGGAGCCTGGTGGGCTGCTATCTATGGGGTTGCACAGAGTTGGACACGACTGAAGCGACTTGGTAGCAGCAGCAGCAGCAGCAACCCTATGTTTGCATTGTTTTAGGTACCAAAGACATCTAATTTGTGTCTCAAAATTAAGTCTAAAAGATGTTGAACCAAATATGTTTAAGATTATCTTCAAAATTCCTCCATTCCCAGAAACTTCTCACAGTCTTCCTCATCATAGTAAACGGTAACTTCATTCTTTCATTTGCTAGCAGAAAAAAAATAAAATACCCTCATCTTTGTTAACTTTCTCCCACATCCCTCATCCCAATCCATCAGCAAATACTGTTGCCTGTGTTTTTAAATACACACAGACTTTACTCTGAGCACCTCTTAACTGCCTCCTCTATTACCACCAAAATTATAACCCCTCCATCTCCTACACTGTATTATTGCAAGGGCCTATTAGTCTCTCTTCCTCTATCTTGCCCTCCATCTAGAAGTCAGATTGCTGCTTCTAAAATATGTAAGCCATGAAGTGAAGTGAAGTGAAGTAAAGGTCACTCAGTCGTGTCCGACTCTTTGCGATCCCATGGACTGTCCATGGAATTTTCCAGGCCATAATACTGGAGTGGGTAGCCTTTCCCTTCTCCAGGAAAGTTCAATCCCCAGGGATTGAGCCCAGGTCTTCCACATTGCAGGCATATTCTTTACCAGCTGAGCCACAAGGGAAGCCCAAGAATACTGGAGTGGGTAGTCATCCCTTCTCCAGCAGATATTCCTGACCCAGGAATCGAACTGGGGTCTCCTCCATTGCAGGCAGATTTTTTACCAGCTGAGCTATGAAGCAAGCCAAAGCCATGTAACTCATATATTCAAATTGAGCCACTAGCACTCCATGTAACTCGAGAGAAAATCCAGAGACTTTACCATGACCTACCATGCTCTGTGTGATATGGCCTCCCCTCCCATCACTCACAGGCTCATCTACTTACTCCACTACAGCCACACTGGGTTCCTTGATATTCTTTGAATATACTCTGCTGTCCCATATCTGGGTATTTATATTTGATCTTTCCCCCAAAATACAGATGGCTCCAGCCCTCAACTCTCATGTCTTTTCTCAAATGTTCTGACATCATTGTGTCATTTCCTAACAATCTTTTAAAAATCTGCCACACACATACACACACACAACCACCATCACCACGACTACCATCATAGGGCATTCATTACCCTCCTCTCCTGCTATTCCTTCTCTGGTATAGATATAGTTTACAATTTGTTTTCTTATTGTCTGTCTAAACGTACTAGAAAATAAGCTTCAAGAGAGCAGTGATTTTTACTTATATTGTCTCCTGCAATATCTCCAGGGCCATAGAACACACCCTGGTACATAGTAGGCCCTCAATAAAAAAATATGAAATGAAAAAAGTAGTGAACAATAACCCTGTTCTCATAAACATTACATTCTGGCAAGAGGAGACAGACTATAAACAAACAAACAAAAACCTATAAGATTGGTACATGCTATGCAAAAAATTTTAAACAGGCTGACGGGTGGACAGTGCCTAGGTGGTTCTTTCAGAGTTGGTGGTTCAAAAGGCCTCTCCAAATGAGGCAAAATGACAAAGAGCAAAGTTACATAAAGATCAAAGGGAAGACTGTTCAGGCACAAGAAATACCTTAAGCGAAGTCTATAAAGCAGGATGTGTTTGTACCATTTCAGTAAGAGCAAGCAGGCAAGCAGAGCTGGAGCTCAGTGAGAAAGGGAGAAGCACCAGAATAGGCGATCTAAGAGGAAGGATGGGTCATATCACCTAAAGCTCCGTAGACCAGGGAAAGAACTCTGAGTTTTATTCGAAGTCATGGGGAAGCCACGGGAAGCTTTTAAATAGGAAGACACCTTGATAGGATGTATGTTTTAAGATTACACTTGTTACACTGCTGAGAATGAATTTGGGCAAAAGGTAAAATTGACTTGAATTACTGCAGTGGTGAAGAGGGTAAAAAGTGGGAGAGGGGATTTATTTGAAGGATAATAACAAGTAACATTCACTGAGTGATACTGATGTTTCAGGTACTGTACTAAGTACTTAACATGGATTAATTTTCCTAATCCTCACAATTACCTATGAGATTGGTACTATCATTAATCTCCATTTTACAGATGAGGATACTGAGACATAGAGAGGTTAGTAACCTGTGGATCCATGATCAAACTCAGGTCACATGAGTCCATGTTGCTTGTGACCACAGTACACTGTCTCACAAAGTAAAGAAAGAGAACCATTAAGAAGAATACATTTGAATCGGTTCTAATGAGGTGGATGAAACTGGAGCCTATTATACAGAGTGAAGTAAGCCAGAAGGAAAAACACCAATACAGTATACTAACGCATATATATGGAATTTAGAAAGATGGTAACAATAACCCTGTGTACGAGACAGCAAAAGAGACACTGATGTATAGATCAGTCTTATGGACTCTGTGGGAGAGGGAGAGGGTGGGAAGATTTGGGAGAATGACATTGAAACATGTAAAATATCATGTAAGAAACGAGTTGCCAGTCCAGGTTCGATGCACGATACTGGATGCTTGGGGCTAGTGCACTGGGAGACCCAGAGGGATGGTATGGGGAGGGAGGAGGGTTCAGGATGGGGAACACATGTATACCTGTGGCGGATTCATTTTGATATTTGGCAAAACTAATACAATATTGTAAAGTTTAAAAATAAAATAAAATTAAAAAAAAAAAAGAAAGAGAACCTGATTTGGTTCTTTGGATCATCTACCCACACCTTTCTGAACCATACCACTTAAGCAGTAATGCCTAATTGTTTTCAGATAGGTTAGATAGAAGGTCATGATCACTAAGACTGTTGGAATGGCACAGTCATTGCCAGAACTAGAGGAAAAGACAACTATCACCACATACAGTCATGCTCCGATAACCACAGATACATTTACATATGCAGTACACTGGTTATACAAATATCTGAATATACCTCAGATCATAGATGTTTAATATTGCCCAGACGAAGTAGATACTGATGATAGCTTATATGCAAATGTGTGGGCATCCCCCTCCTCCCGCCAAATGTTATCCTCAAAAGACCTCAGAAAGACTCTATGTGCTACTGATTCTAAAATGGGGCTAATCATTAAAATGTAGCATTCTCGGTCACAAAGGTTTGTTGGTCAACCAGCATTTGGTATCAATCTGGCACAGATGCTAGGTAAACTCTTGTGCTTACTTCAGGCTTGTCCTGCCCTTGCTGATAGGAAAAGACCTTACTTTTCAAACTTGACTTATCCAAGTTTAGTGAGGTAGTGCCAAATAAACTCTATCCAGATTTAAAACCTAACCTTCTGGGAGACCATTGGAGCTTAGGTCTGTGTTGAAGCCTTTTTTACTATGAAGCAAATTAATCACATGCCCATAGGGGAAAGAAAGGGGGCAGTTACTCATTCTCTAAATTGAGTATAATTACACTAAATCGAGTTCTGAAAACCATGAGCACATTTAGGCTGAGACCCTTGCATCAAATATAAGTAATTTCCCTGTCTATGTGACATATACATAGAAAGGCCCCCAGAGCTAAAAATAAATTGGCACCAGCAAGTGTTCTTTAAATGTTCATTTAAGGAAAGTGAAGTTGGCATTCAGCCATTCTTCTAGCATCTCAGCAAGTCAAACTTCACAGAATCTTATGCCTGAAGAGATCTGCTCCAGGCTCCCTGCCTTCAGGCTGCTAATACCTATACCACCCAGAATAAATAGGAACTGATTCACCTGTTGAACTCTCCAGCCTCCATAATTCCATCTTTTTGATACCTTTAACACCAAGCAGTCCAGAAAAATCCTTTCTGTTAAGAATGCCATTCTGCCAGTCACATGGAAACAAATACATTACCATGTGTAAAATAGATAGCCAGTAGAAATTTGCTGTATGACACAGGAAGCTCAACCTTGTCCTCTGTGACAACCTAGAGTGGTAGGAGTGGACACCCCTAGAGTGGGGTGGGAGGTGAGAGAGAAGGTCAAGAGGGAGGGGACATACGTATACCTATGACTGATTCATGTTGATGTATGGTAGAAATCAACACTATATTGTAAAGCAATTATCCTTCAATTAAAAATAATTTTTTAAAAGAATGCCTCTCTGCCAGAGAATTAGGTCTTTCATCACTTCCACCTCTCCCTTCCAGCATTCATTAACTACCAAAATAGCCTGTTCTTGATCATTATTACCAGTTAGTGTTCAAGCCATGTTCAATGAGGACTGGTCTCACTAAGTAAGATAAACATCAGGGAAGCTGGGACTGGGATTAGGAAATTAGCTACATTATACTACTGAAGACTTTCTTTGGTTAGAACATGCTGTCTGATACTCTAGACCCCAAACTGGGGTCATCTAAGGCTCCTCACGACATCACTGAGAAGGAATCATTTTATCCATTGTTTACTTATATATTTAGCCTTTATGATGTACAGAAGGCCATAGAAAGCTTTCAAGATTTTTCAGGTTTTACTTTGAATAGTAGTGATCTTAAAGTTGTGGAAAAATCCAGTTAGATGAAATATATTGCTGAAGAACTTAAAATTATAATGAATGAATTCTGTATATGACTGTTAATATTGGTCTTTCTTTTTAGACTATTAGTTCTCTCAGGGGTCACGACATTCATGTACATCATTGCACCCCTAATTTATCGGGCTTCCCTGACAGCTCAGTTGGTAAAGAATCTGCCTGCAATGCAGGAGACCCCAGTTCGATTCCTGGTCGGGGAAATTCTCTGGAGAAGGGATAGGCTACCCACTTCAGCATTCTTGGGCTGTCCTTGTGGCTCAGCTGGTAAAGAATCTGCCTACAATGCAGGAGACCCCAGTTCGATTCCTGGGTCGGGAAAATTCTCTGGAGAAGGGATAGGCTACCCACTTCAGTATTCTTGGGCTTTCCTTGTGACTCAGCTGGTAAAGAATCTGCCTATAATGCAGGAGACCTGGACTTGATCCCTGGGTTGGGATGATCCCCTGGAGAAGGGAAAGGCTACCCACTCCAGTATTCTGACCTGGAGAATCCCAAGGACCGTATAGTCCATGGGGTCACAGAGGGTCGGACACGGCTGAGCTTTCTTCCCTAACTTATTGTACAATGCCTGACACAATGTATTTGCTCACTAAATGTTTTCTGAATGAATACACACAGACTGAGAACAATGCATAGAGAACACAGTTGGTTTCATCATGGTCTGGACAAAAGATGTGAAGAGAGAATTTTCTCCCCCGTCCTGTCTTGGAAATAACTCCTTTCAAACTACACCTTTGCCATGTTACACTTACCCATATTTTTCTACCATAACGTGATTTTTCTTGTCAGTCATTGATTCCAATCACATCAAAAGAACACAGAACAAACCATAATTAAAAATGGACAACTTCCCAAATCAAATAAGACTCTGACCCAAATCAGGAGGGGAAGAAACAGTAATTCATTCTGGCAGCTTAATTAATTATCACACAGATTGCTTATTGATTTTCTTGTATTCAGTTTGATGCTTTATGACGCACTCTACTTTCAAAGTGTAGATGGCAGAAGGAAAGCCTGCAGATCAAAATATGGGTAAGTATTTGGGAACACATGATCAGAGGTTTTTCTAGGAGTCATTTCAAATTGTGCCCAGGAAGACACCCTGAACTTGAAACTATATTGCCTTTACTTAGGCTCCAAATTTCTGTGACTCTGAGGCAAGACACACCCACAAAATGTTTCAAAGTGAAAGAAACCCCAAGGAGAGTTTCCTGGTAGGTGACCAGTAGCAGGATTAAGCGGGGAATCCAGCCAAGAATTACAGGTAGAACCAGAGAGCAGACTAGTGAGGCCAGAAATAAAGGGATTGATTAAGAGAAGTAGGCAGACCTAGTTTTGAAAAACCTGTCTAAAAAATAAATAAACAAAATCAAAACAAACAAAAAAATTAGCCTATCAACATAATCTGTAGGCAAGGAAAAGTTTGGTTGTTATGTCAAAAAAAAAAAAAAGAAACACCTGTCTAGAAAGTAAAAATGAAAGAATTATAAACTGTGGTTTATCAAAGAAACAGAGAATAGAAAATAGACAAAGATAAATTAAAAATAAAAATGAAGGGAGGGAGGCAGAAGGAGGAAATTGAAAGGGCCACTAAAAGATAAAAATTCTATAAGATATATGTGGATGCACCATACAATAAGGAGGAAGATAACATTGAAACTCAGAGTTTAAAAGGGCATTTTTTTTTAACTTAAAAAGGACATTTTGATTCTCATGGATCCCCATGAAGGTGTAGTTGCTCTATCGTGTTCAACTCTTTGTGACTTCCGGGACTGTAGCCTACCAGGCTCCACTGTCCATGGAATTCTTCAGGCAAGAGTACTGGAGTGGGTTGCCATGCCCTCCTCCAGGGGATCTTCTGACCCAGGGATCAAGTCCATGTATTGAACCCAGGTCTCCCACATTGCATGCAGATTCTTTACCATCTGAGCCACCAGGGAAGCTCTGTAGAAACTTCTATCACATGCTATCTCAAAAAGTATTTGTCACTTATCCTCTGGAATGAGCTTTGCATTCCATTCTTAGGGAAAAAAAAAAAAAAAAAAAAGGAACAAACATGAACCCTTTCCTTTATATGATGGCTACACTTCCGAGCTGTGGTTCCCACAGTTCCAGGTAGACCAGAAATTCTGTAGGAGCCACATCAATACTAAAAGCTATACTGGAGACCATCCTTATAGTGCTTCTATTTCTATTGAGGCAGTTGTGAGGCAGGGGAATAACTATGCTAAGGGAAAGTAGTTTGATTTAGGGGAGAGTAAATGATCATTGAAAACTCAGAGAAGCATAAAATGGGACATTTTCCAAGTAGAATTAATTACTGCTACACAACAGACAAAATATGCATATCAAATTTCCAAATTTTAAGGATGTGTGCAACTGAATAAATAGGCTTTTGTGTCATCTTAAGTGGAGGAATTTTATAAAGTGGAGGTAAATAGATAAGCAATTCCAGCTGGAATTGAATGTGGCTTAACCTTGAGGCTACTAAGGTTTTATCTCAGTTCACCCTACGCAACCACTGTACTCTGCTCTCTACTGCCCCTCCTGGAAATAAGACATTCTTTTTTTTTTTTTTAATTTTTTAACTTTACAATATTGTATTGGTTTTGCCATATGTCAACATGAATCCGCCACAGGTATACACGTGTTCCCCATCCTAAACCCTCCTCCCTCCTCCCTCCCCGTACCATCCCTCTGGGTCGTCCCAGTGCACCAGCCCCAAGCATCCAGTATCGTGCATCAAACCTGGACTGGCGACTTGTTTCATATATGATATTATACATGTTTCAATGCCATTCTCCCAAATCATCCCACCTTCTCCCTCTCCCACAGAGTCCAAAAGACTGTTCTATACATCAGTGTCTAAGCCATTCTTGCATCTTCCTGTAATGAAAGAAAGGTACAACAGTCTGTATTGATCTGGCCTGGGCCAGTATCCTCAGGAGATCCCTGCAACTTTAAGATGCTACAACTTGTGAATTAATGGCTGGGCAGCTTAAAGTATCACAAAAACGCCTGACATAGGACATATGATAGATTTTGTTCTATTTGCACGGGTATGTGTATACACACACACACACACACACACAGAGGCTTCCCAGGTGGCACAGTGGTAAAAAATTCACCTGCCAACACAGGAGATGCAAGAGACCCGAGTTTAATCCTTGGTGGGGAAGAACATCTGGAGTTAAGAAATGGCAATCTGCTCTGGTATTCTTGCCTGGGAAATTCCATGGACAGAGGAGCCTGGTGGGCTGCAATCCATGGAGTCACAAAGAGTCAGACATGACTGAGCAGCTGAGCATGTGCACGCACCCACACACGTGCACAGACAGACATGTACACACACATATATTTAGTCTAACTTAAAGCAGAACTTATTTTTTTTCTAAAATAGCTAAGATTCAAAGCTAACTCTTATTGATCTATAATTCACAAACTATAAAACGTGTCACTTTAAAATGTAAAACTCAGTAGTTTTAGTATATTCATTAGACTGTGAAATCCTCACCACTTAATTCCAAAACATTTTCATCACCTCCAAAAGAAACCCCACATGCATTAAGCAGTCACTCCCTATTTTCCCTTTCCTTCTCAAACCCCAGCAACCACTAATCTACGTCCTGTCTCATGTACTGAGTATTCTGAACATGTCATATAAAAGGAATAACACAATATGTGGCGTTTTGTGCCTTACTTTCACTTAGTATTAAGTTTTCAAGGTTCATCCACATGTTGTACCATGTATCAGTATTCCATTCCTTTTTATGACTGAAAAACACTATACTGACCCCACTCAAGTACTCTTGCCTGGAAAAATTCCATGGACAGAGGAGCCTGGTAGGCTGCAGTCCATGGGGTCCCTAAGAGTCGGACACGACTGAGCGACTTCACTTTCACTTTTCACTTTCATGCATTGGAGAAGAAAATGGCAACCAACTCCAGTGTTCTTGCCTGGAGAATCCCAGGGACGGGGGAGCCTAGTGGGCTGCTGTCTATGGGGTTGCACAGAGTAGGACACGACTGAAGCCACTTAGCAGCAGCAGCAGCAACACTATCCTGTGTGAATATAACACATTTTTTTTTCCTGTTCATCAGGGCATTTGGGTTATTTCCACTTTTTGACTATTATGAATAATGTTGCTGTGAATATTTATATATGGGTGTTTGCATAGATATACATTTCCATTTCTCCTGAGTATATATCTAGAGTGCAATTTCTGGGTCATATAGTAACTATAGGTTTAGCTTTTAGAGGAATTGCCAAACCATTTTCCATAATGGCTGTACCATTTCATTTTCCTATCAGAAATACATTAGGTTTCTAATTTCTCCGTATTCTCACGAATACCTGCTTTTGTTTTATTAAAAAACTTTTTAACTGTGCTATGTAGCTTGTGGGATTTTAGTTTTCTAACCAGGAACTGAACTCTGATATGGCAGTGAGCCCAAAGAGTCCTGACCACTGGACTGGCAGGGAATTCTCTATTTTTTTCTTTTTTAAAATTTATTATAGCCGTTCTAAGTGATGTGAAATGGTATCTCATAGTGGTTTTGGTAACTGATAATACTGAGTAAACTCCAGGAGTTGGTGATAGACAGGGAGGCCTGGCGTGCTGTAGTCCATGGGGTCGCAAAGAGTCAGACACAACTGAATGAACTGAATTGAACTGAATATTGAGCATCTTTTCATGTGCTTAGCATCTTTTGTGCTTATTGACCATTAGTATATCTTCTTTGGAGAAATATGTATTCAAATCCTTTGCCCTTTTAAAAACTGGGTTATCTTTTGTTGATTTGTAAGAGTTCTTAATATATTCCAGATATATGACTTGCAGTTTTTTCTTCCCATTATGTGAGCTTTTTTTCCCATTGTATCCTTTGTTCACACAGAAGTTGGACATTTTGGTGAAACCTAATTTATCTACCGTTTTTTTGGCTGCTTGTGTTTTAGGTTTCACACCTAAAATCTACTGCCTAATCAATCCAAGGTCACAAAGATTTACACCTATATTTTCTTCTATGAGTCTTATAGTTTTAGTTGATATCATGTGTGTGTGTGTGTGTGTGTGTGTGTGTGTGTGTGTGTATTTTGGGGTTAAAGTTTTATATATGGTATGAGATAAGTGTCCAAATTCAAGTTTCCACATGTGGATATCCGGTTGTTCTAATGCCATTTGTTGAAAACACTATTCACTCTTCATTGAATGGTTTTAGCAACCTAATCAAAAATCATTTGTCCATAGATATATGGAATTTATTCTGGACTCTCAAATCTATTCCATTAATCTTTTTGTCTATTTTCATGCCAGGATCACTCAGTCTTGACTGCTGTACTTTTGTAACATGAATAGAATAAAGAGAAAAAACCCACATGATCATCTCAACAGACAGAGAAAAAACATTTGCAAACCTCAATACCCTTTCATGATAAAAAAAGAAACACTCAATAAACTAAGAATACAAAGGAATTTCCTCACTCTGATAAAAGTAATCTATGAAAAACCAGTGCTAGGAGAATACTTAATGGTGAAAAGCTAAAAAGTTTTCCATGAATGTCAAGAACAAGGTAAGAATGCTCACACTTTCTATTTCCTTTAAACCTTTTATTGGAGGTACAGGGTAATAACTGGGCAATTGGGCAAAAAAATGAAATAAAATAACCAGACTGGTAAATAAATAAAACTACTTTCAGACAACATGATCTTCTATACAGAAAAATATGTAGGAATCCACTAAAAATTTATTAGAGATAACTAACATATTCATCAATGTTGTAAGGTGTAAGATCAATATAAAACAGCAATGAATGATCTGAAAACAAAATTAAGAAAATGTCTCGTCAGTAGTAGCATGAAAACAAACAAAATCCTTAGGAATACTTTTAACCAAGGAAGTGTAAGAATTATACACCGAATACTATAAAACTTCATTTAAAGAAATTTCACGCCAGTCAGAATGGCTGTGATCCATAAGTCTACAAGCAATAAATGCTGGAGAGGGTGTGGAGAAAAGGGAACTCTCTTACACTGTTGGTGGGAATGCAAACTAGTACAGCCACTATGGAGAACAGTGTGGAGATTCCTTAAAAAACTGGAAATAGAACTGCCATATGACCCAGCAATCCCACTGCTGGGCATACACACTGAGGAAACCAGAAGGGAAAGAGACACGTGTACCCCAATGTTCATCGCAGCACTGTTTATAATAGCCAGGACATGGAAGCAACCTAGATGCCCATCAGCAGATGAATGGATAAGAAAGCGGTGGTACATATACACAATGGAGTATTACTCAGCCATTAAAAAGAATACATTTGAATCAGTTCTAATGAGATGGATGAAACTGGAACTTATTATACAGAGTGAAGTAAGCCAGAAAGAAAAACACCAATACAGTATACTAACGCATATATATGGAATTTAGAAAGATGGTAACAATAACCCTGTGTATGAGACAGCAAAAGAGACACTGATGTATAGATCAGTCTTATGGACTCTGTGGGAGAGGGAGAGGGTGGGGAGATTTGGGAGAATAGCATTGAAACATGTATAATATCATGTATGAAACGAGTCGCCAGTCCAGGTTTGATGCACGATACTGGATGCTTGGGGCTGGTGCACTGGGACGACCCAGAGGGAGGGTATGGGGAGGGAGGAGGGAGGAGGGTTCAGGATGGGGAACACAGGTATACCTGTGGCGGATTCATTTCGATATTTGGCAAAACTAATACAATATTGTAAAGTTTAAAAATAAAATTAAAAAAAATAAAAAAGTAAATAAAATACAAAAAAAATAAAGAAAGAAAGAAATTTCAAAAGACCTACATAAATGAAAATAATTGGAAGACTTAATGTTAAGATAACAATACTTCTCAAGCTGAAGTGCAGACTCAATACCTTACCTATAAAATTCCAACTCCCCTTATTTTTGCAGAAAGGTTAATTTGAAAATTCTTGTGGAATTACAAGGGGCTCTGAATAAAGGAAATAATTTTGTTAATGAACAAGTTTGGAGGATTCACACTTTCTGATTTCAAAGCTTACTATGAAGCTACAGTGTAATGGGCTTCCCTGGTGGGTTAGATGGTAAAGAGTTCACATGCAATGCAGGAGACCTGGGTTTGATCCCTGGGTCAGGAAGATCCCCTGGAGAAGGGAAAGGCAACCCAGTCCAGTAACCAACCCACTTGCCTGGAGAATCCCATGGACAGAGGAGCCTGGTGGGCTACAGTTCATGGGGTTGCAGAGTCGGCCAGGATTGAGCAACTAACACTTTCACTTTCACAATGTGATAGTTGCATGACTATAGACATACAGATCAATGGAATAGAATGAGAGCCTGGAAAAAACACATACATCTATGGTCAGTTGATTTTAACTAGGGGGGCAAACATCATTCAATGGGGATAAAGAGTCTTTCCAGTGTGTGTGTATATATATATTTATACATATACACATTATGTATGCACATGACAAGTGGTTTCTGTCACGCTTGTGCTCAGTCATGTCCCAAACTTTCTGACTCCATGGATGGTATCTGATCAGGCCTCTCTGTCCATGGGGTTCCCAGGCAAGAATACTGGAATGGGTTGTGATTTCCTTCTCCATTGTATCTATTGTTTATTTGTTAAAGAAAATGCTCATTCTTTAGCTTCCAGGAACACTGAGGGGCAAAAGAAAGTGATACACTGTGATACGTCATAGCCTTTTTTCCTTTTTTAGCTGTTCAGATGAAGGCATTCATTTTTCAGAAATAAATTTCTATAACTTACAAGATATGTGCTATTACCCCTGTTTTACAGAAATAATACTGAGTCTCAGACAGTTTAAGCATTTTACATTTTCTCTAGGAAAATGTGTAGGTCATACAACTTCAAAGTGGCATATCTAGGATTCAAATCTGTATGTATGACTGCCATGATGTAAGATGTTTCCATTGCACTGAGCAGGACAGCAAAACTTTACTAATGTTTTCATCACATTATAAGGAATGGCTCAGTACACACTCCAGTCATCAGCCTTTCATGGACTATTGAACACTGTCAAATAAGGATTAGAGGCAACACAAAACTCAAAGACCTGGTAATGCACTTCATGGTATTTTCACATTTGGTATAGCAAGAAATGTTGCCATAACACTATGATAGCCAGGACAGTTATCTCCAACTTTTGGATAAAAACAATACCTATCATCATCATCATTATAACTCACATTTATTGAATGTCTGCCTTGTGCAAGACACAATGCTAAACATTTATTTAATCACTCACTGTAAATGTTCTATGAGAATTGTTCTATTGTTAGCACTAATTGCACAGGTGAAGACACTGAAGGTTAGAGAAGGTATATAATTTTTCTGTGGTCACATAGCTATTAGCATGTCTGGGGTTTAAAGTCTGGTGTACCTGGTTCTAAGGCTAGTGTTGTTTCTACTGATAGCTTCTGCAATAAATTAGCTGTATCTTGCATTATATTCCCCCTTCTATTAGAAAGATGTAACAAAATATTGGGGTGTATCAAACTCCCTACCTTCATTTTGTTAAATCTACCCCAAGTTTGCTCTGGTTTATTTAAGCTTTGGATGCCCTTCTGTGTGATGTGGACTTTTGAATTCTCTTCCCCCACTTCTGAACAGGTGCAGATTATTTCAGAGTTTCAGAGTGTCTCTCCTGTCTTCATTCCCTGTTTCTCTCTCTTCTTCATACTTACCATTTTTCCATTCCTTTCTCCAGCCCCTGGGCTTCCCAGGTGGCACAGTGGTAAAGAATCCACCTGCCAATGCAGGAGTTGCAAGAGATGCGAGTTCGAATCCTGGGTCAGGAAGATCCTCTGGAGGAGGAAATGGCAAAGCTGCTCCAGTATTCTTGCCCAGGAAAATTAATGGAGAGAGGAGCCTGGTGGGTTACTGCCCATGGGGTTGCAAAGAATTTGACACAACAAAGCATGCATGCGTGAGCATACACACACAAACAAACATTTCAGCCCCTAGGACCACACAGGTGAGTGGGATCACTGACTGCATTGTGATTTGTGGAGATCCAGGAAGATAATATAATTTCACAAACCCTTGTCTTCAATTTCCTCAAATGATACTGAATACTAATTTGTCTTCATGATTGTTCTATGTTCAAAAGCTTCATAATTTTTTTTAAGTGACCCTAGGAAGAATTTTCACCTTTTATTTAACAAATAGGGAATTTCCTGAATTTAGGCCATGGAAAATATAGCCTATTGCCCGCTGTGAGAACAGGTGTGTGTGTGAGGGGGGGTGTGGGTGCAGACGTACTTGAGCATGCATATGTGTATATGTGTATTTATGAGTCCGAGCAACAAGAGTGAAGGTTAGTATCTAGCCCACTGTGATAAGAGGGTGTGTGTGTGTGTGTGTGTGTGTGTGTGTGTGTGTGTGTGTACTTGAGCGTGTGTAAGTGTATATGTGCGTTTATGAGTCCGAGTAACAAGAGAGAAGGTTAGTGGAATAGGAGTATCCTTCAACCACTTCACATTTTCCCAGTGTAGACCTCGGTTAGGGTTCAAGGAGAACAGTGGGAGGGAAAAGTTAGATGGAGGAGTAGATTTCTACCCATTTTTAACCTCTAGTGAAGCCCTTCTTTGATCTATGAATAAAACTACACAACATTTTATAGCACACTAAAATGCAATCATTGGTCAGAAACACAAGGAATATAATGGAAAATAAAAGCATGGGCACTAGAGGGAGGTTGAACAGAGTTTACATGGACTAGGTCTGCAACCTCTGACAAGCTGACTCACATCTCTGCATCTCTGTGGAGTAGAAAACACTCTCCGACATACATCACAGCAGGATCCTCTATGACCCACCTCCCAGAATATTGGAAATAAAAGCAAAACTAAACAAATGGGACCTAATTAAACTTAAAAGCTTCTGCACAACAAAGGAAACTAAGCAAGGTGAAAAGACAGCTTTCAGAATGAGAGAAAATAATAGCAAATGAAGCAACTGACAAACAACTAATCTCAAAAATATACAAGCACCTCCTACAGCTCAACTCCAGAAAAATAAATGACCCAATCAAAAAAATGGGCCAAAGAACTAAACAGACATTTCTCCAAAGAAGACATCCAGATGGCTAACAAACACATGAAAAGATGCTCAACATCACTCATTATCAGAGAAACGCAAATCAAAACCACTATGAGGTACCATTTCATGCCAGTCAGAATGGCTGCAATCCAAAAGTCTACAAGCAATAAATGCTGGAGAGGGTGTGGGGGAAAGTGACCCCTCTTACACTGTTGGTGGGAATGCAAACTAGTACAGCCACTATGGAGAACAGTGTGGAGATTCCTTAAAAAACTGGAAATAGAACTGCCTTATGACCGAGCAATCCCACTGCTGGGCATACACACTGAGGAAACCAGAATTGAAAGAGACACATGTACCCCAATGTTCACTGCAGCACTGTTTATAATAGCCAGGACATGGAAGCAACCTAGATGTCCATCAGCAAGCAGACAAATGGATAAGAAAGCTGTGGTACTTATACACAATGGAATATTACCCAGCTATTAAAAAGAATACATTTGAATCAGTTCTAATGAGGTGGATGAAACTGAAGCCTATTATACAGAGTGAAGTAAGCCATAAATAAAAAACACCAATATAGTATACTAACACATATATATGGACTTTAGAAAGATGGTAATGATGACCCTATATGCGAGACAGCAAAAGAGACACAGATGCATAGAACAGTCTTTTGGACTCTGTGGGAGAGGGCGAGGGTGGGATCATCTGAGACAATAGCATTGAAACATGTATATTATCATATGTGAAACAGATCGCCAGTCCAGGTTCAATGCATGAGACAGGGTACTCAGGGCTGGTGCACTGGGATGACCCAGAGGAATGGGATGGGGAGGGAGGTGGGAGGGGGTTTCAGGATGGGGAACACATGTACACCCGGGGCAGATTCATGTCAATGTATGGCAAAAGCCACTACAATATTGTAAAGTAATTAGCCTCCAATTTAAATAAAATTTTTAAAAAAGAGTGGCTGGAGCACAATAAAACAGTCATTATACTCAACACTGGCTATTGTTTTCATTATTACAGTATGATTCCTTCTACTGCCATTACTACAACTAATAACTCTCTTGACAAACAGCAGTGGTCTGATAAAATGGACACAGAACAAGTAAGTCTTGTGACATTGGGGACAGAAAAGGAGTGTAGGCTTGTTCGGGGCATCACACTACAAGAACTTAGGCTAGGTGGAAGACAACTGGGCATATTAGAATTGGGAGGGTTGGAGAAGAAGAATGCAGAGAATTAGACTAATGGGGAGGCAGTTCACTACGTTACAATTTAGTTTATCTATGTACTTGTACAATTTTGTACATTCAGTTCTATATATTTCCTCTTCTTTTGCCAGAATGAAAAAGGTTTTAGAGTTAAGGATGAGAAAAACAAGGGACATTTTAGCATCCCCAAATGGGAGGGTGTGTCTAATTATGTATGGAGAAAGAGTATCATGGCTGAAAATAGGTAAGAGGAGTACAGAACACTTCCTCCATTTAAGGAAGAAAACACTGGTAATCTACTTAAATGAAAATCAATTTTAGTGGCTTCTTTATTACACTTTTATGGTCTACAAAGTCCCATCGTTTTCATGCTGCAGAGTGAATGGTATGTAATGCTATACCAATGATAAATTTTTCATTAGAAGAGAAGGGCAAGTTTTAACTTTTTAATAAGAATTATTTCCCTAGACTCTATCCAGTATTCAAACCATTTAATTTGTAAGGCCATATCTCTCATTCAAAAAACTTCAAGTGACACTAATCGGGCTCAGCTATTTTCATTATTAATGTACAAGAATGCTAATCTAGTGTGACTTGACTCTTTAGCCATAATATTAAGGTTTTTCTTTACCCTTAAGCAGAATTTAAGATTAGCAATAAAATTTAACATTTTCATATTATCTACTTACTTTACTAATGTTACATTCACTGGAGATTAACTGGGACTAATAAATGGGTCTCTGTTTCAAAGTATACAGTTATTTCTGGGATTTCCAGGGGACTATTCTAATCCTAACATCACATGTAGTGTGACACTGAAATTTATAATAAGAAAAAAAGCAATTAAATAAAATAAAAGACAGCATAACTTAGAGCCTCCTATAAGTTTTACTCTTTCTTGATTTATTATTGTAATACGTCCTCATTAATACGGACCTCATAAACTCGAGTTTTCTGATCATTTGGACACAGGCTGGGCTTAAGCTGACCTTGTATTATCCCTGAAGAAAGGCTTTACTAAGCAAATTAACGGTATAAACAGAAATGCTGGAGGAATATTCAAACTACTTAGTAGACGGAACTGTGCTTTCAAATACTTTAATTCCATCCCATTATTACAGTGATTACAAGTGAATCTTATCTTTCCTTAAAGCAGGCCCAGCATGATTCTTACTCATCACAAACTACCCAGCACTCCTTTTGACACATTCCACTGTTTAGATTCCTCACCCGTTCAGACTGGTCTCTCCTACAATTAGCCGGAATTAATAGTGATTGACCAACTAACACTATATTGTAAATCAACTGTTTCCCAGTAAAATTTCTTTTTAAATAGTGACTGACCATTTAGATTGATGTTATTATTTACACAGCATTCTTTCCTGGAAGAGCTTCATAAATATTATGCTAACATTTAACACCTCCCTTTAAACAGACTGACATTTCTAGTAGATCTCAGAGAAAGAATCATGCAATGGAGTATGTTACAAGCACGTGTTTCAAACGTGTTATTAATACAAAAACACACTACTCCAAATGAACCATGACAAGGTTCATAAACCACATAGTCAGAAGTGCCTACCTTTCTTTCAGAGCTAAGAAAGTGATTGGGGATTCAAAAATACAAAAGCAATCCCAGTACTGAATCTCAAGGAAATAGGCTTTAAATATTTTCTTTCCTCGATGGCCCAGTAAAGCAAATGGATATTTCATGAAATCTAGGTTAAAGTCTGGACACTCCCAGTATATCAAAAAGAAACTGTCTACAGTACCTTAGCAGGTACTCTAAAAAGAAAAACCTTTGAAGTAGACAGATCCGAAGTTCTAGGTATGCAAGAGATTTGTTAGATGTTTCTAATTCATTATCACAGTGACCATGTAGGAAGTTTTCATTATCCTGCTTGGACAAAGTAAACACCTGAAGCACATGGGGTTTGTGAAATTGCCCTGTGTCGCCAAGGGTGTTGCAGAGTTGAGATGAGAACCTAAGTCCTCAGCATCTACATGGCCTGGTGGTGGTAGTGATGAATGAGCCACTGAAGTTGCTGCTGTTGACAGAAGTGAAAATGGTAGTAGCCATGTACCTTGTGTTAGGACCTAAGTATTTACCATAAACTTTTCACAAATCCTCATAATACAATGAGGCAGGAGGTTGGTACTATTATCACTCCCAATTTGTAGATGAGGAAACTAATAAAGAGAGTAGCTGGCCTTTGTTAAGTCCACACAAATAGTAAGCAGTAGAACTGAGACTGGATCCACAGTCTGACTATAAATCTTAAATGTTAACAAACTCATCTCTAGCAAACAAAACTGCTCCCTGCCTTTATTATACTCAGTGAGGTAGTTCAGGAGATTCCTTTTGTCTCACTTGTTGTTGTTCAGTCGCTAAGTCATGTTGACCTCTTTGTGATCCCATGAACTACAGCACACCAGGCTTCCCTGTCCTTCACTATTTCCTGGAGTTTGATCAAACACATGTCCATTGAGTCCATGATGCTATCCACCATCTCATCCTCTGTCGAACCCTTCTCCTCCTGCCCTCACTCTTGCCCAGCAACAAAGTCTTTTCAAATGAGTTGGCCCTGCACATCAGGTGGCCAAAGTATTGGAACTTCAGCTTCAGCATAGGTCCTTCCAATGAATATCTGGGTTGATTTCCTTTAGGATTGACTGGTTCGATCTCCTTGCTGTCCAAGGGATTCTCAAGAATCTCATCTGAGGTATGGATAAATTCTCAGTTATCTCTGCTGCCAGCATTCCATGCTAGTAAGGTCTGGCCCACAAAGACCAATGTACATACTTTATTTTATTCTATGTAAAACTCACCTAACTTTTATCTGTTTCATGGCCCTTGACCATAACCCCAACTATGGGCAGTCATCTCCCAAAGGCAAATAAATATTGCTGATAAGGAATATGGAAGAGGGAAAAGCATGTTTCTCTGTCTTAAAGTGAATGTCCCATGGATGATGGCAGAGAAAGAATTATGAGTCTCATTTTACCGATTTGATACCAAGGAGGCTCAATGACTTACTCAGTGGCACACAGTTAAGGAGTCCAGTAAGTGGCAGGATCAAGATTCAAACTTAGCTTTGTCTATGCCAAAGCTCCTGCCATTTGCATTTCACCGCACGGTTCACCATGTGCTTCTGCTCAGGGAGGTACATTCTGGAGCTAGATTGTCTAGGTTTGAGTCCACCCTCTAATGCTTTCTGTCTTGGATAAGTTACCTAATCTCTCTGAGACTTGATTCTTAGATCTGTTACTAGAACTGATCTCATGGGGTTGTGAAGATTAAGCGAGATAATGCATCTGAAGGAACACACTGATATCCCAGTACCCAGAGGTATGTTCCTCACTTTGGTGTTGTTTTCTTTTCTGAGTTCCTGATTCCTATTATCTGGATTTGCACTGTCCAGTAATAGCCAATGGCCACATACGACTATTAAATTTAAACCAATTGAAACTACTTAAAATTAAAAACTCAGCTCCTCTGGTACACTAGATACATTTCAAGTACTCAACAGCCACATGGAGCTAAGAGCTAACATATTGAGTAGTACAGATTTATAATATTTTCCACACGGCAGAAAGTTTTGCTGCAAACAGAAAAATCACACAGGCTTATATATACACATGTACATAAATACACAGAAAGGGAGCTGGAAAGATGCAAATAAGATCATTGAGGATGGGATAAGAAATTAAGGGGGAACTTCTGTTTTGTTTTGTAAACTTTCTTGTTGTTTGAAAGGTGAATACATTTATTATTTTGAAATCTAAGAAAACACAAAAATACTCTCTTTAAAAGTAAGCAACTTTAGGGGAAATAGATTGCTCTCAGGTCTTAGTGTAAGAGAAGACTTTCTAAGCAACAGAGAAAAGCCTGAAGGGGTAAGGGCAGGTGGTCTTCATGGTAGAGGATATTCACCTAAGGACTTTGCTCAGTGTCTGGCACACAGCAAATATTTGCTACCAGATAAAGTATTAATTAGGCTTCCCCAATGGCTCACTGGGTAAAGAATCTACCTGCAATGCAGGAGACACAGTAGACATGGGGTTCGATCCCTGGGTCAGGAAGATCCCCTAGAGGAGGAAATGCAAACCCACTCCAGTATTCTTGCCTGGGAAATCCCATGGACAGAGGTACATGTGGGCTAGAAAATGGTTCTGTTGAAGCCAGGGGAAGAAGAGAGTATTTTTTTCGCAGATAGTAAGGAGCTTTTGTAAGATAATATCCTCCAAGAAGGGATTCCCTGGTGGCTTAGATGGTAAGGAATCCACCTGCAGTGCAGAAGACCTAGGTTCGATCCCTGGGTCGGGAAGTTGCCCTGGAGAATGGAATGGCAACCCCCTCCAGTATTCTTGCCTGGAGAATCCCATGGATAGAGGAGCCTCGAGGGCTACAGTCCATGGGGTTGCAAAGAGTAGGACATGACTGAAGTAATTGAGCACACACACATCCTCCAAGGGGCAAAACAGTCTCTTCAGCCTGGCCTTGCCCAGTCCTCTTGGATTCCTAAGCCACAGTTAGAGCAGCTCTTGAAAAATCAGACAACAAGCATATCAAGAAAATCACAAGCCACCCCATGCCCAGCAAAAGAAGTTATGAAGCATCCTTCATCACCCAGGCAAGGGGCCAATGAGCAGGGCTAGTCATGCTGACTTGCTCGTTACCTTAGAGAGAACATCCTGAATTATTCCATGGCTCCTCACCAAAGGGTTGATGGAGTAAAGCAAGAAACAGAAAATCAATTCCAATGAGAACAATAGCTTTTAACTTTTAGATTAAAGGAGAAAAGCTGATAATGCAAAGGCTCTGACAGTTCAACTCCTGTTGGAAGAAAAAAAAAAAATGATTACTTCAAGCCTCCTCCTTCCTAACCACCACTGCTACCTGGCTCTTTCTTGATTCATTTTCCCTAGGAGGAGGTTTTCCTCACTTACTTCTACCCTGGGGGACAGATCAAAGGAGCAATGCAGCTAAAAGCACAAAGAGGATCATTAGTGATTGCCACATTAAGGCTTTCCAGAAACTTTTTCTTCTTACCTTGACAAATTTTAAAAGATGGTAAAACCAGATGCAGCATCAACAGTCTCAAAATGGAAACATTAAATGCAAAGGGAACAATTACTTGCATCCAATCAACCATTTTACATGCTTTGCAGCATTCCTAATTCCCAGGAATTTAAAGAGTAGAATACACTGCCTCTTTAGAATCCTGGAATAATTGAATGTTAGCCTAACACTTGTTCTGGTGCAATCAATCACTGAGCATGATGTTGCCTGACAACACCTAATGAAAGCTGACAGATTCATTTCTGCTAGGTAAGAGAAGTCAGCTGCCCACCACAGAGCACTATATTCTTTCTAATTGATGCTCACTCATAGATCCAGGGGTTAGGCAGGAACATATTATTACTCTGAAGAAATAGAAGTCATGAACTTCCTGTAACAATGGCTCTTAATAACGTTAATACTGGTAGAGACTTTGGAGAGAGCATCTGAGGCAAACCCATCCATCTTACAGATGAAGAAACTGAGAGTGTGAGGAGGGAGAGAACATAGAGCTCATTCATTCATCTCCGAGTTGAGGCTGGGACCTAGGTTCATTGACTGATCTAACTTACCGATAAAAGACTGTTTTGAAAGGTCAGCAAAGCACAAGAGATTCACAAACACAGAAGACTGAATTTATGTACTAGTTTCTGAAGTTCACGTTGCTAGATTTGGTGGTAACATTGGTCATAACATTGATAATACAGGAATACATTTCAAGGCCATCAAGAAGGCCACGGTTTTTCTTGATTTATAAAAATGAAAAAAGGGAAGATTGCAGTCATATGTTTAAATGACCGTTGGAACACTCACATGGGTTTGACTTGTGTCCTGTTTTTCCCTTCCCCTCCCTCGGAATAAAGTTTCATAGCAGAGCCTATTCTTCAGCTATTCATTTCATTTTAGGAGAGAGTAAAGTTGATTTATGTGCTTCTTAATATTCATAAACCAGATCCATGTGTCTTCCCTCACTCTGGTTAATGTCATAAGTTATCATCTTATATAGTTATTTTACAATGTTTGTAGGACTTTGACATACACTTAAGAATAATCAATATATTTCTGTGGGATATAATTTTTGTGCCTTTTTACTTTTGATGGAAGATTACTGGTAGAAGTTTAAACACCTGAGGACCCCCTCTTTACCTTGATCTGCAAAATGGGAATGGTGATAACAGCACCTACCTCATAGGGTTGATATGAGACTATTAAAGGAGTTAGTATTTGAAAGCACTTGTAACACTGCTTGGCAAACTATTTGTTAAATAAATCTGTTACACAATAAAGCATCCAGCTGGCATTGAACTCCAGACCAAATGTAAATATATGGGGCATGGGTTTTCAATATTGGCTTTATAGCAGAATGTCCCATGCAGATGCTTAGATTCTATTCCAGACCTACGGAATCTGAACCTCAAGTAAAGAGCAAATTTGGGTGGAAAGTGTGTCTATAGTTTGAGTGTGTGTGTGTGCATTTTTCTGTCTATGTGTATATGTATTTGCCTGCATTTAAAAATTTCATAGAACCATTGGCTTAGAAATTGGTGACCATGTGAGGCAATTTCTAACTTTCTTTGAAATACTGAAACCTGAACTTCCCAAACTGGTATTCCTTTTTAATTCATCAGCACTAACCAATCCTTCCAATTTATCCCAAGTACAAAATTATTAAAGTGCCCTTCTGACAGCTCTTCTGATCTAGAAAATGGTAAACGTGGTAAATATTTAAAGAAATAGCACATCAACACAGCATTTCAAAGAGGACTCTGGGAAGGGAGAGTTTGGGCCCGTTGTTTAGAACTCTACTGCCCCCTTGCCTTAGTTTTCAAGCAAAGTTCACTGTAATACTGCCAGTGCTATTTTTATACCTTTTCCTAATTTGCCTTCTTTAGGCTGAAGCATATTTAATAAAAGCTAATTAAAATGTACTTTGAAGGGGAAAGGGGGAGTCATAGTATTAAAGGAAAGGCTACCCACCATTATAACACTGGTCATCTGAGTGTACAGACTTGAAGATTCTCAAGTTCCTCCCATAAGCCACACTGGTATTTATTAAATCTAAGTTGGTCCTTGATGAGTTTCACTACCCTGAGACACCAATCAAAAATACATTTCCATAGGACTGGTTAGTCCAGACATTTATGTAACTGATCTACTTGTTCTGCTCCTTTCAACCATCATATTTTTCAGTCAAAATGTCAGCAGCTGCTCCTAGACACATTTGAGTTTACTCAGTATCACAGTTAGTACTAGAAGGTTTTGCTTCCAGGAACTCTTACTCAGGAAATCAAGCATAATTTTGGATATAAAGTGGTTAAAAATTAATAGGCAACAAGGGTTGGATGTGGTACATAGGCAAGATTGCTTGGGAAACTGATGAAGACATGTTCTGGGACCAGGACACAGGCAGCTGCCTCACTGAAGTATTAGGGAGAAATAAGGACAAGATCAACTTTCAAGAATGTGGGCAGAAGACTCATGGTTGTACACTGGATGAGAGTCTGCCTGCCAATGCAGGAGACTTGGGTTTAATACCTGGTCCAGGAAGATTCCACATGCCAGGAAGCAACTGAGCCTGCACCCTAGGCTAGGAGAGCCCACAGGCTACAACTTCTGAAGTCCTCATGCCCTAGAGCCCATGCTCGACAACAGAAGCCACCATGATAAGAAGCCCGCACACCACAAGTAGAGAGTAGTCTCCACTCGACAAAACTAAAGAAAGCCCATGCATAGCAATGAAGACCCGGCACAGCCAAAAATAAATAAAGAAAATTTTAAAAAGAGAATGGGGGCAGAGAGAGAAATTTTGGCATCAGTGGTCAGTACTTTCAACCTTTCAGGTTTCTATGCCAATCCGGCCTCCCATTCAAAGTCTCCACACCTCCCTTCATCTGTGTTCCTTGACTCTCCCACCACCAGTGACTTGTAGTGTTCAGCTAATCCAACCTCTCTTTCATCCCATGGGTAAAAGCAATACTAATCTGAAAACCACCTCAGGGAACTTCCCTCCAGTGTTGGAAAGGGAGGGTAGGAGAAGGAGACACAAAAACCAAGACTAACCTAAAAAAGAATCACCTTTCAATAGCTAGGTAGCCTATCACAGTTACCAAATTTAATACAACTCCTGCCTTAGGGAATATTCTATGCAGTAGATCTTAATTGCCACAACTTGTAAAATAGCAATCAAATTAAAACAAAGTACAGGAAAAAATTTTCTTCAAACAACAGTGGCAGCACAACCCTGCTGACAGCATTTTATATAAAAGGGATAGCATTTTTTTTTGGTGTTTGAACACTAAGAGTCTATTTAATTTTTTGAAAAATCCTTCCTACTCATCAGTTCTAGCTCTTATCCAAGACTGACAGTAGGTTATTCTCTTGACGCCACATTCCTGCTCTTTGATTTTTACCAAATAACTTTAGTCCTGACTCCCTGCTCCTCCATACCCTAACCACTTCTTAGACTAGCAAGGAACAGAAAGGGATGCTCAACCAGAGTGTGAAACGAGCATTTTTAGGATGAGATGTCAATAAGAGATATTTATATGAGTATGACAGAAAGCAATTCATATACTCATGTACGCATGAGATCTGGTCTCCAACCACCTAGGAGCCATTTTTATAGCCACCAGTTTTCATTAAACTCTGTTAGAGAAATTCTCTCTGTGTGTGTGCTCAGTTGTGTCCAACTCTTTGTAGCCCACCAGGCTCCTCTGTCCATGGGATTTCCCAGGCAAGAATACTAAAGTGGGTTGCCACTTCCTCCTCCAGGGGATCTTCCCAATGCAGGGATTGAAGCCATGTCCCCTGCATCTCCCGCATTTGCAGGGGGATTCTCTACCACTACGCCACCTTGGAAGCCCAAGAGAAGTCCTATTTTATGTCAAAATAGAAACCAAACAGTATTGTCTCCAAGCATGTGCCGTTTGAACTCTCAGACCCTTACCTCTCTATCTGACCTATTTAAATTGGACTTGATGTTCTCGAGGGGCAGTCCTTCCATTACTAACAAGTTTTAGTTTTGTTTCATTTTTTCCAATCAAATTATATTAGTATATTGAGCTGCCTATTTCATCTTCACAGCTTTGTTTCCAGAAGCCTACATCTAAATCATTTCAAATGCTTTCCTCACTTACAGTTTCAGTACATATAGCCAGTAGGTTTTAGAAACCAACAGGTTTTCAATCCCTTTGACTCAAAGGAAAGTGGCTGACAGGTGACTGATGGAGAAAGTTTATACCTATTTAGTAGTCATTCAGGCCAAGAGGCTCCAAACCTTTGTCAGAACAGCTGAAGCAGAACATTATTGAATACTTTCCATGAAATAAATTGAGGATTTCTCAGGATTTAGTTGCAATGGGTTTGGTAAGTATAAAATGAAGATGAGTGTGTATTGCATGCTCAGTCCTGTCCAACTCTTTGAGACCCCATGGATTGTAGCCTGCCAGCTTCCTTAGTCCATGGAACTTTCCAGGCAAGAATACTTGAGTGGATTGCCATTTCCTACTCTAGGGATCTTCCCAACCTAGGGATTGAACTCATGTCTCTTGTGTCTCCTGCATTGGCAGGTGAATTCTTTATCACTGTGCCACCTGGGAAGGCCAAAACGAAGGCAAACACAGCCAATTCCTTGAACAGAGATCAAAGATGGAACCATGAAGCCCTCAGAGACGAACTCTGAATTATGCTGGCCAAAGGACCTAGTTTATATACTGCTGATGGAGGCAAGAGACTATTATCATTATGTACCATGGGGTGAACCATCCAGCAAACATTGTGGCTGATATTAAATCAGATTCTTCCCTCAGATTCTTTACTCAGTAAAGAAGTAGAAAGCAAGCTCTTCCAACATGAAGACCATTTTCAGCACCTTAGTTTTTGGTCAGTCAGCGGACTGTCATGAAGTATATCCCTAATATATACATTTGCATTTACCTCTGAAGCAGACAACAGTTCAAATCTGCCAGCGATTTACAATATCTTTGCTCCTGGTTGTCAGTATTACACTTGGATATAAAATGGACTTGAGTTGCATTTTTACTGGGCAATTATGATCATTGAGGATTTCATGGTCATCACTGTGCACATCAGCACTCACTCTCCAGAGCAAGAGATGGAAAATTAAAATGGCTGAGACTGAGGTTTGACCTAAAACTATTTCCTGGGAGCCATTTTAAAAATTGAATTCCTTATACTAGCTTGCAGGGCTTCCTAGGTGGCACTAATGGTAAAGAATCCACCTGCCAATTCAAGAGACACAAGAAATGCGGGTTTGATCCCTGGGTCAGGAAGATCCCCTGGAGTAGGAAATGGCACCCAGTATTCTGGCCTGGAAAGTTCCATGGGCAGAGGAGCCTGGTGAGCTACAGTCCATGGGGCCACAAATAGACACAACTGAGTGCATGTATACACATATACTAGCTTGCTTGGGTTTTCCCGCAAGCTAAATTAATAACAACAACAATAGTAATAATAATAATAACAATATATTCCAGCTAACTCAGTGTTTTAGTAAGTAGAATCTGCTAAAATATGATCTAGCTGATTAACCTTTGGTAAATAACATGAAATCATCCATAGATCATAGGATCTGAATGGAGATTTAATATTTTTTTTTTATACAGAAGGAAACAGAGGTCCAGGAAAAGTGAAAAGGACTCAGCCAGAGTTCCACAATTAATCTTAGAGCTGAGCTCTACAGCCAGATTTCATCTTGCAAGGATTGATCTGTATGAAAGTGAAAGTGTTAGTCTTTCAGTTGCATCTGACTCTGAGACCCCATGGACTGTGGCCCACCAGGCTCCTCTGGAAATCTTCAGGCAAGAATACTGGAGTGGGTTGCCATTCCCTTCTCCAGAGGATCTTCTGGACCCAGGGATTGAACCCTGGGTCTCCTGCATTGCAGGTGGATTCTTTACCATCTGAGCCACCATAGCCAAGGTCAACACTAAGTTCTCTGGGGTTACATTTTCTTTGCTCTCAAAAGAAGTCGTCTTAATGATGTTATCTATTCCAATCCTAAACTTCTTGATTTTTTTCAAATTAAGACTGTAATTACTATACCTGCCTTAGAATGTTTGCTGATTTTTAACCAGTTCAGAGGTGTGGGCATTATAATGACAAAGCATATTTTTGGATTTCCTATAGTACCTCAAAATAGACGATGCAACACAGAGTGTAGAAAATTGTCACAAGCCACCTTTTATCTCAGAGGTGCACTTAAATGGAACTTTGAAAGATCATGTCTGTTCTGTCCTGTGGCTGATGTTCTTTGATTGAAATGCAAATCTATTTTTTTCCTTGAATACCTGATAGTGCTAAGAACTTCTGTATACAAAGGAGAAAATATATGCTTCCTTAATATGACATTTTATTACTTTCAGTTGGAGCTCTTTAATTCAGAAGGAATACAGGTAGGAAAATTACTAGCTTGACTGCGATGCTCACTAGAAGAAATCTGTCATTTTTTTTTTTTCAAAATTAAAATAACCAAGGTGTTTGCAAATTTACCTTCTGAATATGTTTTCTTAGGCACACAAAGAATAGATATTCAAATTACAGGAAAGCGTTACTTTTTAAGTTAAAAGTTTCTCCTTTCACCTTTGAAAAAAGGAAAATGGGCTTAATTGTAGGCAGCAGTATATTAAGTCATTCTGGTTGCTCTTTCCCTTGCCAACTACCAGAGCATTCTTTTAATATAGCATTTTCAAATAGGCAAAGCCACTGGGCTTCTTCAGTAAAAGCTGGTGAGATTTAGTGAGACTGAATACTTTTACCACAAAGGTTGTGAAGTTGTTAACTACTATGATTCTAAAGGATAGGATTTTGCATTTGACTATATATCAAATCCACAGATGATTTCCATTTCTTTTCTAAGTACTCACTTTTCAGTATTTGCTATAAATTTATAAGATAGCAAAAGATAAAGATTAGAAGCAATTGTATTTAGCTTCTACACACTGATATGCATCTTTGTGTTTTTCATTTTATTTTCACCATTGTCAAAACATTCACTGCATAATACTGAAAAGAATAAACAGCAAGTTTTTCCATTATAATTTTGAAAGGACTAATAGATGCCATGTAGGGCAAGCTGTACTAACATCAGGCATTGGCTCTATAGAACTGATATTATATGTCTGACATGATTTCACCATTCATATAACAATAAGTAAGGATATAAAGAGGACATGATAATAAATTGGTGATTTCAGAGATAGTATTCAAGGAATATTCACATTTTCCTCTCAAATGTTTGTTTATAAATGTGAAATTTATGAGACAAAATGATAAATTCAGTCATTTCTTCTTAAATATGTATCTCTTTCACTTTGCCCATATCTACAGAGACAGATAATTCAGGCTATAAGGAAATCCAGATTAGGACCTGAATTATCTAGATGGGTACTCTCTAAGAGACTCTGTGATGGTAGGCATGTTATCTGCATCATTCAATATTGTAGCCACCAGCCATTGTCTTATGAGCACATGGTAGCTAGCTGGTATGACTGAAGAACTAAAATTTTAAATGTTTTAATTAATTCCAATATAAATGTAAGTATCCATATGTGACTAGTGGCTATCATATTGAACAGCACAGACCTTGATTTTCCATGTAGAATAATGTCAACCAGTCAGGGCGTATTGTGGTGAAGACTGGGCTGAGAAGGGATCTGGATTTAGTTTTCCTGGGTATGAATCCTGGATTCCATTCCTCAGTAGCTATGTGGATTAGGACAAATTAAACACCCTCTATGAGCTTCAGTTTTCCCACTTAAAAACTAAGGACAATAATAATAGTCCTACCTAACAGGCTTGTTCTGAAGATTTAATGATATAACTAAAATCCACAGCACAATATCTGACATAGGGTAAGCACTCAAAGCACAGTGGCTGTTACTGTTATTATTGCTTGATCATCTCAAAAATTTCAATTAATTTTGGGTTATATAGAGATTTTTAATGTCAGCAGAGGTGCTTCAGTGTGTGGCAAACGAAAGTGCATAGTGGAAAAGAAAAAAAGTTCAGGCATTTAAGGAAAGAATTCAACATTTTTCTCCCCATGACATGTTATACCACAATGGAAAATTGCAAAATGACTTATAAGAGTAAATTAGGAAGTTTCAGTAAGAAACCATTGAAATCCCAGGGATTTTAAGACCTATGAGAGTAGGAAAAATTTTCATATGCTGTGGTGAGAGGTGCTCTGAAAGTATAGTGATCCAGCAAGGGAAAACAAGGCATTGTAAGTAATTCTTTAGGGAAGTTCCATCAGAAACTTAGTCTTCCTTTATTTTTCTAGCAGAAGCTGCCAGGCTCATGAAATGGTCTTTTGCTGAGCAAGAATTCCACACCAGAGAACAGTATGGCACAGACATATGGTTTTTCCCCAATATTATACCCTTTGTTCTGTAGTAGCAGAATTCCAAATTTTTAGCTCATCTTCTGTTACCCAGCACAAAGATTTCCCAGTCATCTCTGCAACTGATTGTGGCCCAGAGACTAAGTCCTAGTCAAGGGATGTAATAGGAGGTAGAGTACATAAACTCAGGTACTTTATTTCCTTTACCTTACTTCTTGTTGACTAGAATGGCTGGAGGAAGTCCTCTTTGACCATGAGATATCCTTCAGAGTGGAGGCCAGACATGGAAGAGCTCTGAAATCAATAGGCTAGACCATAACAGCCCTCCTGTGTACCTCTGCACTTGAACACTTGAGACAAACAAGCTACTGTGTTTAAAGTGAAAGTCACTCAGTCTTGTTCGACTCTTTCCAACACCATGAACTATACAGTCCATGGAATTCTCCGCCAGAATACTGGAGTGGGTAGCCTTTCCATTCTCCGGGGGATCTTCCCAACCCAGAGATCGAACCCATGTCTCCCATATTGCAGGCAGATTCTTTACCAGCTGAGCCACAAGGGAAGACCATTGTGTTTAAGCTACTCTTATTTAAGGCTTCGTATCCCTCTCAGCTAATCCTAAGTCTAACTAATCACAGGTGATATAGTGTACACTGTGTACACAATCTCTTTCCGATAAACAAAAGTTCCAAGACAGATTTGCTTTAGTTATACCTTATTTTAAAAGTGAAGGACACTTAATAGAGGGTACTCAAATAAGGATTTAGTGGATGTTGGAACATCCTATACAGGATTCAGGGGACCAGACAAAACTGAAATAGGCTGCTAAAGGACAAGTAAAGAGAGGATAACAAGGAAATGCAGAACTATGAATGCCATGGAAAATGTAGCACCGACTTACAGCAGCTATCTGTTGAAAAGCAAGAGAAATGGAAAAGTGAAAGTTATATTTTTCAGTGTACCTAATTTCTGCTTCCTAAAAGCCTCCTTTTGGGATGAGATATTTAAATTTATCATGCTGTATATATGGGCAGAAACAGGATTGTTTTTCTGCCATGTAATACTAGTGAACCTTTAATGAGGACTATCTGCTATAGAATATCTATTGTTGAGTACACAGTGCAAGTACTTGGTGGTATATTGTGGAAGCAAAGCACTAAAAGGTCTCCTAACAATTTTATCCTATTAGAATGAAACAGATTTCTTTGAGCTACTCTGAAGGAACAATTAGTATTGCATTTTAGACAGAAAAGATCATTAATCAGAACCATTTTTAGGACAACTTAGTGGCTTTAGAATAGTAATTAAAATAAATAAATTTAAATTAAAAAAAAGAATACAACAGCTATTTGGTTTATTATTTTTTAAGAACTAAGAACTTGTAGAGTTTTGGGACAAAGTACTCCCACAAGTCTATAAAAAGAAATCAATAGTTTACCTGAAATTAATACTAGATTTGTTATTCGAAGTAGAGGGAGTATTTAATTTTCAAGAGCCATATGTGAATATTGACATTTCAACTATATAGATATAACTTTATTTACTGTAGTAAAAGCATATTAATGTTGATTTATTTAAACACTTCAGTGAAGTGGCAGTTCAGTTTAATCAAGTAACAACCTAATTGGGTTATGTTTGATTTAAAATTTCAAAACACTACTATAAGATTTGTTGAATGCTGAATTTAGAAAAGTTATAATCATTAAAAATTTACATTATGTTCTGAGGCTATACTGAGTTTAGTGGCAAATTTCCAAGCAGCAGACCTTTTAAAAGACTAATTGTCTGTGACTATGTAATTCCCTCAGTGCTGAACAGGCCTTGCCATTAACTTGCAAATATGAAGTTAAAATACTCCCCAGAGCACAGACAAGAAAAAAGTACCTAAAATTTAGGAGAAGGGAAAAAAGAGTATTCCTATATGTTTCTTCCTAATTTCCCAATTGTGCATTCTACAATCGTCGTTAACACCAGCTAAAAATATGTTTTGTAAGTTATGTCAGCACACTCAGAAATTCACTCCTCAACTCTTTTCAACTGTGCTGTGTATTCTAAACACAGGATGCCACACATCCCTATAAAACCTGTAAAAAAAAATGCAATTATTGTGAGAGAAGGGATATCAACATAACTGAATTGTTCAAGATTCTCTTGAATAATTTTGCGCTCTGTAGTGGCACGATTAGTAAAGAAGCTGTCTGCCAATGCAGGAGACATAAAGAGACTGGTTTGATTCCTCAGTCAGGAAGATCCCCGGGAGGAGGGCTTGGCAACCCACTCCAGTATTCTTGCCTGGAGAATCCCATGGACAGAGGAGCCTGGCAGACTACAGTCCATAGGGTCACAGTCGGATACAACTGAAGCAACCTAGCACATTCAGGCAAGGTCATAGTAAAGTTTTATTAAGTGGAGAGGGAAGAAAGTAGTTTACAGAGTGAAAGAGGATTTTGGAATGAAATGAAAAAAGATAATTGTTTTTCATCAAGGGTGATATAAATGCCCTACAACTTAGATATCTTTCTCTAATTCTCAGTTTAGATGAGAAAAGCATTAAGTCTCTAGACCTGTGGTGCCTAACAGGGTAGCCATTTGGTTAATAATATGTGTCTACAGAAAATTTGAAATGTGGTTAGTGCAACCAAGATACTACATTTTTAAATTTTTATTAATTTAAATTGAAATTACCACATGTTGCTAGTGGTCACTGTATTGGACAGTGCGGACCTAGCAGCTTGATCAAATTGTGTCTTGTTTTGTCTTCAAGACAACTTTATAGGTGATGATGAAAACACAGGTTCCTCTAAACCTGTACTGTCCAATATGGCAGCTGTTAGTGATGCATGACTGTTGAGAACATTAAATGGTCCTAGTGCAAATTAAGATGCACTGTAAGTGCAAAATGCATGCTGGGATTTATGTATTTGTATGAAAAAAATAAGTGTACTATAACTTATCAAGAATCATTTATACTGATTAATTGGTGAAATTATGGTATTTAATACATATGTCAATTATTAGCTTAATTTCACCTTTAATTTAATGTTTTTTTTTAATGTGGCTACTAGAAAATTTAAATAATATATATAACTCACATTATATTTCTGTTGGATAGTACTACCCTAAACAAACCAGGTCAATCATTAATTCACTAAGCATGAAAAAATATATCAATGAAAAAGCATTGAAATAGTATTGCAACTATACTCCAACAAAATTTTAAAAAGTAGTACTGCAAAATTTTGCAGTTCTTTGATTTTTCCATTGTCAAATGAACTCTTTCTTTACCAAGTGCCTCGTGACACACAACATGAAAATCTCATTAATAACTCAAGGTGAACAAATTTGTCCTCTCACAGCCTTGGTTCCTCTGCCATCTCTACCTAGATTGTCCCAGTGGATACTGTTCCTGGCATTGTCTCTACTCCTTCTTCCCCCACTTTTCTGCCTCCTCACCTCCTTATTTCTGCCCTTAGCTTTGGTCTCAGTGGTGGCCTGTGAAGTTGTTTCCAAAATAGATCCCTCAGGCTGTTGAGTCACCATTCTTTGATTGGGTTTCCTATACATCGCCATTTCTTTTTCTCTCTTCCCTTTCCTTTCAATCTATTAACTCTCAAAAGAGTTTATTTTCTGAGACTAACCATGTTTTAGGCATGATATGACACCACAGATTTCCTGTGATGCCATCCAGTCTTTCTTGGTGAAAGACAGTGACAGCTGTTTCTCGGTTAGCATCCCCATTTTTCATCACCCCTTCTCTTTTTCCAAAGTATGCTGATTGGATCAGGGGAGACTCCATGGCCTACACACAAATTCTAAAGTGCTCACTGTGAAAAGAATTAGGCTAGAGCTGACACTTTTAAATAAAAAAGAAATATCTTGTTATAATAGAAGACAAGCAAATGAGGAGGTATTCACACTTAATTACTTCTAAAATCTTCTCTCTGGAGCATAGGAATCTTACATCATTAGCAGCTGGACTGAAAACCATAACACCCAAGCTAATATCAAAATTTATTAACCCGAAAGAAATATTTCAGGGAATTGAATTCCCCTTCTTGCCAAAAATAAATAACTAGATTAATTACTTAGAATAAAATAAAAGCCTTTTTTCTGTTTTTATTGGCTAAACAACACACTAGTCTTACACAGAGTAAAATGGCATGTCAAATATACAAAAAAAGTTCAGAATTATTAGAGGTCTGAAAGCAAAAAGAAGTCTGAAGAAAATACAAGTTACCAAAGCTGTAATAATATTCTGATATAATAAAGAATGGTGACAAATAAACATGTGTCATCTTCCAAGCAAAAATTAAAATATTCAAATTAAGTTCTAACTTCAAAAAAGGAACTCTCTATATGAGGAAAGCATACAAGTCCCTGTATAAGATGAGATATAAATGGCACCAGAAACACCTCTCATTCCCCTTTCTCCTGTGCCATCTATTACACTACAGACACACACAGACACACACAGCCACCTGTACCTTCTTTAGATAATGTAGAGTGAAGCAGCCTATTAAGGTATACCTATTACCAGGGAAGAGAGTTACATTAAAGAAATCTCAACCCTTACCACTTAAATTTGGCTTTCAGTTCTAATTCCCTAGGAGAGAACATAGTCCACGCTGGACTGAAATGTAGACAGTTACACTGTGTTAGATATGAGAGGGCAATATAGGTCTGGATATGATATGCTTCCTCACATGTGAAGAAATCATAGCAGGAACTCTAGATACTCAGGAGTAAAGGAGAGGACAGGATGAGAATTGTGATCATATGAAAAGATTTGATCCAACAAATAGGAGAAAGGGAGAAGACTAAGAGAGATGAAGAAATGCCCCAGAGACAAATTGTTTGTGCTGGTCTTTTACTAGGTCTGACACTCCAGAAATGCCTTAATGCTTATGAGGGTAAAAACAGTGGAAAATGCACAATGAAAGATGGATGGCATCTATCAGAGGAACAACTAGAACACAAAAGGAAATAACTCTGTGTTCAAACCTACCAGTAAGCAAGACTTACACTCCATTTTGATGGTCACCAACCCATGTATACCTGTGGCAGATTCATTTTGATATATGGCAAAACCAATACAATATTGTAAAGTTAAATAAAATAAAATTTAAAAAAAAAAACAAAAAAAAATAAAATTATAACAAGTTCTTAGTGAGTCAAATATAATTTATTTCTTATTAGAGTTCATTGGATACAATGCAGGGACTGCACAAAGACAGGAATGAGAGACAAAGAATCAGCACTTGGATTTACCACGAGGTGAGAGACAAGTTCAATCCGGAATTTCAGCATTACTGCCAGTGATAACTAGAAGAATGGGTAACTGAAGTTTTTTAAACACCAATAATCAGGTAAAGAGAAAGATATACAAATTGTAATACAGGGAGAAATTAAGATGAAAACAACTCTTATCCCACTCTGGGACATGGGGTGAGGGTCAATTAGTTCTGGGACATAAACATTTTTTTCCTGAGTCACACTACTACTCTTCATGGTAGTTTTCACTTATTGGTTGGTTATTTTCACATTTGCTCTCCATCTATTTTGCAGAAGAAGCACATATATGTTCATGCAATAGCCAAAGTAAAAACTTCCATACATCTGTGCCAAGGAGTATGTTCACAGATTTTTTAATTGTATTTGTTTGTTGTTGTTAACAATTTTTAAAAAATTTAGTGGAGTATAATTGATTTACAATGCTGTATTAACTTCAAGTGTACAGCAAAGTCAATAAGTTATATGTATATCCACTCTTTTTTAGATGCATTTTTGCTATAGGCTATTACAGAGTACTGAGTAAATTATTCACGGGAGTAACGTGAGTGCTTCATATACTATGGAGTGCATGAGAGCCTGGAAGACTTAACGTACCTTCTTCCTACTTAGCATCTAGTCTAATGAATGAGAGTAAGGCTCAAGCTCTTGGGAGAAGTATTCAAGTTTTTCAAAGCCAAATTTTCAAAGGAGGAGACATCAAAGGCTATTCAGTCAAACTTAATTCTTAAAAAGATTTCAAACATACTAACAAATGTCCCACTTTAAAAAGTCAACTACTGCTACTACTGTATGACTACTAAGCTTCTATTGGCAAGAACAGTCCCTACACCATCCTCTCCAAAAGCAAACCACATCCAATCCTTGCTCTATTTCTTCTGATGTTTACCTCCTCCTGTTTAAATTATACACTTACACTGTTATTTTAACTTTTTTCTCAATTTAAAAAACTATCTGCTGAATTCTATTATAAGATGAGAATTCAGCGTTTCTAAATGTTCCCTTCATCCAATACATATACCACATATGGCTAAGTCAGTACAATGTTTGCACTATTATGATTATATAACATTATTTATAGCTGAGCTGCTCAGTGTTTTGTTTTTTTTTTTTTTTATGATTACCTCCCTTTTCTTGTACTATGTAAAAAAATTGGAGCTCACTAATTGGCTCATATTTTCATTTCCTTAGTTTTTTATGCACCAAAATTAATTCATCCCGATTCTCTAAAGAATCAAAAAACCTCATCTGAATACGCATTCAAAGGTATCAGTGTGCTATCAATGTCGTATTCCTGGAGGAGTCCCTCTTAGAGCTCTCTGTCCTGCTTCAGTATATACGGGGTTAGAAACATGGCTGCCAGTTTCTTGGACTGGAGTATGGAAAGGGGATTGGAAATTTACTGTTTAATACGTAGACATCCTCTTATTTTCCCTGCTTTCATCATAAAGCATCTCCTCTGTCCTTGGTTGGACCTGGTGTCTCTGAGTACAGAGCCTGAGTGGTTAAACTTCTCCAAAGAGCAAACATTCAGCCTCCAACCAGAATGAGAGGAGGGAAAGCCACTGCCAGGGGTAGGGGGGACTAGATGGGGAAAAGACCTGGGATGAGGGTCTAACTCCTTGTTTTAAAGCATTGCATCAGGCAGCCTCTTTTCAGTCTCATCCTATGCCCTGTCTGAAGAACTATTTGATATTTCTAGTTTTGAAAGTTTCTGGGATTCTCTGGTAAAAATCTGACTGCTTCCTGCTTCCCAATCCCCCTACTTTGTAGACTTAGGTTTCACTTATTCAAGGTCTGTTGAATTAGCATAACACTTGTCCATCTGCTGTTCAACTTCCAACTTTCTTTTTGCTATCTCTTGTTTGGTGTCATCTCCTCACCAACTGAGGTGGTTTTCTCCTTTGGTAAGCTATGCCTTTTTACTTTGTTGTTGTTGTTGCTTCTATGTTCATCTGTGATATTCGATTATAATTTTCTTTATCTTTCTCTCTTTGTTAAAAATTATTTATTTTTAATTGAAGGATAATTGCTTTACAATAGTGCATTGCTTTCTGCCATACATCAACATGAATCAGGCAACCTGAATCAGTGCCCTCCCTCTGAGTCTCCTACCCCATCCCACCTCTTGAGGTTATTACAGAGCCCCAGTTTGAGTTCCCTGAATCATAGAACAAATTTCCATTGGCCATCTATTTTACACATGGTAGGGTATACATTTCCATGCACTCTCTCCATTCATCCCATCTTCTCCTTCCTCCCCCCCCCTTTTTTTTTTTTTTACTTTTTTAATATCAAGTTAGTTGGTTTAGAAGATGGAATGGAGGGACATGCTCAAATTCACATCACCATGTAAATAAAGCTCATTTATCTAAAAATACTATTCAAATATTACTTAAAATAGTATTAAGACTCAGGAAGTTCCAGTAGGTCAAAGTCCACAATATTTGCAAATGACAAAATCAGGTCCAGAGAGAGTCCTTTATTCCTAACTCTTGGTTCTGTGCACTTTTCACTTATCCCACTGACTCCCTCATAGGTAAAGACTATTTTCTCCATTCTTTTGATATTCTAAAAAGTGTTTAGAGCTTCCTCTCAAGTATTCTGAGTACAAGGTTTAATGCATTTAGAGGCCTGGGTATTACAAGTTGACTAATTCCTCTAAGAGTGATTTATTTTGCCAATTTTTAAACAGTACTCAACCCTAGGTATACATATAATGAGGAATACATAATTAAAGTACTGCAGTTTATATTCATAAAATTAGACTTAGTAACTGTAGAGTCTTAGTGTGTTATTACTAATTAGACTTGACAATTTCAAAGAGATTATAATTCTTTGATGGTGGTTGGGAAACTGGCTATTTCCAGGATGAAAAGAACAACCAAAATATGAGGCAGGCGAAATTTCATTAGTCAGTTTAAGAACTCTATGGAAATAGCTTCCCGTCCATCTGAATGTGTAAAAAGTAAACTCAGATGCCTCCTGACCTAGAGAACAAGAAAAATGTCCAACTGTCTCCTAAAGATAAACTGATAGTTGGACCATAAAGAAGGCTGAGCACCTAAGAATTCATCTTTTCAAACTGTGGTGCTGGAGAAGACTCCTGAGAGTCCCTTGAACAGCAAGGAGATCAAACCAGTCAATCCTAAAGGAAATCAACCCTGAATATTCATTGGAAGGACTGATGCTGAAGCTGAATCTTCAATACTTTGGTCACCTGATGCAAAGAACCAATTCATTGGAAAAGATTCTGATGCTGGGAAAGATTGAGGGCAAGAGAAGGGGACAGCAGAGGATGAGATGGTTAGATAGCATCACCGACTCAAGAGACATGAGTTTGAGCAAACTCCAGAAGACAGTGAAGGACAGGGAAGCATGGTGTGGTTCAGTCCATGGGGTTGCAAAGAGTCAGTCATAGCTTAGGACTCAACAATGAATAATAACCATGGCTCTGATTCTTCATTGTAAGGATTTGGGGAGAATCATTTGGGCTATGATATTAAAGCAATAACTGGGTAGAGAAGGGAATGGGGAAAGGGAAAAGAAGGAGGGACTTTTTTCACAGCAGTCATAAAAAGGTAGAGAAAGAGGGGCAATGGAAGAGTGGATTGGAAATTGGAAACTAGCTACCTTTCTTGCCTAAACAAAAGGTTTTAGGACAGTGTTCCCTGGTCAGTGTTTTGAAGAACACTGGTTTGCTAAGAATGGGTTCCAGGTTAGGCAACACATTGATCCCCTTAGTCCTTGGGGTGGTTGAACAGAATCTGAGGCAACCAGAGAATCTGCTGGTCTATGATATCTGTCCGACACATACACACACATACACTTTTGTATTCTTTATGTGCTCTGATGTGGGAAAAAAAAATGTTGGTAATCATTGTCTTTAAAAGGTCAAGGGATAACTACAGGCAAAAGTTGACCTAGAACCCACTGATCGATATGCTGGGAAGCACAGGTACTGCCAGCCCCTTTAAAGCCACGCAAGACAGAGAAGTCGTATTTGCTGTTGTGCAGATTTGGAGTTGAGGGTGTCACTGATCTAGCAAAATAGCTGCTTATATCATTGTATAGAGTTGGCCTCCCTTTACTAGTAAAGGCTCTCCTTAAGGGACTTTCCATGGCTCACTCCACATGTTTATTCTAATATTTCCATTGTATCCTCTCTGGTTTCTTTAAGCATAACTTCATTACTCTTAGTAACAGCCCCTTTGTATCTTTTACTAAACTAAATCAATCTTTTCTCTTGCTAATGTTTGCACAATTGGAGACATATGTAGAACTTACCCCCTAAGCCAAGTTTATGTATTTTATTCTTTTAATCATCTTTATGAATTACCCACTCTCATTCTTTAAGCCACAGAAATCCCATTTCCTCATACTATTGAAATATGGAATTTTTTCCTCTGATAGGACATTGTAGTTTATAGATATTTAACCTATCTTATATTCCCTCTTTCTTTTTTAATCTGCTACTTTAAGTAAGATGGGGATTCAGAATGATAAATTTCAAAGGGTACATTCCTACAGGGATATAAAACACAGACAGAAGGCAAAGGTGCAAAGAAAGTACTAGAATTTAATGCAAGATGTAGACAATTAACCTTCTAGCACCAGGACACAGGGCAGTGGAGGTTCACCCACAAATTGTGTACCTTGAGAAGATTATATAACTGCACTGTGCTTTTCTACAAAAGTAGTGTGATGAGATACCAACCACAAAGCATGCTTCCTCTGCCTCAATGCCCTGCAGTCTAAGACATAAAGGTCAGGAGAGTGAGAATGATTAAAGAGTAAAGTGGGAGAAAAACCAGGGCAGTATAATGTCAAGCAATCCAGGAGACATAGTGCTTCAAGAAGACATGATTAACAAGATCAGATATAAGCAAGATGTTAAGATGAAGACAGAGAAGTCACCAGTGGATTTTATACCACAGTGGTCATGGGTGACTTCACTAAAAGCTGTTTCACTTGGTTGTAATGGATGGAGGTGAGATTCCAGTGGATTCAATAGCAGAAGTGTGAGCATGATATGTTTCCTGATCAGAGGGGCAGGTCTGGGGCAGTTGCTGGGGGATCAGTGCATTTTTAAAAGATGGAAAACTTTTGACGAATTTCTCTCTTTCATGGCCATGCTTTCCCAGAGCTTATTCTAAAAAATTTTCACCATATTCTTAACAACCATTATGACAGGATAATACATGTGCAGAATTTGCCTCAAGGAACAGTCTGTTCCCCTTCCTCCACCCCTAGCTATGTTCACAAGCCAGTTAGAGAGGTGGAAATGGAGTCAATGATTGTGAAAAATGCTTTCAAGTTATTCCATGATAGGGAGAAAGAAGCAGGACTGTAGATAAGGGAGAATTGGAGGTTGAGAGTTTCATTTGCTTGTTTCTTTAAAATAGGAAAGAACAGAGCATGTTTGAATGCCACTGAAAATGTTTCAGTCAAAAGAGAAATTAAGGTGATGGGATCCAGAGCACAAATGGCAGGGCTGGCCTTTGACAGGGGCTTGAACTCTAAGGGAAAACAGAGGATGGATATGGATTTGAGAAAAAAATATCCCTTAAAGGGCCACTACGAATATTTCGGTGAGATAGTAAATGTGACTTTCCTGACCTATTAACTGGCGCATGGAAGATCTTTGATATATATTTTACTTCCTCTGCCTGCTGCTTACCCTGCCATCTCACACTCTCTTGTATTTAGATCACACTCCTTAGTCTGGGACTGCTGACAACCTGTAACTCTCCAGAATTTCCTTTCTTCCTTCACTGACAAAATTCCTTTACTCTGTTGAGGCCCATCTCCTGTCCATAAGCCTCATGCGTCTTGCTCAGTACTACCTCACAAGATTCCCTCAGTTTACCTACAGTCTTTTTCAAATAATATCACCATCTTCCCCACAATTTCTTTATTCCCTTTCAATCCAACTATTAATTTTGACATTAGTGAGTAACATCCCACAAGTTTACACTGAGCCTTTTTTGGTAACTATCTACTTATACACTTCCTGTTCCCCTTGCAAATTTTCCCTACTCCTTTTATCTTCTAGGAAATTAGCAAGCAATATATACCAGCAAAGTTGTACATATTATTCTTCACAAAAAGAATGACTCCATCTTGTGAGGGACTGTGTTTCCCAGAAGCACATGCAAGGTTAACATGAGTTAAGGAGTTCCTCCACTATCTCTGACAGGATTCTATGGTGAAAATGCCGTAATTCTGTTTTTTTCTGTTTTGGTTTTTTTTTAGCTTTACTGAGATATAACTGACACATGACATTTTAAAAGTTTAAGTTATACAATGTGATGATTTTATGCACATATACACAGGGAAATGGTTACACATCTTTAACCTCACATAACTTACCGTTTTGTTGTTGTTACAGTAAGAACACTAAAACTCTATTTTCACAGCAACCTTTAGGTATATAACACAGTACTGTTTACTGAAGTCACCATGATGTACATTAGATTCTGAGAACTCATTGCTTCTGTAACTGAAAGTTTCTACCCAACAGCCATCCATTTCCTTCAGCCTTTAACCCCTAGCAGCCAGGATTCTACTCTGTTTCTAGGAGTACAATGCTTTTAGATTCCACATATGAGATCATATAGTATTTGTCTTTCTATGTCTGACTTATTTCACTTAGCATAATACCCTCAAGGTTCATCTCTGTGTCACCAAATGGTAGGATTTCCTCCTTTTTATGCCTGAATAATATTCATTATATAATATTCATGGTAAACATAATGAATATTTATAATTATATAATTATAATAATTAGATATTTATTTTTATATTTATTTATATATATTAATAATTATATAATTATAATTATAAATAATATATTTATATATTTTATAATAATATATAATATTCATTATAATATCCTATTTATACACACACACACACACACACACACACACACTAATATATGGGCTTCCCTGGTTACTCAGTGGTAAAGAATCTGCTTGCCAATGCAGAAGACATGGGTTTGATCCTTGGGTCAGAAAGATCCCCTGGAGGAGGGCATGGCAACCCACACAACTATTCTTCTCTGGAAAATCCCATGGACAGAACAGCCTAGCGGGCTATAGTCCATGGGGTTACAAAATACTCAGACATGACTTAGTGACTAAAGAACAAATACTAATATATACTGTTATATATTCAGCTCAGTCATGTCCAACTCTTTGAAACTGCATAGACTGCAGCACACCAGGCTTCCCTGTCCATCATCAACTCCCAGAGCTTGCTCAAATTCATGTCCAGCGAGTCAGTGATGCCACCAACCATCTTGTCCTCTGCCATCCCCTTCTTCTCCTGCCTTCAATCTTTCCCAGATTCAGGATCTTTTCTAGTGAGTCAGTTTTTGGCATCAGTTGGCCAAGTATTGGAGCTTCAGCTTCAGCATCAGTCATTCGAATGAATATCCAGGACTGATTTCCTTTAGGATCGACTGGTTTGATCTCCTTGCATCCCAAGTATATAATAGATAATAGTCCATTTTATACACACACACACACACACACACACACACCACATTTCCTTTATCCATTCAGCCATTGTTGGATACTTAGGTTGTTTCCACGTCTGGGGCTTCCATGGTGCCTCAAACAGTAAAGAACCTGCCTTCAACTCAGGAGACCTGGGTTCGATCGCTGGGTCAGGAAGATCTGCTGGAGAAGGGAATAGCAACCTACTCCAGTGTTCTTGCCTGAAAAAACCCATGGAGAGAGATGCCAGGCAGGCTACATGTAGTCCATGTGGTCACAAAGAATCATGCATGACTGAGTGACTAACACTTTGATAAAGAATATACGAGTGAAGGTATCTCTTTGAGATAGTATTTTGTTTGCTTTAGATATATACTCAGAAGTGAGATTTCTGGATATATAGCTATATTTTAAAACTCTATAGAACCTCCATATGCTTTTCCATAGTGGCTGTACCAATTTGCATTTGTACCAATTGTGCACAAGGGTTACCTTTCTCCATACCTTTGCCAACTTATCTCTTGTATCTTTGATACTAGTCAATATGACAGGTGTGAGGTGATATCTCATGTGATTCTAATTTGCTCTTCCCAGATGATTAGTGATGTTACCTACCTTTTCATGTACCATGTATATGTTCAGTTCAGTTCAGTTGCTCAGTCGTGTCCAGTTCTTTGTGACCCCATGGACTGCAACACACCAGGCCTTCCTGTCCATCACTAACTCCCGGATCACTAACATAACTAACACAAACTCATGTACATTGAGTTGGTGATGCCATTCAAACATCTAATCCTCTGTCATCCCCTCTCCTCCCGCCTTCAATCTTTTCCAGCATCAGGGTCTTTTCCAAAGAGTCAGTTCTTCTCATTAGGTGGCCAAAGTACTGGAGTTTCAGGTTCAACATCAGTCCTTCCACGTGTGTGTTAGCCACTGCAAATATAATATTCCCGGTCTGGTCCCAAGTCCACAGCCTTGACTGAACAGAGAAATGTGCCCCAGGAGGATCAGGTCTGGCAATGAGTCCCTGCTGCCCTGCAATCCCTATACACCCTGGTCACTCAACTACTGGTTTGGTAGGACACCACCTGTCTGTCAGCCACATTTCATATGGTCCAAAGAGATGGACCAGATCGCCAGGCCAGTCCTGGGCAGGTGGGGTTAAGCTTTGAAAGGTCTTATAATTGAGAAATCCATAGACCTTCATTTTTTCCCTTTCTATTGTATATTACTATCATGTTCAGCTGCAATAGCTCCAAAAGCATGATCATGACCAATTTTTGTGAATAACATTTGAGAGTTCAAATTCATATCATAAAAATGTTATTGTCTGTCACATTAATGAGGTTTCAAGAATCCTTCAACATGTGACTTCTTAACAGTAACCAGCTCTTCAGGTGGGTTATTATGTCAAGGTATGTGCTTGACAGAAATGAAACTCTTCCCAAAAATCCTTACATATTAAAAAATATGTAGTATTCTGAAGACAAATGTTTCTGGAATTTTTCTTTAAATTACTAAATGGGTCATTAGTAAATTATCCAACTAAATGTCTTGCTAATGACATTTTACAAATCTGGTATTTAGTTGTTGGTTTTTTTGAAAACTCCAAAATATCTGGGATTATTCCATAGAAAGAGAAGTCAAGACTAGGTTGAATAATTTATTATTTCTACTTTGCTAACTAGCTCTGTGATCTTGGCTAATTATCTTTAAACTCTCTGTGTTCTTATTTACTACAGTCTTCGGGGATGTGGTTTGGATCCATGGTTATTTGTGCTCCAGGGTATTTCCAGAACAAACACTGCAAACTTCTGGGAATAAAGGGAGTATTGAACTAATGAGAGGTTTAGCCTCCAATTAAAATAAATAAATTTATATTAAAAAAGGAAACTCAAAGTAAAAAAATAAAAAAAGGGGAAAGAAATGAGAAGCCATAAGTTAAGGTAACGCACCTTTCTCATAGACACTGATCAAATTCCTTTTAGTTTTCTTTTTTGGTTTTGTCTCATTACCAAAAGAATGATAATGATGTTTTATGAACTTACATGTGGGCCATGGTTATTGGAAGGAGCCATATAGACTATATGAAATGCTGGATTCAGAAATGAGAGACTCATACACAAACAGGGATACTACATTACTGTATTAAGGCATCATAGCAATATTTTGTAATATCTGTTCAGTCCAACATAGTTGATAATGTTGGATTGAAGAAAATAGAGAAGGAATGTTCAGTAAATGTAAGAATATAAAATGAAAAGAGAAAAATTTTATCTTCCTCATGGGATAAAAAGAACAAATTATTTTGGAATAATCTATATATAAAGATGTGTTAAACACAAATGGATTTATATGATTTTTCCCCTTTAACCAGTAAATCCTTTTTTATATTATATTTCTGTGAATAAATGAGACTATAAAAACAAACTGGATTCTTTTGTTTTAATGAACATTAGATCCACAAGATATAAATAAGGATTGGGTAAAAAGTGAGTTCAATATGAGGTTGTTTAAAGCCATATTAAATATATTTTTTTTCTCTCTGGGATACCTTTTAGAGTCATTGCTTTATTGATGTGAACTGAAAATCTGCTCTTGGTTGATTCTGGTTGAATTCAGCTCAGTTAAGTCGCTCAGTCATGTCCCATTCTTTGCAACCCCATGGACTGCAGAACTCTAGGCCTCCCTGTCCATCACCAACTCCTGGAGCCTACACAAACTCATATCCATTGAGTCGGTGATGCCATCCAACCATCTCAACCTCTGACATCCCCTTCCCCTCCTGCCCTCAATCTTTCCCAGCATCAGGATCTTTTCAAAAGAGTCAGTTCTTCGCATCAGGTTGCCAAAGTATTGGAGTTTCAGCTTCAGCATCAGCCCTTCCAATGAACACTCAGGACTGATTTCCTTTAGGATGGACTGGTTGGATCTCCTTGCAGTCCAAGGGACTCTCAAGAGACTTCTCCAACACTAGAGTTCAAAAGCATCAATTCTTTGGGGCTCAGTTTTCTTTATGGTCCAACTCTCACATCTATACATGACTATAGGAAAAACTGTAGCCTTGAATACACAGACCTTTGTTGGCAAAGTAATATCTCTGCTTTTCAATATGCTGTCTAGGTTGGTCATTATTTTCCTTCCAAGGAGTAAGCGTCTTTTAATTTCATGGCTGCAATCACCATCTGCAGTGATTTTGGAGCCCTAAAATATAAAGTCAGCCACTATTTCCACTGTTTCCCCATCTATTTGCCATGAAGTGATGGGACCAAATGCCATGATCTTAGTTTTCTGAATTTGAGCTTTAAGCCAACTTTTTCACTCTCCTCTTTCACTTTCATCAAGAGGTTCTTTAGTTCTTCTTCACTTTCTGCCATAAGGGTGGTGTCATCTGCATATCTGAGGTTATTGATACTTCTCCCGGCAATCTTGATTCCAGCTTGTGCTTCATCCAGCCCAGAGTTTCTCATGATGTACTCTGCACAGAAGTTAAATAAGCAGGGTGAAATTTATAGCCTTGACGTACTCCTTTTCCTATTTGAATCTGTTGTTCCATGTCCAGTTCTAACTGTTGCTTCCTGACCTGCATACAGGTTTCTCAAGAGGCAGGTCAGGTGGTCTGGTATTCCCATCTCTTTCAGAATTTTCTACAGTTTATTGTGATCCACACAGTCAAAGGCTTTGGCATAGTCAATAAAGCAGAAATAGATGTTTTTCTGGAACTCTCTTGCTTTTTCCATGATCCAGCGGATGTTGGCAATTTGATCTCTGGTTCCTCTGCCTTTTCTAAAACCAGCTTGAACATCTGGAAGTTCACGTATTGCTGAAGCATGGCTTGGAGAATTTTGAGCATCACTTTATTAGCATGTGAGATGAGTGCAATTGTGTAGTAGTTTGAGCATTCTTTGGCATTTCCTTTCTATGGAATTGGAATGAAAACTGACCTTTTCCAGTCCTGTGGCCACTGCTGAGTTTTCCAAATTTGCTGACATATTCACAGAATCATCTTTTAGGATTTGAAACAGCACAACTGAAATTCCATCACCTCCACTAGCTTTGTTCGTAGTGATGCTTCCTAAGGCCCACTTGACTTCACATTCCAGGATGTCTGGTTCTAGGTGAGTGATCACACCATCGTGATTATCTGGGTCGTGAAGATCTTTTTTGTACAGTTCTTCTGTGTATTCTTGCCACCTCTTCTTAATATCTTTTGCTTCTGTCAGGTCAATACCATTTCTGTCCTTTATTGAGCCCATCTTTGCAAGAAATGTTCCCTTGGTGTCTCTAATTTTCTTGAAGAGATCTCTAGTCTTTCCCATTCTATTGCTTTCCTCTATTTCCTTGCACTGATCACTGTGGAAGGCTTTCTTATCTCTCCTTGCTTATTCTTTGGAACTCTGCATTCAAATGGGTATATCTTTCCTTTTCTCCTTTGCTTTTCACTTCTCTTCTTTTCACAGCTATTTGTAAGGCCTCCTCAGACAGCCATTTTGCTTTTTTGCATTTCTTTTCTTAGGGATGGTCTTGATCCCTGTCTCCTGTACAATGTCATGAACCTCTGTCCATCATTCATCAGGCACTCTGTCTATCAGATCTATTCCCTTAAATCTATTTCTCACTTCCAGTGTATAATCATAAGGGGTTTGATTTATGTCATACCTGAATGGTCTAGTGGTTTTCTCTACTTTTTTCAATTTAAGTCTGATTTTGCCAATAGGGAGTTCATGATCTGGGCCACAGTCAGCTCCAAGTCTTGTTTTTGCTGACTGTATAGAGCTTCTGCATCTTTGGCTACAAAGAATATAATCAGTCTGATTTCAGTGTTGACCATCTGGTGATGTCCATGTGTTGAGTCTTCTCTTGTGTTGTTGGAAGAGGGTGTTTGCTATGACCAGTGCATTCTCTTGGCAAGACTCTATTAGCCTTTGCCCTGCTTCATTCTTGTTCAGTGTTTCCCAAATATGTTTTAACATGATTCCCTTTCTGAAGAGGATTAGGTGTAACAGACAATGTGCTATGAAATACAGTGTTTAATAGGGATTTATCATCAAATCATGGTGTGTTATAATCATTAAGTTGAAAATTCAAATAAAAGACAACTAGCAATAAATATCTAGGGCTTCAACGAAGACAAAGAATGATAAACAGACTTTATAAATCTCAACTACACTCAAATTATAAAGGTACTACAAACAGATCTTAGTTATATTTAAAAACTACAGATGAATGGATAAGAAAGCTATGGTACATATACACAATGGAGTATTACTCAGCCATTAGAAAGAATACATTTGAATCAGTTCTAATGAGATGGATAAAACTGGAACCTATTATACAGAGTGAAGTAAGCCAGAAAGAAAAACACCAATACAGTATACTAACACATATATATGGAATTTAGAAAGATGGTAACAATAACCCTGTGTACAAGACAGCAAAAGAGACACCGAAGTATAGATCAGTCTTATGGACTCTGTGGGAGAGGGAGAGGGTGGGGAGATTTGGGAGAATAGCATTGAAACATGTATAATATCATGTATGAAACGAGTCGCCAGTCCGGGTTTGATGCACGATACTGGATGCTTGGGGCTGGTGCACTGGGACGACCCAGAGGGAGGGTAGGGGAGGGAGGAGGGAGGAGGGTTCAGGATGGGGAACGCGGGTATACCTGTGGTGGATTCATTTCGATATTTGGCAAAACTAATACAATATTGTAAAGTTTAAAAATAAAATAAAATTTAAAAAATAAATAAATAAAAGACACTTGCTCCTTGGGGAAAAAAAAAAAAAAAACTACAAATCTGACCAAGTACAATAATGAAAATTATATGAAATCTGAATACATAAGTATTTATAAATTTACCATTGTCCCCAGGGTGCGTGCTTATGCTCATACTTCCTCACATATTTAATATCCCTATTTCTCTAGCCTTCCAGATGAGATTTTTCTTTTAATACCAAATGAAAAATATTCAAGTCTCAATTATTATACAGTTGAAGTCCAAGCTCTTCTCAATATTCTCGTTTTCCCTAGTTGTTGTTGATATTTTTAATTCTAAATTTCAGCTTCTAGTTCAATTCTTGTTCCACTTTGGCCCTCTTGGCATTATTATTACTGGTGACTGTTCTGTCTCTTCAGTGACTCACTCCATGTATAGATGCAACCTACTCTGCGTGACTCCTCAAGATATGATTACCGAAGTGCTTTTACATGTTGGAGACTTTTACTATATTTGGCCTAGCCAGGAGCGGGGGTGGGGTTCATGGACAGAACAGTTACCAACTTGAAAAAATTGAGTATCAGATATAAGTTCCTGCCACAGTGATGTTTAGTTACTAACAATCTGGCACAATTCTGGAGCCCCTTCTTCCATCAACTCTTTGCCACAGATTCCCGGTCCCTACTCTTGTCTTCCTGGCTGAATGATAGAAAATTCAAATACTTATAGTAGTAGTGTTAGTCACTCAGTCGCGTCCGACTCTTTGTGATCCAGTGACCTGTAGCCCGCCAGGTTCCTCTGTCCATGGGATTCTCAGGGCAAGAATACTGGAGTGAATTGCCATTTCCTTCTCCAGAGGATCTTCCTGACCCACTGATGGAACCCGGGTCTCCCGTGTTGCAGGCAGATTTGTTACCATTTGAGCTACAGGGAAGACCTCAAAATACTTACAGAGGAGAGCAATTTAGTTCCTAATTATTTCAACCTCTACTTCTAGCTCAGTCTTTCCTTCATAACTGAAAGGCTCACTAATATGTTTCCCCAAACAAGAAACAAGAAACAGCTGCAATTATTTAAACAACACTCTTTTCTTTCATAAAATACTTTTAGCCAAATATGAAAGAATTCTGGGGGTAATAATAGATTCCTGAAAAGGTGAAAAGGGAGGAACTACAAGAAATACTGACAACCATTTCTGAATGACTTTGCCATGTAAAATAACTTATGAACACCCTTATGCATGCTATTTTTCTTTATTATTTTCCTTTGAAGTAATATAATCTAGCAATTTTCATGCTGTGATCAAGTTTACTCTTTTGTGCTTTAAGAAATAAAATCTAATTTATAGCCCCTCTATGGTAAAGAATCTGCCTGCAATGCAGGAGACATGGTTTCGGTCCTTGGGTCAGGAAGATCCCCTGGAGAAGGGAATGGCTACCCACTCCAGTATTCTTGCCCAGATAATTCCGTGGACAAAGGAGCCTGGTGGGCTACAGGCCCTGGGGTCGCAAAAAGTCAGACACAAGTGAGCCACTAACACTTTCACTTTCATACCCTTAAAGAGGGAAGGGGTATAGGGACTTTTGCACTATTGCTGAGATAATAGAAAAAAATGTGGAACGATTTTCAACATTAATTCCAAGGCCTTTTAAGATTAATTTGGTGTTTAGGGGCAGGCCAGAATATGCTGAGGAAAAAGATAAAATCTTGTTAGCTTACTGATTAAGGAAAGTATAGCAGTGCAGCTACTTTGAGAGCAGGGGTAATAATTTCTACATGAAATATGTTTTTTTAAAGTAGTCCTAATGATGTTATAGAGCAATAATTAGAGTTATATGCTCTCAAATAAAATCATATTAAAGGATTCACTTGTTTTAAGTTAGTAAGTTTGTCTTCCTCCTTGGATAGTAAACAGTCAGAAAAAACTCAAAAAAATATGTTTTGAGACTCCTTTCTTTTCTTCTTGGATCCTACTTAAAGATAAGAAGACGAAAGAGTGTGTGAAACTGATAACAGTTCTAAGCAGGAACAAAACAAGATCTCTTGAAAGAGTTTTTGCCTATAATCCCCCTACAATACACAGTGGAAAACATTGCAAGTTCATTTTCAAATGCCACCACAGAGAAAAATGGTTGAGAAAGAAAAAGCCCAATGTGATAGCAGTAGGCATAGAAAACACATTTCCATCTCTCAAAAAAGATATCATCTCTGCTACTAAAGAAAAAAAAAGTGTGAAAAACAGCATAGCAACTCTACTCACAAATCAGAAGTTGGAAAGAAGTTACAAAGACAACAACTAATGAGAATCCCCTGCCAAGTTTATAACCACTCCATCTCTGTCAACATCAATATGCTGTCTTTCTTATCGAACACCACCCAACACACCTCCCAGAAGCTATCTGTTACAAGGAAATTGAACAGAGAGTTGTAAAAGCTTGCACTTAATGGTAAAGATTCCTCTTTGTGCTTTTGTTTGCAGAATTACATCCCTTCTATTACACCAGTGAATTTTTCAGAAACCGTCACTTACCCCCAACAACAAAACCAGCAACATCTAATTTTCCTGATCTTTGTTTTCAACATTCACTCCTTACCTGTTTTTGAACCTCTAAGCAATAATTTGATGCTCACATAATTTGTTGTTATTTAATCATGTCCTAGTCCACATATAGAATTTTGTGTTATTATTTCTGCCCACATTATGGTCTTACAGTACTATGTTATCTTGTGCTATTTTAACCGCGGTAAAAGCATAACTTCATGTCTATCTCCACTTGGTAGTGTCCAATACTAAATCCTGAGGGTGGGCTTCGGAAAAAAAAAAGCGTAACATACATCTCATGTAAAGATAAATTTGGAAGATGAAGAGACTATTCATAGTTCTAGGTTAAAAGCAGAATTTGACTCTAAGTCTCCCTATATCGTGCATTGCCAAGATGCTTCAAGATGTGTGATAGGTAGAAAGCTTTTTTGAGTGGGAAAAGTGCTGAATGAGAATTTGATTTTGACATTAAGGACTGTTCTCATTAAGTGAGCTGTTAGATCCAGGACATTCAATAAAACAAGGAAAATACTCTCCTTTCAGTCATAAATACTCTTTCTGTTCTTTAAACCTTATTTTAAAGAAGCATAATAATTGCCAAGTGCATGAAGAAGTCCATTGCACAGTTTTAGTTAATCATGTGCTATGTACAGCCCATCAAGTATGTTCTGTACCCTCGGCATAAAGTCAATATCCTTGAAAATATTTCAGAAAATGATAATAATTGAAACTGGAAAAGTCAGTTTTAGGCACTGAAGTTTGTAGCTAGTAAATTAATTTATATAATGCCACTCTTTTGAAATAAACAAGCACTTATAATACTACCTGCTCCTGATAAAATGAAAACAAAATATACTGATGTTGCCAAGAGGATTTCTTACTCAAAGTCTGTTCTATTTTTTTTTATTCTTCTTCACATTTTATTGACTACTTGAAGTAATGAAACCTTGAATTAGAAGGAAATTTTATTTGCCTAAGGGTCTGTGTTTAACAATTCTTTCAAACTCTTCTGATGTTCTTTGGAATCCAAACTGAACAGAAATTAATGGAGTAAGCTTCCCTGATAACTCATTTGGTAAAGAATCCACCTGCAATGCAGGAGACCCTGGTTCAATTCCTGGGTTGGGAAGATCCGCTGGAGGAGGGATAGGCTACCCATTCCTGTATTCTTGGGCTTCCCTTGTGGTTCAGCTGGTAAAGAATCTGTCTGCAATGCGGGAGACCTGGGTTCTATCCCTGGGTTGGGAAGATCCCCTGGAGAAGGGAAAGGCTACCCACTCCAATATTCTGGCCTGGAGAATTCCATGGACTGTATAATCCTTGGGGTGGCAGAGAGTTGGACATGACTGAGCAAGTTTCACTTCACTTCACTTCCTAAAACTGCCATTATATATTTATTGAGATGCTATTTTGTGTTGGACACTGTTTTACATCCTGGAGATTCAGCAGTGAATAAGCAAACAGGTTCCCTGTTTGCTTAGGAAAGTAAGGAAAGTAAGATTAGGAAAGTAAGATTCTAGCAGAGGACACAAAGAATAAACAGAATAAGAATTAATTGTATAATATAATTTCAGGTAGTGATGATTGCTATAGAGCAAAATGAAGTAAGTAAGTTAAACTGTTGGAGCAAGAAGGTACAAATTTGATCAGGGAAGACATCTGATTAGACATTTGACCAGAATAAAGAATGTGAGATAAGATTCATAAGTTTCATAGTTCTGAAATACATTCTGTTTTTAACCAAATATCTATTAAACGTTTATCATGCATCAGGACATACCTAGGCGTAAGTGATTTTAAAAAAACAAAAACTACTGAAATCTGGCTTTCTACCTTCCAAGGACTTACAGTCAAGTGGGGCAGAGAGACACAAAACAAGAACTCTGATTATTATAGTGTGATTAGCTTTATAAAGGAGGACAGTGTCAGCCTAACAAAATGATAAAATAAGAAAGGTTGCCTTAGGTTACTTACACTCTGTCTCCTTTTTATGTTCATTTCCCTTTCGTTTAGTGCTCTCTGATTTTTTCATTTTCATGTATAGATACATGAAATCAGCTTGCAGGCGGTGTCACCAATATTCAGTGCCCTTAGCATCCCCTGATCTTAAACTGTAGAAATCGACCTGGAAGCATTTCAGATATTAGAACTTTTCTGAGACCTTTTCCACAGGAGAAAACCGTCTCCTCCAAGGGATGAGCCTGCCTGGTGCTGCCCTCTCAGATCAGCTATCTGACACTCAGATATAGACTTCCATACACCTAAAGGGAGTCACTAAAATGGGAGAGGAGGTTTCTACTGAGGAGGCTGGTCACTGAAACTTTTAACATCTCTCACATCCTCTTTAACAGGCTCTCTTTTATGCCATCTACCCGTGGGTGTTAGCACCCATTAATGATCACAGAGGAGAAAGCCAGGGAGCATGGGCTATCCATAAAATCATAAAAAGACTTATTTCCCCAGTAACCTGGAGTGTGAACGGGGACATCATTTGAGTTTTAAATTTCTTCTGCTTCTTAACCAGGCCCTTCATTAAAATAGAGAGGGGAAATGTCATAAGTCATTTAGCACATGTCACTGAAAACTCTTTAAAAAAGGGGGCACATAGAAAGTAACATGGGGCTTCCCTGGTGGCTGAGCAGTAAAGAATCCACCTGAAAAGCAGGAGATGGGAGTTGAATCCTTGGGTGGGGAAGATCCCCTGGAGAAGGGAATGGCAACCCACTCCAGTATTCTTGCCTGGAGAATCTCATGGATAGAGGAGCCTTGTAGGCTACAGTTCAAGGGGTCACAAAGAGTCAGATGCTCGCACCAGCATGCATGCACAGAAAGTAAAATAGTAATGTCTTTAGAAATAAAAAACTGTAATCTGGTTCATCTTGATTTTCTTTTATATCAGAGTAAGAATAAGTAAACTGGAAGCAGTCACATTTCTAAAATCCCTTCATTTCCCCACATGCTGGGTGCATATCTTTACAAGAGTTTTAATAACCTCAGACTATGCATATTTGAAATCTATAAGATGTGTGCTTAGGGGTATGTGTGTATTCTGCATCTAAATATACATTATTTAGATTTCTTAAAAGTTCTGCAAGAGAAAGAAAACATAAATCACACAAAGGATAAGAGTAACATAGAGAGTATTCGGGAATGGGCATTAGGGAGTCTCCTCATTCAGTGGTCACATTCTACAATTGTTTAGCTGCTATCAGTGAGCACATCTTAACTGTAATGACTAACCAAGGGTAAGGGTCATGCGTGATTTGATTGCTGTAACGTATCTCCAACTCTACTCTCTGACATATGGTAGACATATGCTCAAGTATTATTTACTACTTGAATAAATCGGGGGGTGGGAAGGAAGGAATCAAAGGAAGAAAGAGGCTCAGGTTAACTTACCACAGGCAAATGCCCACTTACCTCCTTGGGCAGTTCATTCATGATCAATATCATCTAAAGAATAACTAAATTTAACAGAATGGGAACAATTGGAGTAAATGAAAACAGCTGAACTTTATCTTAAATATTTGAGCCTCCTAAAACAATCTCCTGAGAATCTCCTTGTTCATGATATAGGTACCAATGGCAGAGATGTCCTTGGCCATGGCTCGTGTTTTGGGAAGTCCTGCTGCTATGGTTTTTCCTGTGGTCATGTATGGATGTGAGAGTTGGACTGTGAAGAAGGCTGAGCACCGAAAAATCGATGCTTTTGAACTGTGGTGTTGGAGAAGACTCTTGAGAGTCCCTTGGACTGCAAGGAGATCCAACCAGTCCATTCTGAAGGAGATCAGCCCTGGGATTTCTTTGGAAGGAATGATGCTGAAGCTGAAACTCCAGTACTTTGGCCACCTCATGCGAAGAGTTGACTCATTGGAAAAGACTCTGACGCTGGAGGGATTGGGGGCAAGAGGAGAAGGGGACGACACAGGATGAGATGGCTGGATGGCATCACTGACTCAATGGACGTGAGTCTCAGTGAGCTCCGGGAGTTGGTAATGGACAGGGAGGCCTGGTGTGCTGCGATTCATGGGGTCGCAAAGAGTCGGACACGACTGAGTGACTGATCTGATCTGATCTGATCTGATACTGCTGCTGGGGCTTCCCAGGTGGCATTAGTGGTAAAGAACCTGCCAGCCAATGCAGAAGAAGTAAGAGATGTTGGTTTGATCTCTGGGTCGGGAAGATCCTCTGGAGGAGGGCATGTCAACCCACTCCAGTATTCTTGCCTGGAAAAATCCTATGGACAGAGCAGCCTGGGGGGCTACAGTCCATAGAGACACACAGAGTCAGACACGACTGAAGCGACTGAGTGCATACTGCTGACGGACTGAGTAGCAACCTAGCATGGCAGACAAAGGAGGAGTCCTCAGTTTCTTAGCTATCTTGTTTGCTTACAAGCCCTATAGCCATCAAAAACTCCCAGGATCATAGCTAAGACTGGGCTTTCCCTCCATTCTCACAGATTGATTTTTATTTTTCTTTGATTTACGGGGATAAAAATGTGAAGGTGACCTCCTCAGGATAGTTCTCCCTGATCCACTTAGTCCCTTAGATGGTCCTGGAGCCATAGCACACTGAAATTAACATCAACAGTCTTACTGAGGAAATAAGCACTAAAGAGCTGGATTGACAGCTGTGTTGGAGCACTGACCTTGCACTAGAACTGAATGCCAACCAGGAATTTGACTTGAGTGCATTTCAAGGGATTTGCAGAATGTACACAAAGGTTATCTGGAAATGATTCAAGTCCACCTCCCTAAGTTAGATCCGACAATCAGATTGAAATTGAAGAGAACAGGACATCAACATACTTTTCACTGTGGCTCTGTCTTAGAAAACTGCTGACACTGTTCTAATAAGCATGATAAATCATATGAAAATGGATATGTGAAGGTAGGGATGAAACATCTTTAAATGAATGCTTAGTCATCTTAATTTAGCATAAAATCCTCACTCCCTCATATCTAATCTATATTATATAAGAGGCATCATTTCTCTATCTCTGCTCTGTTCACCTTGCTGAATCAACACTCAAGTCCAGCAGCAATGTGGGTTTTCCCCAGAAACTAGCCAATGCTGTGGAATCTCTGCACTCTGATAATCAAACACTGTACAGGAGGAGTCCTGGGAGTAACAAATAAAGGTCAATACCATGCAAAAGCCTATGAGCCACTATGCTAAATAATAATAATCGTAGCTAACGTTTATTGAGTGCTTAATACATGTCAGGTACTGTGCTGTTTCACTTCCGTTAGCTCCTTGCATTCACATAGCTCTATGTTGCTGTTGTTGTTTAGTTGCTATGTTGTGTCTGAGTCTTTCTGACCCCATGGACTGTAGCCTGCCAGGCTCCTCTGTCCATCGAATTCTCCAGGCAAGACTACTAGAGTGGGTTGCCATTTCCTTCTCCAGGGGATCTCCCTGACCCAGGGATCAAAACCATGCCTGCTGCATTGCAGGCAGACTCTTTACCACTGAGTCATCTGGGAAGCCTATAACCCTGTGTAGTTAGTACTAATTTTATATATCTTCATTTTAGAGATCCCACATCAATCTGCCTTCATTAGGTAAAGACATCAAACTGTCATTCAGGAAAACTCCCTGGCCTATCATGCCCAGAATTCTGTAACAGGGAGACCACCACCACAAACAACAATAACAAAAACAGCAGCAGCAATAGCACTGGGCTAAATGTTTGCATTGTTTCCTTTAAATGTCACAATAACACTACGAGCTGGAAAACCATACTTCCATCTCATAAAGAAGGAAATTGATGTTTAATGAAATAGTCCAGGATCCCACAGAAAGTGGGGAAGACAAAACTTTAACACTCAGGTTTCCCTGGCTCCAAAGTCTGGGTCCTTTCCTCTGCTCTCCAGGGGCCCCTGTGACTTCTCATGGTTGGATACATTCAGGAGGTAAAGCAAATACCCTTCATGTGATTTGCATAAATGAGTTAAATATATTTTAAATTCAAAGGCTGTTGTAATCCTAACCAGAAATTGCTTTCTTTAGCAATTAGCAGTTGAGGTCTACAATTACTTTTGAGGAAGTCCCTGAACACAGGAATAAGGTCAGAGGAAAATTGCTGCCACTTTTTATTTCTAGCTCAATTTTTTTAAAAATCAAAACTGTTATTATTATTGTGTGGTTCTTTTGGGGGAATTCCCAAGAGTATTTTTATCAGGCAACAAGACATTCTTTTGTTATTCTTTAGCTATTTATTATGTTTCAAGAAGAGAGCATCTATTACCTACTGATTTTGAGGGTTGGATATTTCTCTCATAACAGATGGTCTTTTGTTCACGTCTCAATTCCCCTGACTTTCTAATTGCTAATATATGTGTTACTACTAATTATACCTTAGCAGTAACCTCACTCCAGTAAGAAGGCACTTATGGCTGTATTTTATAGAACTGGTGTTTCAACTTTTATAGCTTTCCCTCTGAACTACCTTCCAGACTTGAAGAGGACTTCAAATCATGGATGAAGGGATAGTTCTTTTCTTATTGCTTTGAAAAAAAGAAGAAAAAATGTCCAGAGAAACAGTGAGAGAAGAAACGACAAAATAATTCTACAAGAAAGCAAAAGTACTGAAGAATAGAGTCATAAATTCTCAGGCTACTCAATTCCATAGTTGAATACTCTCATTGCATGCTTACCCAATCAGCCTTGGTTTATACATAATGAAAAACAGAGAACTATAAATAAAATACCTGGCCTAGTGCCTAGGCACATAAAAAGTTAGCCCTCAAGAAATGGTAACAAGGGCTTCCCAGGTGGTGTGAAAGAACCCAGCCACCAATGCAGGAGACATAAGAGACGTGGGTTCAATCCCTGGGTCAGGAAGATCCCCTGGAGAAGGGGATGGCAACCCACTCTAGTATTCTTGTCTGGAGAATCCCATGGACAGAGGAGCCTGTCGGACTACTGTCTGTGGGGTCCCACAGAGTCGGACATGACTGAAGTGACTTAACAGGCAGGCAGGTGATTAAGATGATTGGCTATTTCTCAGATGGCCATAGCAACATGGCAGCCCACTCCAGTACTCTTGCCTGGAAAATCCCATGGACGGAGAAGCCTGGTAGGCTGCAGTCCATGGGGTAGCTGAGAGTTGAACACGACTGAGTGACTTCACTTTCACTTTTAACTTTCATGCATTGGAGAAGGAAATGGCAACCCACTCCAGTGTTCTTGCCTGGAGAATCCCAGGGATGGGGGAGCCTGGTGGGCTGCCGTCTATGGGGTCGCACAGAGTCGGACACGACTGAAGCGACTTAGCAGCAGCAGCAGCAGCAGCAGCAGCATGGCAACATCTGGCATTTCTCAGCTACCTCACTCTGAGAAGCTCCAATATCCTTTTACACTGAAAGTGAAAGAGTTGGGGTCTCAGTCAAAGTCTGCCAGGATCCTCAGTTCATGAGATTTCCCAAGCAAGAATACTTGAGTGGGTTGCCATTTCTTTCTCCAGGGGATCTTCCTGATCCAGGAACTGAACCCTGATGTCCACTGCTGGCAGATTCTTTATTGTAAGAGCTGTAAAAAAGAATACTGGAGTGGGTAGTTATTCCCTTCTCCAGGGGATCTTCCTCACCCAGGAATCAAAACTGGGTCTCCCACATTGCAGGCAGATTCTTTACCATTTGAGCCACAAAGGAAGCCCCCCTTTTAGGTTACCTCCTCTGTTTAAATTCAGTGATCACATAGAGAAGTTTAGAGACCAATTTCTTTATGATTTTTGTGGAAAATAGGAAAAACAATTGTTTTCAGTAACTTGCTAGGAATAAAAAGTGAGTCAGTGCAGAAACTCAAAATAACACTCCAATATTTTTGACTCCTAGTCTTGTTTCTTTTGTATTTTTCCTTATATGTAGGCTTAAAATATCTCAGCAGACTAAGGACTTTCATGCACATGTGATATTTCATTTAAATCTCTCTATAATATATACTGTGAGAGTTGGACCATAAAGAAAACTGAGTGCCAAAGAATTGATGCTTTTGAACTGTGGTGTTGGAGAAGACGCTTGAGAGTCCCTTGGACTGCAAGGAGATCCAACCAGTCCATCCTAAAGGAAATCAGTCCTGACTGTTAATTGGAAGGACTAATGCTGAAGCTGAAGCTTCAATATTCTAGCTATCTGATGCGAAGAGCCGACTCAGAAAACACCCTGATGCTGGCAAAGGTTGAAGGCAGGAGGAGAAGGGGATGACCGAGGATGAGATGGATGAGATGGTTGGATGACATCACGAACTCAATGGACATGAGTTTGTTTAAGCAGGCATTGGGAGATGGTGAAGGACGGGGAAGCCTTGCGTGCTGCAGTCCATGGAGTCGCAAAGAGTCGGACATGATTGAGTGACTGGACAACAATAATATATGCTATTAAAAATTGTTGTTGTTATTAACCCTGGTTTTAACTCAGAGAGGTTGTGTAACTTTTTCAAGATGACACAGCTAGAAAATGCCAGAGCAGGAATTCTAAGCCAAGTTTTTCTAACTCCAGTGCCTCAGATTTTAAACACAGTACAGTCTCTACCATGTGATACATGTGATTATGAAATAAGTACCAATTGGTTTAGGAGCAAGAAACTATGGTTTAGAGATCATAGATACTGAAATCACTAATTACAATGCATTAATGCTATTGCTCTGGAGAAGGCGATGGCACCCCACCCCAGTACTCTTGCCTGGAAAACCCCATGGGCGGAGGAGCCTGGTAGGCTGCAGTCCATGGGGTCGCTAAGAGTCAGACGCGACTGAGTGACTTCACTTCCACTTTTCACTTTCATGCATTGGAGAAGGAATGGCAACCCACTCCAGTGTTCTTGCCTGGAGAATCCCAGGGACGGGGAACCTGGTGGGCTGCCGTCTCTGGGGTCGCACAGAGTCGGACACGACTGAAGAGACTTAGCAGCGGCAGCAGCAATGCTGTTGCTCAAAGTTAGGCATATGCAAATTTCAATGGAAGTATAAGAAAAGGCAACACAAGGAAAGCTTCACAGAGGAGATATTTTTGAGCTCAGGTTGGTAGAAAGACAGGGCATTCTCAGCAGACAGAATGGTACATACAAAGGTATGGAAGCACAAAATATTGTGTCCATTTATGGCTGGAGTGTAATGAGCAAGGGCATAGGGATTGGGGAAAGTTGAGGCTGGATAGGTCATGTCATGAAATGTTTCATTCCTCTAGAGTAGCTGTGCTTAGTCACTCAATCATGTCTGATTCTGTGTGATCCTACCAGGCTCCTATGTCCATGGGATTCTCCAGGCCAGAGTACTGGAGTGGGTTGTCATGCCCTCCTCCAGGGTATCTTCCCAACCCAGTGATGGAACCGGAGTCCCCTACATTGCAGGTGGATTCTTTACCATCTGAGCCACCAGGGTAGCCCTAGAGTAGCAGGCACACTTAAAAGTATTCTTTTTAAAAAAAAACAAATTATTATTATTATTGTTTTACTTTACAAAGTATTCTGAAAGACTTTCTGTTAAGGGTACATGTCTCACATCAATGCTGTTGGTATTCTAATTCTTCCAGTCAATTTCAGTTGACCTTTAAGGAATGACACCAAGAAATACAACACCATAACACAAATAATGAGTTTAATGGTGGGGATGTCAGGCACATCATGGGGTTTGCTTCTATGTTTGGCCAAGGGTCTTCTCTTGGAATTCCTCTGTGCTACACTTGGTGTGTTAGTCACTCAGTTGTGGCCAACTCTTAGCAACCCCATGGACTATAGCCTACATGGCTCCTCTGTCCACGGGACTCTCCAGGCAAGAACACTGGAGTGGGTCACCATTCCCTTCTCCAGAAGATCTTCCCAACACAGGGATAGAACCTGGATCACAAGCACTGCAGGCAGATTCTTTACAGTCTGAGCCATCAGCGAAGCTACACTTAGTAGCTTACCTAAAAGCAGATGAGGAACAGCTTGCCTTCTTACATCCCTGAGTAGTCTTTTTTTCTTTTTTTGCTGTAACTCAACTATGAAATGGCTTGGGCTCTGCCATGTTTCCCCTCTTAGTCACTCTCTTCCAAGCTTCTTACTACAAACTGTTTTCATTTTACCTCTATTTTCTATTCCATTTATGTTTTTGTTTTTCCTTTCATTGCCACATAAGCTCTGCTTCCTCCCCCACCAATTCCATTCTATTCATACTCAGTTCTCAGCAGCCCCCTACTCTGTGTTAAGCTACCAGTGCCACCTCTTAGACTTACTTAAGTTACATGCCAAAATCTTGTGTGTCTGTGTATGTGCTCAATCATGTCCCAATCTTTGCAACCCCATGGACTGTAGCCTGCCAGTCTCCCCTGTCCATGGAATTCTCCAGGCAAGAATATTGGAGTGGGTTGCGATTTCCTTCTCCAGGGCATCTTTCCGATCCAGGTATTGAACCTGGGTCTCTTGTGTCTCCTGCATTGCTGGCAGATTTTTTTATACACTGACTCATGGTGAAAGCCCCCTTAAAAGTGAGAGTCCTTGATGTTTTTTAAAAAGCTATGTATTTTCAAAGACAAATTCAAAAACTTAAAAGTGTGATCAAAGTGCTCAATTATTTTCCATTGGTTGTGAGAGACCCCCTTCCCATTATGAACAAAATTGGATTTACTTGAAAAATTTATTTGCTCCGATTTCAAATTTATTAAACTTACAGTTACTTTTCACTTAATAGAAGTGTCCTTTTATTGATATGCATCTCCCATTTTTTTTACTGGCATTCTTCCTACCTCCCCTATAGAACATTAGCCTTGAAGATTATACAATTTTAAGAATAGCATTATATAAATAATTGTAAGGAAGAAAAAAATTCATTCTACTATCCCAAGTTCTGGCTGAGACTAAGAATTAAACTGACCTAAGACTGGCTAAAGTGAGAAAAGCATACAAATTCTATTTAATAGTTTTACATGCACACAGGACTCTTCCAAAGGAAAATGATGACCCAAAGAACCCATTAGGCCCCCAAAGCTTGTATACCACAAAGAATGATAAATTGAGGGGATTTGCAAAACTAAGAGACTTAAGCTAGGGGCAGTAATTTGTGGAATAGTGAATAAGAAATATATAGGGTAAACTATTGGAGAATAAGAGCTATTCAGAAAGTTTATTTGTACAGATCCATTTTAGCACTTACTCTAGCCTCCAGTGATAAGAATGTCCTCCTTTCCCCGGTACAGGGAGGGCGCGTTTTTCACTGGAAAATGTATGACCTGCTTTTATGCAGAAAGAGGAGAGGTCAGAGAGTTGCTCCTGCACCTGCAGTTCTTCAAGTACTTTCAGCACAAAATAATCAATATTCTAGAGCAGCATATTTTGGAGTGATATGTTCAAGACTCCTTCCAGATCAACATCCTAGGCATTTCAGTTCAGGTGACTGAATGCTTACTATATGCATAGTGCATATTATACTAGATTTGTTGAGTCATATTATAGGAGTCAAGAAGTGTCTTTCTCATCAGGTTACATTTGGATAACTGATACAGATAAAGCAAACATAACATCAAGGCCTCCACTTCACTGTTCTCAAACCAGTGTATATCAAAATCACCCAGAGAGTGTGATAAAAACGACTATTTGGGGGTCCAACTTCCATGCATTTTCTGCATGTGCTCTAGTTTGTTCAGTTGAAGGAATTTCCTTGCACCACACTATGAGAAACCCTCCTCCCCAGTCACCTAACCTGACTGAATCCTTTTACTTGGCACACTGCTCAGTGAGTTTTCCTATCACAGTTCAAATCAGAATAACTCATTTCCTTCTTATAAGAGATGTGAGTAGGACAAGGACTAGGAACCAAAGAAACTACAATGAAAGAGAAAGTAAATGTATGATTTCATTGACTACTTAACCTGAGTACCCCACCCTACCTTACTTTTGTTGAAATTCTATGGTACCACATAAATTAGAACTCAACAGCATTGCATTTTATCATTCTCCATTGCAGTGTGTGTGTGTGTGTGTGCGTGTGTGTGTGTGTGTATTTAGCCCTGTGTTCCCATTTAAAGAACCAGTTCTACAAGCTGGACACATAGTTGGTACTGATATATATCAATATTAGGCCCACAACATGAGCATCACTTGCTTTTCAGGAACTTATTATTTTAAGTGAGGGGCAACTGAATATGACCCTTAAGCTGGGAACCTAGAAAGCCTTTTGCCTTTAGAAAACCTAAACTTGGTTTCCTACTGGGATCTTTCAATTTTTTAAATTTATTTAAAGGCAACTGCTTTTTGTTTTGTTTTCCGGGATGCTTCTTTAAGGGGCATTGAAAGTTAGTTACTTTATTTTGCTGTAGGTGTCAATGCATCTGTCAGGTGAATTATGTCAGGTAGTATCATAACAGTAGTAAATACTACTGCTAATATTAATAGCAATGCCACCACAAGTAAAGACTTGTATAAGAATATTCATAGCAGCATTATTCATCATAGCCAGAGAGTAGAAACAAACTCACATGCCCCCATAACTTTGGTCTGGACAAACTACTGTGTCTCCATACTTTCCATAAAATTGTATTTCATTCCACTGAATGGTGTAAAAGCATCCCTATGTTATGTGCTGATTTGCACACTTCCAGATTAAAAAAAAAAAAAGCAGAGATGTCACAAGCTATATTTTCCTTGCTTTGATGCCCAGATTCAGACATACTTTAATAAAAGGAAGAATCCTGGGGGCAGGACATAGTAAACATTGAGATTTAAATATTAACACATTTTCCATTACTGAACACTTACTATGTACCAGTCACTTCATTAACTGATTTACATATATAATCTCCTTTGAATCTCATAGCAACAGTAGGAAGTTAACTTATTATCCCACCTTCATATTATGAGGAGGCAGGCTCACAGGGTTTAAGTGAATTGTCCCCTTACACAACTAGTAAGGGGCAGAGCCAAGATTAGAAGACAAAGCCCAAGTCTTAACCATATGTTATAATTTTCAATTAAATTTCTTACTCTTAAATCCCATTCAAGATGTTACCCTCAGGTTTCCAAGACTGTCACCCCATCAACCCTTTCCCCTTTCATTTCTCACTCATCTCAGCAGTAATTTATCCTGAGATCCCCTACCTCCTCTGTCTCTACTATTAAGTCATAAATAATTTATATGCTATGGTTAAAATTTTGTTTGGGGTTGGGACTTACCAATATTAGGAACCTTTGTTAATTCTGAGATCTCTAGAATTCTCAGACTGCTTTTGGTAACTTCTTTTTTGTTCACCCTTCCTTTGGCCCATGCCATGCAGCAAACATCAAATAGTAGGGCTGGAGTTTTGGGTAAGCCCATTCATGAAGGCTCTCAAAACACTTATGAAAATATAAGAATGAGTGAATCAAAGATGAAATGGTACGAATGACCTTTGCTGAACGTTGTTATCTAAAAAACAACCTTTGCTTTGGAATGCTATTAATGCAAGGGAAATGGCCAGTCACCACAGAGACATTCTCTCTATTCCACTAAACTTTCTAATATAAACATTAAAAGATAGTGGATAGTTCCCTTGTGGATCTAAGAAGCAAACAAAGTTTGGTTTAAAAAGAGAGAGAGAGAAAGAAACAAATGATGATAAAAGGCAAAACTGTATCTTACACACACACACACACACGCACACACACACACATATATATAAAAATCTATTACCACTAACAGGCATGCAAAGAAAACACTCAAAGTCCATCTCAGAATGAGTAAAACTCTTACACCATGGTAAAGTAATAAAACAGGCTGAAATGCATGTACTGCCAAGATGTCAACTGCTATTTAGGGGGAAAAAACTATTTGTACGACATCATACTGGCATTTCTGGGTTAATAGGATGTACCTTAACTTTCAGGGAAGCCATTCAAATATGCAATTCATTATTTACTCTTGAGACTCACCTGGTCTTAAAAGTTTGACTAAAAACCAAAACCAAAAATACCTGTATAGCAAAGATAAGAATCATTTTGCAAGATAATATAAAGCCCCTGCTGAAAAAGCTAAATGATTCAAGTATTATTCACACTTAATTTTTCAAAAATTAGCTTAAAAATTGTGGATATGTTGTCTCCAAAGAGTGTATAGATCTCAAGGTTAAGCTTATTTAAGGTAACAGACAGGTTTTTGCAAAACTATGGTAAGAATTTGCCCATACTCAGAAGGAAACACTCCACTAAAAGCATTGGAGTGTTGGAAAGTTACACAAATCAAAACGGTATTAAAAGGAGATAAAAATTATATTTTCATCACGTTTGTTCTCTAATTGAAAATCTGTTCAAACAAACTAATATTGAGTACCTCTCATTAGACCTCTGTCATTCTCACTTGTACTCCTGCACAAGTTTGTTGTATTTCTTTCAGTCTGCTGAGGTTCCTTCTACCTTATGGCCAGTCCAGGTTTGATGCATGAGACAGGGTGCTCAGGGCCGGTGCACTGGGATAACCCTGAGAGATGGGATGGGGAGGGAGGTGGGAGGGGGTTCAGGATGGGGGACACACACCCATGGCTGATTCATGTGAAAGTATGGCAAAAACCACCACCATATTGTAATTAGCCTCCAATTAAAATAAATTAATTAATTTAAAAAAATATTTTTTTAAAAGTCTATGAACTTTTCTGCTTCTTCTGCGCCCCCTACAGCATCTAATAATATGACACCAACATTTAATTCCTAAACCCAGTGAATAGGAGGGATCAGCATTATTCATTCAGTTTCCTGATAAACATTGTTACTGACCCTCTCGGACAGGCCCACTTGAGACCAAATTGTGAAGCAGGCCATTTACCTGTCCAGATCTAGCAATCCTGTTGTAGGTCCTTTATCTGGACTGGAGGGCTTAAACTCTCATTGTTGTTTCTTCCCTTCCCTTTACAAATAGAGACTGCATTTACATGCATTTACACTGCATTTACATGAAAAGGCCAGTGATTAGTGACAACTTGATGAGTGTCTAGGAGGACTGCTCCAAAGACTAATGCCTTCAGCTAATCAAATATCATTTAGCCAGTGAAATTCCATGTGCTTATATGAGTGAGGGAAGGAGAAGAAATGTCCAAGTTTTACTGATACCTGAAACTGTGCCATATATGGGTTCCTATTCCATGTATTCTGGATGAGGATGGTGCTCCTTAAGCCAAGACCACATGTCCAACTCTGTTTATCCACTGAAGATTCCTTTACTTGATGACCACAAACTTCATCATACCTCTATCCACAACCGTTTTACAAATGCACACTATATGATGGGAAATAAAGACCCAGAGGAGAAAATGTGAGCTCCAAAAATAGAGGATCATCTGAGAAGGTATGGTAGTTCAGTAGAGGAGGAATAATCCTGTAACTTTTATATACTCAAAAACATCATCCTAAAACCAGTGTGTGGAACCAGGGAAGATGTTTTCCTCTTATTAGAAAATGCAGTTATCACTTTGAAAGATGAGAATTGCCTTTATTAATCAATTCATCAATAGTGAGTCACCCAGGTTTCTGGTCCTAAAAAGGTTCTGACTTTTACTACTCTACCTTTGTAGCTGCTTTCCATGGACTTTTCTTGGTATTTGTCTTTTTACTTCTCAGGTCTCTGCATCATTTCTGATCTCAGCATTAGATCTTTGTAGGCTATGTACACTATCAACTCACATTCCCACTGTGAGTCTAACACAATTGCCCTTATTAAAAGAACATTTCAAGAAAAATGTGATTGGTGGAATTGAACGTTCTGTCTTCTTGAAAAGGGCTTCCCTGGTGCTTCAGTGTTAAAGAATCTGCTTCCAAACAGGAGACACAGTTTCAATACCAGGGTCAGGAAGATCCCCTGGAATAGGAAATGGCCACCCACTCCACCATTCTTGCCTAGGAAATCCCACAGACAGAGGAGCCTGGCAGTCTACAATCCATGGGGTCGCAACAAGTCAGACACAACTGAGCGACTAAACAACAGCGATCTTCATGAAAAGGGAGGAACAGTGCTACAGTGTGTGGCACTGCCTTAGTATGAATCACTTTCACCTTTGGCGCTGGTGGATTCTGTGATACTAGCATCTTACTGTAGGAAGGGACTTTACAGACTGTCAGTCCCTGCTGCCGCCCAGATTAAACCGTGAATCCTGTGTTATGTCACTAATATTTAAATAAGGACAGGATTTCCTTCCTCAGCACAAATAGGAGGTATCCTCCTAGACTAAGCCAAATAGTAGTAGAAATGAATTGGCCTATGGAATACTATCCATCTCTCATACTGGAAAAGCAGGACTGACCTGTATCAGATGACCTAGACTTAGGTCAGTTCTGGACAAATCACGATAGCAGGCCAGTTTCTACATCTATAAAATGAAGTTATAGGACTATATATCAGCATTCCCAAGCTGTTCCTGATGAGAAACTGTTCTTTTTGATTTCCCCCAAAGTTTGAAGAAGCGTTCAACTGAACAAATAGCTGAGCGCCTCTCATTAGTCAGTTCTGCCATTATCGTTCACAATTGAAGACAAGTCACTTCACTCTCTTCAGTTTCAGTCTCCCTCTCATCCATCTTTGTACCTGCTTCACCATCTAGCCAAGCTTTCAATTATAGGGGAGTCGGAGATCCAAGTTGCTGGCCAGAGTGAAAGGCAGTTATGAGAGTGAAGCACAGATGGGGAATAACAAAGGCAGCTGCCAGCTAGATTTTTTTTTAATTGGCAGAGAACCCCCTTGAGAGAAAGCTGTAATTGCAGTAACTCTGTTTTTATAATTGACCAGGTAAGACTTCAGAAACCACTGCTATCTCGGAACTGAATAATTGTGGTTCCTGGTTCTAACCTATTCACCCCAAGCCTTGTGAATCTACCCAGTTCCTTTGATAAAGGAACTACCAAGGGCTTCCGTTATCCTGCCCAGTTGGTGGCAGAGATGGGGGGTGGTAAAGTGATACAACTGGAACCCAACAGTGACACAATCTCAAAATGCACCTTTGGTTCTTTCTTGGAGACTAATTCTCAGGGTTCCAGGTAAGCTTAATCGCTTAATACTTGATGAACTGGTTTGGAATTTAGGGGGTATGAAATTATATTGCTTACATGAATAGAGGAATTGACTGAGATTTACCATTTGATTTTTCTGATAGACCTCAGAACTCTAGAACAAATCACCTATCTCTTCTTTGAAATGTAAGACCTACATAGGAGTCCTGAAAAAGTCACCTACAAGGAGCTGATGTTGTTTTAATTTAATGGAATGTGTTTTAATTCAGCTAAAAGTACCCATTATTGTATTTCTTCTACAAGTTAGTAATATATTATATCTGCCCATGAAGATTTAAACTATTTTCTCTCCAAACAATGTGAATTTCAGTGAGATGCTTCCTCCCAGGCTCTCATAAATTCCCAGATAAAGTCAGCCATAAAAAGCCTTATTCCAAATACCCATTTGCTTTCCTCTCCCTTCTGCAGTACTCTGGTCAAAGTTCAAAAAGTACCCACAAGGAGGGGAAAAATTACACCCAATACTGCTTCTCCAAAGGACTAGGATTAACTGCAGCTGATAATTGTCTTTGCAAATGATGGTAATACGTCATATAATCTCATTAAATTTGGAAACACCACAGCTTTGAGAGAGACAAAACACAGCAAAAATCCACATTAGGTAAAGATAAAAATCCCTTATGTGTCTGAAATCTCAGAATAAATTTCTTTCAGTTGACTTGTCCCTTATCTATATAAAATGTAAGATTCCATAGAGATGAGAGTCAGAAATCATTCCCTTTGGGGAAATTATCTGCTACCAAAACTCTGCTCATCATTTAAAGGTAATAATATTGTAATCCATAATTTTTGAGAGAAATGGTAAGTAACTTTGGCCTAGGAAACACAAAACTGAGAAGGCTGGAAATTATCTTCTCTGTTCATATAATTTCAACAAAGCTATTTGAGGAAGCACAGATGATTAGATAATACTTTTTATGAAGAGTTCAAAGCATTATAGTGAGAACTAAACCTTGGAAAAACTTGGAATTATATGGTAAACTAGAAAGGTGGAATTAGGCTTCTAATATAAGTAGAGGTCTTCCCTGCTGGCTCAGATGATAAAGAATCTGCTTGCAATGCAAGAGATCGAGGTTCAGTCCCTGGGTTAGAAGATCCCCTGGACAAGGGCATGAAAATCCCGTCCAATATTCTTGCCTGGAGAATTCCATGGAGAGAGGAGCCTGGCGGGCTACAGTCCAAAGGGTCACAAAGAGTCAGACGCAGCTGAGTGACTAACACTACTACTACTACTAATGTAAGCAGAAGAAGAAAAAAGAGGGATGAAATTAGCTGGGGCACACAAAAAGAAATATTAGATAAAGAGAAAGAAAGAGGTGTTCATGGTAGGATTAGTCAAGTGTAGTCCTGAATAAAACATAAAACAGTGCTTCACAGACATCAATGTACTTACGAATCACATGGAGATCTTTTTTCCAATGTGTATTGCAATTGGGTAAACAGAGGTGGGGCCTGAGAATCTGCATTACTTATGAGGCTACAGGTGATGCTCATGTTGTTGGCCCATGGACCATAGACATGAACACAGACAGGTTCATAAACAATCGATTAAGTCATTGAAGAATCTGGGGTGTTACTCAACATGCACACTGGCTATTTCAGATCAAAATCCTTTCATCCGTGGCAGATTCATGTTCATGTATGGCAAAACCAATACAATATTGTAAAGTTAAAAAATAATAATAATAAAATAAAATTCCAAAAAAAACCCCAAATCCTTTCATCTTTATTAAGTACCTGTCCTGTGTGAAGCGCTATAGAAGGCCACATGAAAGTAAAATGCTGACCCTGTTTTTATTCATCTTACACTCCAATTGAAAAGGAAATACTCAAAGAAGAGTAGTTTTCTCCAAGGTCATAGAAATGGTCCTTCATGTTTACATCTCTTGACTTCTCCTCTGTGCAATATGATATTTTAAAACTTTCTTGAGAAATCCAAAGAGATCACAGATTGGGGTAGAAGGAGGAAGGCTAAGGGAATGAACATAGATAGGGGATTTAATTTCACAGTCTAAAGCTATTTCACAGGTGAAATTTTTTCATTAACATTAAACAAAGCATTTTTCCTCCCTGCCTACATTGGGGGAACGCTTTAACCTTGACCCAAATGTGTGAATTGAGTTTAGATAATATCATCTCACACTCTTTAGAGGAAACTTCATAACATATAAAGGAGGGGATGGTGAACCCTGTTTTAAGTCAGTTTGTAGTAATACCCTGTCTCTTGAGGTACCACAGGATCCTTATTGAAAGTGGGAAAAGGACACAGGGTCTCCTCAACATTTTTATCCTTCAATGAATTTTTAACATTATATGTAATCACAATTTGATAAAAATCAAATTATATTCCTGAACCTTGAAAGGTACTTGCTCCTCAACATTTTCATCTCTAGCATAATTTCAACATTAAAAACAGGTAGGATTCTAATAAAAATGTAATTATATTGGACTCTGAGAGTGAGATAGCAATTTTCATCACAGATTCGACCTGTTCTTATTTCACTAACTGCATCTTTCCCACACATTGTAAGAACTCAATATTGAAAATTTTTTGAAACTCTAGGTCCAGGATTGTAAAAATCTTAAGAAGAAAGAAGTTCCTTCCATGTGTGTAACATCAGCATCTTTACCATGACTTAAGAGTTGCCAGCTTCCCCATCTCTCAGTCCATTTTATTTTCACCTACTCTTCATGATGTATATCCTGGTCATTCATTATATGAAATCCAAGTCTCTTTCCTTTTCTGATGACTTGGAGCATGAAAACCACCTTACCAGGAGAGATACGTATGTTGAAAACAGATATCAAGACATACAACTGGAATAGTAGATGGAGAGCCCTTTCCCTGGTGGCTCAGATGATAAAGCATCTGACTGCAATGTGGGAAACCCAGGTTTGATTCCTGGGTTGGGAAGATCCCCTGGAGATGCAAATGTCAATCCACTCCAGTACCCTTGCCTGAAAAATCCCATGGACAGAGGAGCCTGGTAGTCTACAGTCCATGGGGTAGCAGAGTCAGACATGACTGAGCGACTTCACTTTCTTCCAGGAGGTAGACAGAAACTCTCAAAGTCTCTCCTGTCAAAAGAATCTTCAAGTCCTGAAGAAGAAAATCTGAGGAGTGATAAGTCCATTTTTTTCCCTTTCTGTAATGTTTCCGAAATTTTTTTGAAATTTTGGAAGAAGTCTGGAGAAAAGCCAGGAAATTTTTGAGATAGCTCAACATCTTAGGTTTCTCAGTCTTCTTCACTTAAACACAATATATTGATAAAAGGTGTGGATTCTGGAGCCAGACCATTGGGAATTTAATTTTTGTCTTTGCCAATGTGGAAAATTAGGAAATTTATATAGTCTACCTCAAAACTTAAGAAATTTATATAGTCAGTTTTCTCATCTGTAAAGTGAGTGTGAAAATGATAATATAATAATACCTAACCTATAGAGTTATAGTGAAGATTAGATGAATTAATATCTATAAAGTTCCTAGAATAGTACCTGGGACATAGTGAGCACTCAATAGATGCTAACTACTTTAATATCAATTATTATTTTTCTTCTTGGAAGTGAGAGTAATGACTTCTGCAAATATGGATATCAGTGTATAGAGATGGAGGGAGAGGAATGGGGGAGCCAGAGATACAGGAGAAAGTAATATCAGCAACATATGTGAATGGAAAGAAGAATAGAGCAGAGACCTACAGAACCAGGTATAGATGATGTAAAGAAAAATGGTTCCTTCTCTCACCCTTACCAAGTGACCCAGCAACAGACTGACAGCAGTAATAAAAACCTGCCTCAGAGAAGGAGCTGAAATATGAGGAAGAATATTATGGAAAGATACACAGAAGATAAAAAGTAATTATGTTTCTTTAAATCTCAGTGTGTGTGTATATGTGTGTGTATGTGAGAATGCATGCATGAATGAGAATGAGAGAGAGAATATGAATATGACCTAAATAGGATACAAAAAAATTGCTAAGCACTAAAAGTTAGGGCTTTGTTATGTTCACCTGTAAAACCAAATCTATAAATGGAGGATTCTAAACATTTGCTATTTTAAGAAGCGTCTATATTTTGAGTGATGATTAAATTCTCTAAACTTCTATTAAAATTATTGTCAACTTTTTGATAGCTCATTGATTTTTAGAGGCCATATCAGATTTCACCCTCTCGCTGGATGCTTATAGCAATGTAGAATAATAAAAATTAAATAACATGCTGAATGGGGATTTAAAAACAGCTGTGTGTTTTATATTTGGGAGAGACAGAAGGAGCAGGAATATAATTTAAGTATATCCTGGATGATTTTCCTAATTAACACTGATATAAAAACAAATCTATCACCTATAAACACCAGCACAATGGGGGAAGAAAAAGAACATTTAGAAACCCCACCAATTATATCCTCCCATCAACACTAATACCATTGCTTAAACAATCAACCAACTTCTTTACCTATCTAAGTGATTGTCAGGGATATGAAAAACCTTAGAACTTTAACATAGCATCTCAATAAAACCTTATGAACGGAGTAACATTATGATGGTGTTTACAGAACAAGATCATCTGAAATTGCACCTCTTAACAATATCATAGACTAATTATTTTTCTTTAAACCATTCTTCCTCCTTAAAAATATTCAGTTTTTTAAAAGGGCTTAATTCATAAACTCTCTTTAGGAAAAAAAATAGTTTTCCATAGTATTGATACATAATAACACTTGTATGTGTGGGTATTATAGAGTTGGAGTAATGACTACTGACATTCTTCACTCTAGGGAGGAACTTTTTATATGTAAACAATACAAATTCCATCATTATGAAAATAAAATTTAAGATTTTCTTTCCTAGAGAGTTCATGGACCACAACATTCAGTTCCTGTGACTTAAGAAAGGACACGGAGACTTCATTCCTCAAATCAAGGAGAAATTTCAAAATACATAAGACACGACTTCCAGATCACAAAAGGAGCTATTTAGGTGGAGGTCGTGTCTGCCTATGCTTCAGAAAACCAAAACTGTGAAATTGATGGACTTTCAATGTATCTTCTGTATGTTAGCTCTTCTTTTCATTCTCTTCCTTTTATAGGCTTATCTTTATTTTACACTCAAACTTGTTCTGATATTTTCCTCTTTCCCTGTAAACCTGGTGTTTTATTCCTTGAAAAGACCTCCCTTTGTCCTGCCTTGCTTTTTGCATATAGCAGTTCAGACACAGAAGGCCTCTTTAGCTCCTGTTATTATTGGTGGATGACAGGCTGAACACTTAGGACCCTATTGAAGGACCATTAATGCTTTGCATTTCTATTCTATGTCATTTCCTGCAAGTACTCATTCAATTTCACACGGCTCTTGCTGCAATCTTCCCACATTCGTTCTGCAAAAACCCATCACTTTTATTTTTACCCCCTTTGCTTTCACTTTGGTTCCTATTACCAATCTAGCTGGATTCTGATTTTTGTTCAATTCAGGAGTACCTCCACTTTACCTTTCACATAATCTTTTTTCACATCACCTTTCATTCTTGATATGCAAACCTGAACCTATGAATTGCTTCTACTTTCTCTTTCCTGAGTTTACCTACTGTGTAACAAGAAAGCCCTTTGCTGTGTCACATCACTTTTTGTATCAACTTATTAAGATCCCATGCTTACAACTAGCTTTCTAAACTTCACTTTATAAGATTCCTAATGCATTCTACTAAGAATCAACACTCTCCACATGTCTCTCTTTTTTTTTTTTTTCCTTTTCAGAAGCAATTATTTAACTGTTCCTGAGGGTGTATGATTTGGGATATAACCAAGTTTCATGCTCACTTTTTCTGTTAGAAAGGTATGTCTAGAAAGCCTCAAATAGAAACAAGATACACTAAAGCTATTGGCTGTGTGAATCACAACAAACTGTGGAAAGTTCTTAAGAGATGGGAATACCAGACCACCTTAACTGACTCCTGAGAAATGTATGCCAATCAAGAAGCATCAGTTAGAACCTTATTTGGAATAACGGACTGACTCAAAATTGGGAAAGGACTACAAAAAGGATGTATGTTGTCACCCTGTTTATTTAACTCATATGCAGAGTATATCCTGCAAAATGCTGGACTGGATGAATCACAAGCTGGAATCAAGGTTGCGGAGAGAAATATCAACAACCTCATATATGTAGCATCTTGATGAAGGTGAAAGAAAAGAGTGAAAAAGCTGGCTTGAGACCCAACATTCAAAAAACTAAGATCATGGCATCCGGTCCCATCACTTTATGGCAAATAAATGGGGAAAAAATGGAAACAGTGACAGACTTTATTTCTTGAGCTCCAAAATCACTGCAATAGTGACTGCAGCCATGGAATTAAAAGATACTTGCTCCTTGGAAGGAAACCTATGCCAAACCTAGACAGCATATTAAAAAGTAGAATCATCACTTTGCTGACAAAGATCCATATAATCAAAACTATGGTTTTTCAAGTAGTCATGTACAGATGTGAGAGTTGGACCATAAAGAAGGCTGAGGGCTGACAAATTAATGCTTTCAAATTGAGGTGTTGGAGAAGGTTGTGAGAGTCCCTTGGACTGCAAGGAGATCAAACCAGTTAATCCTAAAGGAAATCAAACTTGAATATTCATTGGAGGGACTGATGCTGAAGCTGAAGCTCCAATACTCCAGGAGATAGTGAAGGTCAGGGAAGCCTAGCGTGCGCTCCAGTTTATGGGGTTGCAGAGTCAGATGTGACTTAGTGACTGAACAACAACAATGATGATGAACCAGTTTGAGCCTCCTGATGGCCAACTTTCTTATCTTGATCTATTTACTATTTATTGAATAAAGTGAAAGAACTCAGGTCTTTTGCAAATGATTATACTTGCAAATGATTATTGCCAAGGACCTAACAGAGCCTATTGCCAAGATAGTGAGTTTCTATAGAAGAGACAAGAGAACAGATGTCCAGTATCCTGGGCTTCCCTGGTGACTCAGTGGTAAAGAATGTACCTGCAATGCAGGAGATGCAGGTTTGATACCTGGGTCAGGAATATCCCCTAGAGGAGGATATGGCAACTCACTCTAGTATTCTTGCCTTGGAAATCCCATGGACAGAGGAGCCTAGAGGACTACAGTCCATGGGATTACAAAAGAGCCAGAAACAGTGTTGTAGGGGTAATAACGTTGAGACAGAAGATTAAACTGTAGAAGACTTAGTAGGAAATTGGAAATATCAGATGTAAAATTAGAAGGATATATATGGAATTTAGAAAGATGGTAACAATAACCCTGTGTACAAGACAGCAAAAGAGACACTGATGTATAGATCAGTCTTGTGGACTCTGTGGGAGAGGGAGAGGGTGGGGAGATTTGGGAGAATGGCATTGAAACGTGTAATATCATGTATGAGACGAGTCACCAGTCCAGGTTTGATGCACGATGCTGGATGCTTGGGGCTGGTGCACTGGGATGACCCAGAGGGAGGGTATGGGGAGGGAGGAGGGAGGAGGGTTCAGGATGGGGAGCACAGGTATACCTGTGGCGGATTCATTTCAATGTTGGGCAAAACTAATACAATATTGTAAAGTTTAAAAATAGAATAAAATTTTAAAAAATAAATTAAAAAAAAAAAAAAAGGACTGATGTTAAAGCTGAAACTCCAGTATTTTGGCCACCTGATTTGAAGAGCTGACTCATTTGAAAAGACCCTGATGTTGGAAATGATTGAAGGCAGGAGGAAAAGGGGATGACAGAGGATGAGATAGTTAGATGGCATCACTGACTCAATAGACATGAGTTTGGGTCAACTCCGGGAGTTGGTGATGGACAGGGAGGCCTGGCGTGCTGTGGTTCATGGGGTCACAAAGAGTCGGACAAGACTGAGCGACTGAACTGAGCTGAACTGAGATAGGGAAAGTGTCATTTGGTATTGTAACTATCACAAGGCAAGATGTATACTAGCACTCAGGCGAGCTGGGGAAATTTTTTAGCCCTAAGTGAAAAGCAAGTAACATTTAAAAAAGAAAAGTAAGTTTAAGAAAAGTAAGCAACAAGTAGTTTTCTGTGACCTTAGCTATAGAATTTATTAAGAATATCTTCTTTTAGTTCCTTCTTTCAGTTTCAAAATGTTGTTGCAGAAAACTCTATAACTGTGCAGACTGGTCTCATTTTAAATGCATGGCCGCAAATCTCAAATGTCACAAACATTGCCACCCAGAGATGTTCCTACACTTCCCTAGTATATTTGCTTCTGTACTTAAAAAAAAAAAAAAGTTTCACAAGTTGTCCACTCTCTTCAAATTGCTGACAATTGCTCATTTCACTGCTCCTCGCCCCTCTGTATTCTCACACCTCACACACATAATCTCAGCTGATGATCTTGTCACACTCTCAGCTTGCTACTGCTACAATGGATGATACATTCTTGCTCCCATTAAAGAGTTTCATCTAGATTTCTTAAGATTTCTTTCAAACTCCTGCTATCGTCCCTTTTCCCTCTTGTGTTGTCAATCCTGGTCTCTGTATGTGAACATTTCCCTCTGCAATTAAAATACTCTATTATCTCTTGTTTTAATAAAAACACACAAAGAAATTTCCCCTTAATAACATTTTTTTTCCCTCCAGCTACTGTCCCATTTCTCTGCTATCTCTCAGGGTAAATCTTCAAAGAGTTGTCATGGTCACTGTCGCTACTTCTTCACCCACATTCTCCCCTTGATCCATTCCAGTGGGGCTTCCGCCACTAACACTTTACCCATGCTACTTAAGTCAAGGTCACCAGTGACCTCTATCTTACCAAATCGAATCACTTCTCTGTCTTCACGTGAATTGATTTCTCTACAACATGTATCACTGTTGACAACAACTTCCTTCTAGTATTCAACACTTTCTGTAGTTCTTTCTGCTGCATTACTACTTCTTTTTTTCTTACTTGGGCTTCCCTTGTGGTTTAGCTGGTAAAGAATCTGCCTGCAATGTGCAAAACCTGGGTTCCATCCCTGGGTCTGGAAGATCCCCTGGAGAAGGGAAAGGATACCCACTCCAGTATTTTGGCCTGGAGAATCCCATGGACTATGGGGTCGCACAGAGTTGGACACAACTGAGTGACTTTCGCTTTCACGCTTCTGCCTTGCTACTTCTTTTCTTACTCACCAAATGTTCTTTCTTTATCTTTTTTGCTGGATTTTCCTGTTTTATCCTTAAAATTACATCTTCCTAGGATGCTCCTCTCCCAATTCTTAATTGACTGTTTCCTCCATATAATTAATATCTCAGCTTAAATTCACTTCCTATCTAATCAAAAAGAAATCTCCTAGTCTTTTCAATTTTTTATATTTATCAGTATCTGGTATTTCCTCACTTATTATCTTATCCTTCTCATATCTAGAGATATAAGCTCCTTGATAATGAAGACATTGTCTGTCTTATTAACATATTTCTAGGGTGTAGGGCAGTGTTTGGTACATGGTAGGTATTCAGTAAATATTTACTGAATTACTGAATACATTCATTCAAGGCATAACATTCTCTCCATATCCAGCTCTTTGTTATCCACTTAAGAAACAAGCCAATGGGCTTCGGCATGACTGCGTGTTAGCATTTATGCTAGAATCAAAGATGTGGCCACTTAATGTGAAAATAATAACCATCTTCAGTCTGTCCATGTTTACTTTCCATTTATTTTACAAGTTCCAGCCTAAATATTGCCTCCTTACAGAAGCACTTTAAGATCCTAGAGACTATATTCTCCATGTTGTTTTACTCAATATATTCTCCTCTATATTACTCATCATATCTGTAATTACTTATTACATACTTATGAACCATAGTCTCCATGAGGGCATAGGTTATATTTTTTAAAATCTCTTTATCTAGTACAGTGTCTAGCATGGAGCAGCAGTTCATTAAATGTTTGCAGGATTGAATTAAACTGACCTTGCTCACACTGGCATTGAGGCTAGTAAGTCTGAACCTCAATATATACTTTCTTACTGAGTGAATCTAAGTTCCAATTATGAAAGAAAATTGAACTGTCATGTTTGTGGGATGACTCTATGATATGAGAAAAAAATGAAAGCATAAAACCATGTATTGCTCTGGTAGCATAACTTCCCCTTCTTTCATTAACCTAAATTAAGAATCTGATATTCAGACAATTCATTTCAGAAAACCTGAGAAGGTTCAAACCACTATAATGGCCATATATGTGAATGGTTGACCAGATAAGTCTCTACTTAAATTAAAACAGTGTCTTGTTTGGAACTCAGCAGGTTGCTAGAGAAATGGTAAAATGGTGACATCCTTTCAGGAAGAGAGATAAGAGGGATCAAAGTTAGCTTATGTGTGGCAAAGAAGATAATCCTGTATTACATTAAGGACTGATCTCTTTCAGTATGAAAGGAAACTAGCTCTGACAGATGTCAATACATAGAAAAGTACCATTTCCTGCTTCTATCATAAAGATAAATTGGAGCAAGTGCCTTAACTCTTGCTGCTGCTGCTGCTAAGTAGCTTCAGTCGTGTCCGACTCTGTGCAGCCCCATAGACGGCAGCCCACCAGGCTCCCCCGTCCCTGGGATTCTCCAGGCAAGAATCCTGGAGTGGGTTGCCATTTCCTTCTCCAATGCATGAAAGTGAAAAGTGAAAGTGAAGTCGCTCAGTCGTGTCTGACTCTTCGTGACCCCATGGACTGCAGCCCACCAGGCTCCTCCATCCATGGGATTTTCTAGGCAAGAGTACTGGAGTCGGGTGCCATTGCCTTCTCCGCTTAACTCTTGAGACCATTTGAACTCCGTGGCCCAGGTGGCAGAAGCTACAATAAGAAAACTATTCAATTCAACCTGATAGCCCGCCCTTTACTTACCTCTTCTTGATAACTGGCTAATTACTTATGGTAAGCACTTGTTATGAAAAACAGACAAATGTTTCTGAGTATAATATAGTAACTCTAGGCATAGGTTGGAGAAGGCAATGGCATCCCACTCCAGTACTCTTGCCTGGAAAATCCCATGGATGGAGGAGCCTGGTAGCCTCCAGTCCATGGGGTTGCTAAGAGTCAGGAACGACTAAGCGACTTCACTTTGACTTTTCACTTTCATGCATTGGAGAAGGAAATGGCAACCCGCTCCAGTGTTCTTGCCTGGAGAATCCCAGGGACGGTGGAGCCTGATGGGCTGCCATCTGTGGGGTCGCACAGAGTCGGACATGACTGAAGTGACTTAGCAGCAGCAGCAGCAGGCATAGGTAGTTATACTCTTATGTCACATAAGAGGCAGGCCTTGCTTTTACCTGGTTAAACCTGTACTGTTTTCTTTAGATTAGCAGATTTTAAAATTAATGTGTTACATTTAACAAATACTTATTGATCATGCGCTTCTCCCCTGATATTTTTCCAGACACTGAGGATATAGTAGTAAGCAAAACATATAAAGCGCCACCCTGCAGGGGTCTTACAGCCTAGTGAAAGGAGACAGAGTAATCAGATAAACCAATAATCATGGAGAATAAGATAAGGGCTAGGAAGAAGAGTAAAGCAAGGTAAGAGGACACAGAGTGAGAGTGAGGGTAGGGGTTGACTAATGTAGATAATAAGGTCAAGGAAGGCCTTCCTGAGGAGCTGTCATTTGAGCAGAGACCTGAATACAAAGAAGAAGAAAACCAAGGGAATAGTTGGGGCAGTAGCTTTAGAGTAAACTGAAGCTTTTCTATTGACATTTTGCTCAAGGCTAAAGCCTTGAATGCTATAGGAATATTTTCAGTAGGCATTTTTGAGGTCTTTCAGCCTGCCTCTGTATCTCTTTTGCTTGGGAAGTTTGACATACCCAGGCTTTTAGTTGTTCCACTCTAGACCAGGTGCCCAGAAGAAAGTTATCTGGCATCCCAGTCACATGGCCAAGTCCTACTTATTCTTCTAATGTATTAAGCACTGGTATTACAGAGATGATAATGTATAGGTCGTCCCTCGAGAAGATCACAGTCATTTTCTTGGGGATAGGCTTGGGCTATCTTAAGTCCTTTTGGCCAAAAGTCTTAGAACCACCTGGTTAAAAACATTTAACTGCACATTCCATTCCACTGCACATTTTCAAAGCTTCATCACAGTTTCCTCAGAGTAGATGGCCTTGATTCTTGACTTGGTCACAAATTTGGATATGATCTACCCATTTGAACTATGAAAACAGTTATTTTAAGGGTTAAATTTTGCTCTTGTTTGCTGATTTTACATTTTCTGGGGTATAATTTCTAAGGAGTGAAATATACAGATCTTATATATACAGCTGAATGAGTGTTTCCAAATGCGTAAACCTGTGTGTCTCACATCCCAATCAAGTTAAACAGTATTTTCATCATCCCAGAATTTCCTTTCTAGTCTTTCTAGTTAATTCCTCTCCAGTAGTGGTGGTGGTCAGTCACTCAGTCATGTCTATTTGCAGCCCCATTGACCAGCCTGCCAGGGTCCTCTGTCCATGGGATTTCCCAGGCAAGAATACTGGGGTGGGTTGCCATATCCTCCTCCAGGGAATCTTCCCCACACAGAGATTGAACCTGCATCTCTTACTTGACAGGTGGATTCTTTACCACTGAGCTACCTGGGAAGCCCAATTCTGATTATTTTCACCATACAGTAGTTTTGCCTATTTTTGAAGTTTATAATGGAATCACACAGGATGTACTCTCCTCTCTGCCTGGATTCTTTCACTCATCCTTAAGTCTGTGAAATTCATCCATGTTGTATGTATTAGCAATTCATCTCTTTTAATTGTTCAATGGTATGCTATTTTATGAATATTCTTCAATCCATTCACCTATTGATAAAAGTTTGGGTTGTTTCCATTTGGGGGCTATTATGAATAAAGCACCAATGAACATTTGTGAAAAAGTCTTTCTGTGGACATATGTTTTCATTTTTCTGGGGTTAAGTATCTAGGAATAGAAGTTAGATCATAGAGTATGAAGGGATCAAGAATTTCAATATATATAAGATTTCGGCTCTGAAGCCAGACTATCTATTTATAACAGTATGAACCCACTTCTAAACCTTGACAGTCTTGATTCAGGCTAAAAACTCGGTGTATTAAGATAGTATAGCACAGTGGTTATGAGTAAGGTTTGTGGACTTGCTTTGCCAAAGTTCACATCTTGACCCCATTGCTTAAAAATTTTGAGGCCCTGTAGTGTATTATTTAATGACCCTGGACCTATATTCTTTATATGTAAAATACACTTGATTCATAGGATTGTGTAGTGAGAATTCAATGAGACATTCTCTGTAAAGTAGTTAGTACAGTGCCTGGACACTTTAGAAAGTTTCAGCAAATATTGACTTCAAGGTTGGGGGAACTTAAGCCTACCTTCACTTGCCTGAATGTTTCATTGAATATAACATCTAAATGAAAGGCAACCATACACCAAAAGGTATGTAATTAAATCACAATGAAAGACCAAACTTGGAACTTAATAAAAATCAAAATTCAAGTTAAATGATTGGCCTTAAAAAGTAGTGCACAACTATTGATTAGGCTTCCCTCGTGGTTCAGCGGTAAAGAATCTGCCTGCCAATGCAGGAGACATGGGTTCGATCTCTGGGTCAGGAAGATCCGGAGAAGGAAATGGCAATCCACTCCAGTATTCTTGCCTGGGAAATCCCATGGACAGAGGAGCCTGGCAGGCTACAGTCCATGGGGTCACAAAACAGTTAGCTATGACTGAGCAACTAAACAACAACAATAAAATAAAGTATTAACTAATTGTTCATCTTACCTTTCAGACAAACTCTATCCTCAGCAACACTGTATTTTCCTGTTAAGTAATATTGGTATATGAAAGTGAAGTCACTCAGTTGGGTCTGACTCTTTGAGACCTCATGGACTGTAGCCTACCAGGCTCCTCCATCCATGGGATTTTCCAGGCAAGAATACTGGAGCGGGTTGCCATTTCCTTCTCCAATATTGGCTTATGTGTATATATATGTACTTAATATGTTCTCACTTCCTTGTAAACTGATAAACAGCTGATCTTGCTGTTTAAAATATTAATATAAGGATCAATTCAGCAACATCATTAGGGACACTCAGACTCTGACATAAAGATTGTTGAACTATAACAAACATTTTTATGACTTGGCAATTACTAATTTATATACGCTTTACTTATCAATTTCAATAAAATCAATTTCCTGACTCTCTGCTGAATATAATTTTGGTCAGCTAGCATTAGGTGATAAAAAACACAAACGTACAAATATCAGGGAACTTTTCTTTCTTTTCAAGTGATTCTGCTAAGTTTGCAATATCAAGGTATTCAGCTGTTTGACTTCATAACTGCAGCAAATTCCAGAGCCACAACTCAAAACAGGTAATGATGACCTTTGATTTCATCTCCAAAGGAAAGAGTAATCGCTGATGGAGCTGTGGATTCTAACCCAAGAGAAACTGAAAATCTAAAATGTTCCTGCTCTTCCTCAAGCTAAATCACTGAATAATATTGCTTGAGTTAGGAGTGGCTGTGATACTAGTATAACCTTAAATTCATTTTAAGGATAAATTGAAAAGCTTTTTGAATTTTGTGGCCTTTTCCATTCTTTGAATGGACAAACCCAAAGCTCAAATACTCATATTGAACAGAGAAGGCCCAAAGAGAAATAACAAATTTCTGATTTTCCCTAATGACAATGCTGGTGTTAGGAAATGTGAGGATTCTGCCTCAAACAAAGCCATAAGGGCCATGTTGGAAGCTGACATCTTTCTTTACGTCATCCTTAGAGGGTCAGAAAATGCACCCCCCATCCCAATCCCCTGTATCTTGGTGGCCTTCTGATTACATTCTGCAACTTTAATATATGGATGTATTGGAAATCACCATGTCCTTCAACTATCACATTCTGCCAAATGTCCTGAATTCCTGTAAACTAAAAAGCACTCAAAATTCTGGAGGGAAAAGACTTCAAATTAAATAACTCTGTCTTCCACAAATGTTTGTACAAGTTTTATGGGCTTATTTAACTTCTCAGTTACTGAGTTCAGTGCACTCTTCTGTGTAGCTTCCTTGTACTCCAACTCATCTGCTTACCTCTATTATAGTACTTAGCACACAGCTGTCAGTTTGAGTTTTTGCTAACATCCAAATCTCATGTCACTCCCTGCTTAGTATCCTTCAGTGATTTCCTGCTGTTTCCAAGGTAACATGCAGACTCTTCTACTTTGGCCTCCAAAGGCCCTTCCTGATTTGGCTCTTGTTCATCTTTCTAGTATCATCTCCCGCCATCTTTTCCCTTTCATCTCCAGTGTGAGCCAACTGGCCTGCCGGGAGCTCCTGCAAGAAGCCACACTTGCATGTCTCAGTGCCCAGCATATGTATTTTCCTGCTGATTTAAATGCCTTTCCCTCAGCTCTGTTCAACTGGCCAATTCCCTTTAAAGAATCAAATCAAGTGACATTTTCTTCTATGGCCATTTTTGGTTTTGCTCACGTATGAACATCAGCGAAAACCTACACAGAATGCAGGTGTGTCTCATTGCTCTCCCTAAGGTTCTACTGAATAATACTATTATGGCGCTTAATACTTTCAAAGTAGTGGAATTTTCTCAGTAGTCTTGCCCACTACACTGTGAGCCTGTGGGAAGCAGGGACACTCTTTTATAAATTTCTGTATCCCTTACAGTCTGTCTCAGTGCCCTGGCTCAAAGTGGGTGTTCAATAAGTGTTTCCGAAACAAAAAGAAAAAAACTTTCTGAAGAAACTAACAAACAAACAAAAAAAACCTTGAAATTCCAATTGACATGCTCATTTTTTTTTTCAGTTCTTAATAGACATAGCTCTGACCTGTAAACCTTTGATGTGAATACATTGTGAATACCCTGAGCCCACTTCATTCTCATCTGTGATCCTCTAGATAGTCCTGCTGTTTCCTGCCTATTGGAAGGCAGTCCTGTGGAAGGCATACCTCTGGCATTCTGTCAGTTCTGTGAAAGGCTATCCAGCCTCCTGTCCATGTTCTTTTTACCATCTCAATTTCCTGTTAGGGCCTGATTCCAAGACACTTATCCTTCCTCTGGGTATTGTGGGGACCTCCCCCCGCTCTAAATCCCCCTTTCACCAACTCAAGTTACTTGTCTGGTCCCTTGACCACTGATTCCCCAGGCATGTGTAGCATGAACTCATCCTTTGCCCGGATTGCTTAATAATTTAAAGGTACTAATACATTAAAGTTTTATAAAAGCAAAACAAAAGCAAAATCAAAAAAACAGAGACACACTGAATAGCGCCCAAAGTAGCATGTCTGGAGTCAAAAAATGCTCAGGGTCCTAGGGGGATGGGGCATGAACCCACGTGAGTAGGAAGCACATGCAGTAGTCACTGCAACCCAGTAACACCACTTCCTTAAATTTATAGGAAAAACTCTGTTCTAATATCCTCTGCTGGTAAACTGAATTTCAGGCCAATTTCCATGCAGTCTTTCCATGCAACCTTATGGTTTTTTTCCTCCACCAGGTTTCACTGGAGTTAATAAGGCCATATATCCCTAGGAACATGTTTTTTATTTTTCTTTCATAGTCCCTAAACAGACTTCCCTGGTGGCTCAGATGGTAAAGCGTCCGTCTACAATGAGGGAGATCCGGGTTCGATCCCTGGGTCGGGAAGATACCCTGGAGGAGGAAATGGCAACCCACTCCAGTACTGTTACCTGGAAAATCCCGTGGATGGAGGAGCCTGAGAGACTACAGTCCATGGGGTTGCAAAGAATCGGACACGACTGAGTGACTTCACTCACTCACAAACATCTTGTTGCTGCTGCTAAGTCGCTTCAGTCGTGTCTGACTCTGTGCGACCCCATAGATAGCAGCCCACCAGGCTCCTCCATCCATGGGATTTTCCAGGCAAGAGTACTGGAGTGGGGTGCCCTTGCCTCTCCCTTGTATCCCTCTAGTAATCACAAATTCAAAAAAAAAAAAAAAAAAGATGTGTTTAAACAGCTTCACAAATAGAATCCATCTGGAATGAAACAGCTGTTGACATTTATAACTTTGACAAATATAACTTTGTAACATAGGTCTTTCAACTGCTACTGACCCCAAAGAAGGTATCAAATAACATGCTTTCCTTATTGAATAATAATTTTCAATATGCTTTAAAGATCTTCTCCCTCTCTTGGGCCATTGATGTTTTTGTGCTTTTGAAGAGTACTCAATATGTCTTATGTTTTTATAATCCTTAAGTCACCTTATATTCATCTGCAAGATCCACTGTATCTCATGACTTGCTGTGGAGATTAGTGTACTACTGATACTTATCCTTTCATGTGCCTTGATTAAAAAAAAAGGAACAGAAGCATGGATGGAGGACTTTTACAGTATCATTTTGAAATCTCTCATTATGTATTGTTACCATTTAAAAAATACCCAGAGGGATGGTATGGGGAGGGAGGTGGGAGAGGGGTTCAGGGTGGGGAACACGTGTATACCCGTGGTGGATTCATGTTGATGTATGGCAAAACCAATACAATATTGTAAAGTAATTAGCCTCCAATTAAAATAAATAAATTTAAATTAAAAAAAAATAAAAAATACATCTATCCCATGGTGGGGGGGGGGGTGATGGAGTCATTTGTAAAGTGTTATAGAGTTTTATTTGTATGAATCAAATGAAGCAGAAACTTCTAAATCTCCCATCAGTGAAGCAAAATATTAATACCTTCGTATTACTTTTAAACCACACAAGGAAATATATGGCTGCATATTTTTTATAGTGTTTGCTAGTAACTCCTTACATGGAGAAACTATTAAACCGTCTCACTCTGAGTAACAAGTTAAGCATTGGTCTTAGTCTGTCAAACTATAGGACAGATTTTGCTGTTGTAGGAAGTAGACTTCAATAGGATTCATCCTTAGCAACAGCATCTAACTGCCTAGTGCTGAAAATAATTGTGACTGAGAGACCTCACAGTCACAGAACCACAGTCTAGAACCAAATTGTTTCTGCACAGAGCACAGAAAACAAGAAGTGGTAAGTTAACTACCTGAAACATGAACTAGAACAGGGGAACTTAGGCAATGCTTCTAGCTCCTTTAGAGGCAAGAGGACATGAGAAGATAGAAAAATATTGCAGTGGCTCCTGATATCAGAGGTAGGGTCGCAAAAAGTCAGACACAACTGAGCAACTGAACGACAAAACAACAAAAGTATAACAAGTAAGGCCAAACCTTATACTTCACTTGCCACTCAAGATGTGCACCCAGTATGCCTGCACTGAAAGTAACTACACGGGAACTGGTGAAAGAGTTTATACATTTCTTATACACAACATTTCCAGAAAGTCACTAGGATCTTCTAAGGAATGGTATACACATTTTCCCCACCAACTTCTCACTGTATCACTGTGGCCGAGGGAAGTTGACATTTGCCTCTATAGCCAGTTGGGAAAGGAAAAACAAACAAAAAAAATTAATACAATGGGAGAAACAAAATTCACTTAATGAAAACTCACTATGTGGTCAGCTCTGGACAAGATTCTCTATTACCTTAAGTGTAGTGCAAAATATATGAGCAATTCCCTTACAACCATGTAGTATGTAAGTTTGGATATCAGAAAAGTACATATCTACATTCACTAAAAAAATCACATACCTAACTGAGGACTATTGGCAGCTCTCCTTAATCAGTACATTTGCGGAACATGTGTACACCCGTGGAGGAGTCATGCTGATGTATGGAAAAACCAATACAATATTGTAAAGTAATTAGCCTCCAGTTAAAATAAATAAATTTATATTTTAAAAATAAAATAAAATAAAAGGAAAAAAATTTGTTGGACACAACAGTTTTGAAAACATAACTTCCCAAAAGAATTTTAGTATGTATGCTTTTAAATTTAAAAACATAGGGTTCAATAGAAGCACAATGCAAAGTAAAATAAGTATATTTTAAGTAGTAGTTTTGTCATGGTTACTTCTGAAAGCTTAACTAGAATGAGATTAAAGATCATGTGCTAACAAAAGATGGCAAAGCATTTATATTGATGCCTTGCTATCAATAAAGCTATAATAAAATGAGTTGTAGTATGTCTGTGACTTCCATTTTTATAGAGACAGAATATCACATCCAGTTCTGTGTGAAAGATTACTATTAGGATGCATAGAAACTACTGTGTCCCATAATTCATTTATAAAATTTTACATACATAAGCGTTAGCTCCTAACTATAAATCAGTCCCAATTTCTTATTGTTCAGTGAGCAGGTAGAAAATTTAACCTTGATCAATTAAACTAACCTCTAAATTGCCACCTAAGCATGTTGGTGACAGCTGTCAATTCAGAGGCACTTTATAGAAACTGAAAGATGACAAGAAAATGCTGAGTTGATATGACAGTTCTGACAAAAATTTCTAAGGCACGGATGTATCCCTGTAGAAAATGTCTCTACACCACAACAGATGGCCAGTGGTCAGGGAAAAACCATTATAGCCAGAAATGTGAAAACTTTAACTCTTCACTCTAGGAGACTAAAGATTTAATACAAATCATTTTCCCAAATCTTCACAGCAAAATGTGTTCTTGGAGCCTCATGGATGTTGGCAAAGGTGTTTGTACTATGCTTTAGGTTGGCAAGATCAACTAAAGCATTTAGAAAGAAAACACTGAAAATTTCCACTCAGAGATCAGTCGCTCACTCGTGTCCAACTATTTGCGACCCCATGAATTGCAGCAGGCCAGGCCTCCCGGTCCATCACCAACTCCCAGAGCTCACTGAGACTCACGCCCATCGAGTCAGTGATGCCATCCAGCCATCTCATCCTCTGTCGTCCCCTTCTCCTCTTGCCCCCAATCCCTCCCAGCATCAGAGTCTTTTCCAATGAGTCAACTCTTCACATGAGGTGGCCAAAGTACTAGAGTTACAGCTTTAGCATCATTCCTTCCAAAGAAATCCAGGGCTGATCTCCTTCAGAATGGACTGGTTGGATTTCCTTGCAGTCCAAGGGACGCTCAAGAATCTTCTCCAACACCACAGTTCAAAAGCATCGATTTTTCGGCGCTCAGCCTTCTTCACAGTCCAACTCTCACATCCATACATGACCACAGGAAAAACCATAGCCTTGACTAGACAAACCTTTGTTGGCAAAGTAATGTCTCTGCTTTTGAATATGCTATCTAGGTTGGTCATAACTTTCCTTCCAAGGAGTAAGTGTCTTTTAATTTCATGGCTGTAGTCAACATATACAGTGATTTGGGAGCCCAGAAAAATAAAGTCTGACACTGTTTCCACTGTTTCCCCATCTATTTCCCATGAAGTGATGGGATCGGATGCCATGATCTTCGTTTTCTGAATGTTGAGCTTTAAGCCAACGTTTTCACTCTTCTCTTTCACTTTCATCAAGAGGCTTTTTAGTTCCTCTTCACTTTCTGCCATAAGGGTGGTGTCATCTGCATATCTGAGGTTATTCATATTTCTCCCAGCAATCTTGATTCCAGCTTGTGTTTCTTCCAGTCCAGCATTTCTTATGATGTACTCTGCATATAAGTTAAATAAACAGGGTGACAATACATAGCCTTGACGTACTCCTTTTCCTATTTGGAACCAGTCTGTTGTTCCATGTACAGTTCTAACTGTTGCTTCCTGACCTGCATATAGGTTTCTCAAGAGGGAGGTCAGGTGGTCTGGTATTCCCATCTCTTTCAGAATTTTCCACAGTTTATTGTGATCCACACAGTCAAAGGCTTTGGCATAGTCAATAAAGCAGAAATAGATGCTTTTCTGGAACTCTCTTGCTTTTTCCATGATCCAGCGGATGTTGGCAATTTGATCTCTGGTTCCTCTGCCTTTTCTAAAACCAGCTTGAACATCAGGAAGTTCACGGTTCACATATTGCTGAAGCCTGGCTTGGAGAATTTTGAGCATTACTTTACGAGCATGTGAGATGATTGCAATTGTGTGGTAGTTTGAGCATTCTTTGGCATTGCCTTTCTTTGGGATTAGAATGAAAACTGACCTTTTCCAGTCCTGTGGCCGCTGCTGAGTTTTCCAAATTTGCTGGTATATTGAGTGCAGCACTTTCACAGCATCATCTTTCAGGATTTGGAATAGCTCAACTGGAGTTCTATCACCTCCACTAGCTTTGTTCATAGTGATGCTTTCTAAGGCCCACTTGACTTCACATTCCAGGATGTCTGGCTCTAGGTGAGTGATCCCACCATGGTGATTATCTGGGTCGTGAAGATCTTTTTTGTACAGTTCTTCTGTGTATTCTTGCCATCTCTTCTTAATATCTTCTGCTTCTGTTAGGTCCATACCATTTCTGTCCTTTATCGAGCCCATCTTTGAAATTTATCAGACATGCTCTACTGTAGGCACCTATTGCCCAGGGAGAGATACAACATGTAGGTAATGAATGATTCTCTGAGAAACATATAGGCAAGCCATGCCCATTTGTACTTGCAGTCACAAAACAGCTGAGTCCTGTTCTGTATCATTCAGGGGGGCTGCCTTGATCCCCAAGCATTCTGCTCCTGATAAAGCTATGATGTGGACCACCTCTGAGGTTGAAATTTCTGACCAGTATAAAAGAAAGTGAAATTGAAGTCGCTCAGTTGTGTCCGAGGACAGTTTGCTATGCTATGGACTGTAGCCCCCCAGACTCCTCCATCCATGGGATTTTCCAGGCAAGAATACTGGAGTGGGTTGCCATTTCCTTCTCCAGGGGATCTTTCTGACCCAGGAATTGAACCCAGGTCTCCTGCATTGCAGGCAGATTCTTTACCCAAAGAGCTATGAGGGAAGATACTGAGAGTGGAATAGCTATGCTCATTAACAGTGTGGTCTCTATTCTGTTTAATTCAAAATTGCCCAATGTTATGCATTATGCTCAACTTGAAAACTACCTGAAAGTCTTCTGAAAGATACCAGGGTATAAATTTCAAATAAATAAGATGCTACCACCACCCTGCATGTTTGCCAGAAACGTATATCACTCTGAGTCACATTGTCAACAATCAGTGCTATTCCTTGGCCTTTTCAAAAGCTGCATTGACTCACGTCCCTGGAGCACTATTTGCCATGTTGAAAGGGTCATTCTCCTGCATATAGCACTGACTGCTGAGTAAGATATTTGCTCACAGGCTGGGGCGATTATGTGCTTATTGTCTAAACAGTCAGCGAAATTCATTTCACAATGGAATGTATTTCTTACTGCCAAAATGTGAAGAGATGGGAATACAGAACAGACCACTATTTGGAAGAATGTGAGGAACAAGGTCCCTTTTCATGTAGTGCTGCTTTGCCAAGCAAAATACAGTCATATTAACACAGTGCCTATGAGGCTGAGGGACACTGCAAATGCCTTTTATGCCACTTCCTAATGCTTTGCTGCAACCAGAAAATTCCCTGGAGAGAAGTAATTGTCCACATATTTGGCACTTAAAGAGGTCAAAGCTGTTTCTACACAAACACACAGACACACACACACACGGCAATTTAATCAAATTAGAGATCAATTGATGAATTAAAAAAAAAAAACTTTTAAAAACATGTGTCACCCTGGTATATTTAAAATGGATAACCAGCAAGGACCTACTGTATAGCACATTGAACTCTTCTAAATGTTATGTGGCAGCCTGGATGGGAGAGGAATTTGTGGGAGAATGGATGTCACCTTGTTTATTTAACTTATATGCAGATTATATCATGAGAAACACTGGGCTGAAGGAAGCACAAGCTGGAATCAAGACTGCTGGGAGAAATATCAGTAACCTCATATATGCAGATGACACCACCCTTATGGCAGAAAGTAGAGAAAAAAAAAAAAAACTAAAGAGCCTCTTGATGAAAGTGAAAGAGGAAAGTGAAAAAGTTGGCTTAAAGCTCAACATTCAGAAAATGAAGATCATGGCATCTGGTCCCATCACTTCATGGCAAATAGATGGGGAAACAGTGGAAACAGTGGCTGACTTTATTTTGGGGGGCTCCAAAATCACTGCAGATGATGATTGCAGCCATGAAATTAAAAGACGGTTACTCCTTGGAAAGAAAGTTATGATCAACCTAGACAGCATATTTAAAAGCAGAGACATTACTTTGCCAACAAAGGTCCGTCTAGTCAAGGCTGTGGTTTTTCCAGTGGTCATGTATGGATGTAAGAGTTGGACTGTGAAGAAAGCTGAGTGCTGAAGAATTGATGCTTTTGAACTGTGGTGTTGGAGAAGACTCTTGAGAGTCCCTTGGACTGCAAGGAGATCCAACCAGTCCATCCTAAAGGAGATCAGTCATGGATGTTCATTGGAAGGACTGATGCTGAAGCTGAAACTCCAATACTTTGGCCACCTGATGTGAAGAGCTGACTCATTTGAAAATACCGTGATGCTGGGAAAGATTGAGCACAGAAGGAGAGGGGGACGACAGAAGATGGGATGGTTGGATGGCATCACCGACTCAATGGGCATGGGTTTGGGTGGACTCTAGGTGTTGGTGATGGACAGGGAGGCCTGGTGTGCCACAAAGAGTTGGACACAACTGAGCGACTAAACTGAAGTGAACTGAAATGGATACATATATATGTATGGCTGAGTCTCTTTGCTGTCCAGCCAAAACTATCACAATATTGTTAATCAGCTATATTCCAATATGAAATACAAAGTTAAAATAAAATGGATAACCAACAAGGACTGAATCACTTCACTGTTCATCTGAA